>NW_027206102.1:6000000-6035000 GCF_024711535.1 Dipodomys merriami
CACATAGTAAACATTTTTCTAAACAAGAGGAAACTATAGTCAGAAAGAGATCAATGGTTGGAAAATGCTGTGAACAGACAGAACGGTGTGGCTACAGACTGGCATGAAAGAACTCCCTTAGGTAATGAAAATATTCTTATATCTCAGTGAGCCATACAAATACAGAAAATATTCTGTGTCTGTGTATCACAATATACTGAGACTATCCAGTATAAACATAATTATTATTACTCAACACAAAGTCATATTGCAAAAAAACCAGTTTTACTGTATGCAAATTATAGCTCAACTTTGTCCTAGAAGACTATGCTGATTCTTAGTAAGGGAATCAATATATATTACAAAGAAGAGTATGTTTCAAAAATAATCAGTTCTCTTTTACCTTTAAAAATCATATAAGAGATCAACAAGTACACCAAGTAATTAAACTATATTATAACAAACACTCTATTATGGAGAGAACTTTTGCTTTCAAGTACTATAAATAAGCTGATATTACACTTGCCTTCCTATACAGCAACTAGAAAACCAGACAAAATATAAGAAAGAACTATTTTTAGACAATGGAAAAAAAGACAAAATAAAAGACTTTGGTCCAGGAGAAAAGAGAAACAAAGTCAACCCTACAGCTGGGCTTTCTGCCTAGAGAAAAGTTCCAAACCCCAACACACAGAGGAGATCCTAAAGACAACAGAACACTCACACACAATGTAAGTCAGGGATAAAGGCTGGCATCAGGGAAGGCTGAAGCAGCTATCATTTGAAAGTCAGAAAACTTCAGAGGATGCAGCTATATAAGTAAAATGTTTCAAGAAGCTACAGATGTGCCCATGTGTCTTTATCTGAATAATATACTGTTAAAAAACACTAGGTAACGCCACACAGTTGGAGAAGAACTAGTGTAAGTAGTAAGCAACACAATCCCCATAGCACAAGCTATGCGGAAACATCTGGTTTTTAAACAATCAAGTGAACAGACTTCACTGAACACCTGAGGAATAAGAGTGAATTCAGAGGAATCAGGGCTCAGCAGTAAAGATTAACTAGTCCTTAAGATTGAAGGCTACACTAGACTCCCTATAATCAAGCCTAACAGAGAGAAGAAAGTGGTGACATTGTCCAAAAAACAAATCCTTTAAATAGGGATACAGGTGGATCCATAGCAAGAATGAGATGTACAAGTCGTTATGTGGAAAAACAAACTTTGAAACTTTGGGGGGAGGAGGAGAATTGGGTGGGGGAGGGTGGGGGAGGATGGGAAGGGGAAACAAAGGAGGAGGCTACAATGCTTGATAAGAAATGTACACATTATCTTGCCCACGTAATTGGAACACCTCTGTACAGCATTTTCACAATAAAAATTAAAAATAAAAAAGGGTGAAGAAAAAATAAAGAAATGTACTCTTAGTTGGGTACCAGTGGCTCACACCTGTAATCCTAGCTACTCAGGAAGCTGAGATCTGAGGATTGTGGTTCAAAGCAAGCCCTGGTAGCAAAGTCTGTGAGACTCTTATCTCCAATAAACCATCAGAAAACTAGAAGTGGCATTGTGGCTCAAGTAGTAGAGCACTAACTAGCCTTGAGCTCAAGAGCTGAGAGGCAGTGCCCAGGCCCAGAGTTCATGTCCACGATTGATAAAAAAGAAATGTACTCTTTACCCAACTTATATAACTGTAACCCGTATCTTTTAGTAACAGTTAAAAAGTTTTGAAATATGAATCTGAATCCAGAAAGCAGGACTGGGCCACTGATGACTCACGCCTATGGTCCTAGGATCTCAGGGCTGAGATCTAAAGATCACAATGGAAAGCCACCAGGGCAGAAGAACCTGTGAGACTTTCATCTCCATTTATTTATCCAGCAAAAATCAGAGGCAGGGTTCAAGTGCCAGCTGTGGGGGAGGAGGACAAGGTAGACTGTGAAGATGGGAGTTCAAACCCCAGTGCCAGAACATAAACATTAAAAAAGAAAGAGGCCTGAAACCGGTAACTCACACCTATAATCCTAGCTACTCAGGAGACTGAGATCTGAGGATCACCGTTCAAAGCTAGCCTGGGAAAGAAAGTCTGTGAGACACTTATCTCCAATAAACCACTCAGAAAACCAGAAGTGGTGCTGTGGCTCAAGAGCTAGAGTGCTCGCTTGAGCAGAAGGGTGCAGGGACAGGGCCCACACCCAGAGATCAAGCCCCATGACAGACAAAAAAAAGTGGGGTGGAGGAAGAAAGGAAGCAAGGAAGCAAGCAAGCTAGCTAGCTAACTAGCTGGATGCCAGTGGTTCACACTTGGAACTCTAGTTATCCAGGAGGCTGAGATCTGAGCATCACAGTTTGAGGCCAGACCAGGCAAGGTAGTCTAGTCCAGGCAGATTTATCTCTCCAATTAATCACCAAAAAAAAAAAAAAGAAGTAATTATCACAGAAGTATAGCTGTTGCTCAAGTAGTAGGGTGCTAGCCTTGAGCAAAAAGGTTCAGGGACAGCAGCCAGGTCCTGATTTTAACCCCCAGGAATACCACACACACACACACACACACACACACACACACACACACACACACACACACACGAAGCAGAAGACAACATCCTTAAAGGAACATGACAAAATTGCAAAAAAGATGACCGAGTGATTTCATTGGTATCTTTTACCTCAAACTTCTAAAAAGATCCATCTCTAGTATAATTTCCTTCACAGTGAAATTAATTTCTCTCCTTAGGAACTTTAGAAGATGGGAAAGGCTTTAGGATGAAAATGCCACCAATTCTATTCTGGTACACTTAATATTCAACTAAAATCTAAGTCCATAAAACTTCCACTGAGTAGTGGGAGTTCTCTACTCATGAGACATAAGTAAACACAACCTAAACTCTGCCCTCCATGCTAGCCTTCAAAGGTATAAAAAGGGTATATTCTCCCTATCTCTTTTCCTTAGATTTTCATATGCATGATCCATTAACTCTCCAAGTTTTTAAGACATTAATACTAGCCACTCTTCCCAGGGTTTTCCATGATTTTCATTCCCCTCTTAAAACATGGCTCTGAATGACAGATGTCCTTCAAGTGTTTATGAAGTCACTGCTGTTTACTATCCAAACATACTTCTAACTCCTGTTTTCTTTGCCCACTAAAAGCAACTCCTGATAAAAATTTCTGATAATGCTAACAATTTAATCTCCCAATATCTCAAAGCATCAGAGTTAGACATTAAACCATTCTAGTTGCTGGGGGCATGAGGAGAAATGAAACTTCCTGTCTCTGTAACTCCTGAATTTGAGCTTATGTGTTTGAGAATACCATACTTGCACTCACAGCATGATCTGACAACAATTACAAAATCATAAAGTAAACAACAAAGAAAACTGAAGGTACCAGGACCCTACGTTCACCAAAACAACATGCAATAGTCTATTTCTAGAGTCCTTTAGGGAGAAAAATAAACTCATTTTTTAAACACATAGTGTGTTAGTCACAGCCAAAATAGCCTCACAGTAAATAGCCTCATCAGTAAGAACAGTGCCTCATATATGGAGTATTTTGCAGCCATGTCTACTGACATGGCTACTGACCCATGCACTATGGACCCAAAGGTATATCAATCCAGTTCTCTCTTAGGTATACACAAGTAGTGATAGTGGAACCTGTTAGTCTCTGATGGGTATATACGCCAAAACATGATATAACTCTGAAGATGGAGAAAAACAGATAGAATAAATCTGCTTCCAGAGAAAAAAAAATAGAGATGAGCAAAGACTATTAAATGAGAAACAATACGGGCTGTGAGAGATGAAGAAAACAAACTGGTCTTCAAAACTTTTCCATACGGCTTAGAAGTGCAGGTTTCCTTTTGATCAAGACAAACTTCGAAGAATAAATCTTGGCACAGACCAAAATGTTTTTAAAAGAGACCCAGAAACACAACAAATCAAAGAAAGGTTGGGCACATGGGATTACATGAAATTGCAGAACTTCTGCATGGCAAAGGACATAGCAAGAGCAATAGAAAGCCCACCGATTGGGAAAAGATTTTCACTAGCCATACAACGGACAAGGGTCACATATCTAAAATACAACTTGAACTCAAAAAAATTTAATTTCCTAACAACAAATCCTCAAAGAAACAACTGCCCAATAAATAAGTGGCTAAAGACTTAAAGAGAAACTTCTCTGAAGAGGAAAGAAGGATGGCCAATGGACACATGAAGAAATGCTCAACCTCCCCAGCCATAAAAGAAATGCAAATCAAAACAACATTGTGATACCACCTCACCCTTGTTAGAATGGCTAGAATCAAGAACTCTTATAACAACAGATGTTGGAGGGGATGTGGACAGAAGGGAGCTCTTCTGAATTGTTGGTGGGAGTATAAACTTGTTCAACCACTTTGGAATGTAGTATGGAGGTTCCTCAAAAGAGTCTACATAGAGTTTCCTTATGACCCAGCAATCCCTCTTTTGGGCATTTACCCAAGTGATCACAAAGAAGACCATGCTAAAGCTACAAGCACGACTATGTATACTGCATCATAATTTACCATAGCTAAGATATGGAACCAACCCAGATGCCCCTCAGTAGATGAATGGATCAAGAAAATGTGGCATATATACACAATGGAATTCTATGCCTCCATCAGAAAGAATGACATTGCCCCATTTGTTATGAAATGGAGAGTTGGACAAAATTATATGAAGTGAAGTAAGCCAGGCCCAAATAAACATAGGTCCCATGATTTCCCTTATTTGCAATAACTAGTATATGTCTAAGACAAGCAGAAACGGTAAGAAAAGTTGATGGTAGGTGAAATGATCCCCAAGATAAGGACACAAATGTTTTTTTTTCTTTCGTACAATTGTTTCTAACATATTTATAAGATGATTTCTTTGTTGCTTTGTATGTCCCTCCCCCACGGTATAACCCCTGTTTTCACTGTATTTGATGTTGGTATAATTTGTGGAGGGGAAGGAAAAAAAACAAATATTTTAAATAGGGATACAGTTGGACCTATTGCAACAATGTCAAAAAACGAACTTTACAACTTTGGCACGGTGTGTGTGGGGTGGTGATGGAAGTGGGGGGAACGGGAAATGGGAAGGGATGGGAAGGGGTAACAAAGGAGGAGGCAATAATGCTTGATAAGAAATGTACTCATTACCTTGTCCATGTAATTGTAACACCTCTGTATGGTATTTTCACTATATATATATATATATATATATATATATATATATATATATATATAAACCCTCACCTTCATAAAAACCCAAATGCAAAAAAAAAAAAAAAAGAGAGAAAAGGCTAGAATGTACCTCAGCTCAATGGCAAAACACTTACCTAGCAATTGCAACATCCTGGGTTCAATGCCTTGTATCAAAAAACAAAAGGTAGAAAATCAAACAAACAAAAAACAAAAGGCAAAAAAATAGCCCTAAATAAACAAAAATCTTTTTTGGTCCTGTCCGTTTTAAATTCAGCCAACCGTGGTTGCCATATAAAGTGCTAAGTAATTCTTATATTCAGCATATATGGCAATATAATTTTATTATACAGCAGTCCTTGAAATTACTTCAGATGCAGAGTAGAGAGATATGAACAGTTACAAGACACAGATCTCTAACTGGCAGCTGGATTCACAAGGCAACCCACCACAGCTGTAGGATGTCCCCATGTCCTTAATATCAAAAATGCACAAGCTAGCTACTGAATCCAAAGTATCCTAGGACTTAATGTTTCTCTATACTGACCTTCAGCAGCTTGACTTCAGCTGAAATCTCACTGGGACTAGGGATCCCAAGGGAAGACTCTGTCGTTTCAATGATGTTTGAAGTATCTTGTCCTAGAGAAAAATTAAATTTGTTGCTCTTTATTACCCAAACTTACCAAGCTAAATTCTAAAAACGAAATATCAAAGTGTGTATATCTAAAATCATGAATGCTATAAGACAGGTTATTTTTAACAATTGGGGTAATTATTCCTTGAAAATATCTCCTTAGTATAACATTTTTTAAACAAAACCCTGATATATCATCATTAAAGAACAGACATTTATAGCAATTCCTAGACTTCATTCTAATAAGAAAATGCTACCAATTCTACTAGCAGTGTCTATCATCTCATGATTATTTTTCTTCAAACAATAAACCCTTGAACAAATGTGGAAGGAGAATTATTAACTAAGTCCTTTGTAACACAAATCTGTAAAACGCACACAGACAGTAATGAAATGACTGATGATTTTACCCACTGTGGCCACTGTAGCTGAGGCTGAGGAGAGCAAGGACTTGCCCCCGGGGCCCCAATATTTCCATCTGGCCTGGGGTATATCTTTGGAAAGTTTCCTATTGTCCCAGTAAATGGGGGGGGGGAAGACACAAGAAAGTGTGAAAAATTGTTGAGCCAGAGTACAATATACATAAGTTATCTAATTATTAGCTAAAGTATGGGAACCTAATAATATTTGCTTAATGCATTGCTTGACTGATAGACAGTTATCTGTGTTTATTATGTAGGCACCATGCAGCAAAGGAAATTACTGCTGATGGCATTTATAGAACTGAAAAACTATTATTTATGGTTGTAAAAATAAGAAAAGAAATGTAAACCTAAATTAGCATTGAGCTTGAATCTGTCTTTTTTATTGTGAAAATACTGTACAGAGGGTTTACAATTATATGGGCAAGATAATGAGTACATTTCTTATCAAGCATTTAGCCGCCTCCTTTGTTTCCCCTTCCCATCCCTTCCCATCCTCCCCCCGTCCCTCCACCCAGTTTTCCCTGACCCCCCACCAAAGTTGTAAAGTTCGTTTTCGACATAATGACTTGTACATCTCATTGTTGCAATGGGTCCACCTGTATCCCTATTTAAATGATTTGTTTTTCTCATTGTACCAGGGCTTCACACATTTGGCTTCCTTGCTCATGGCTGGCACTCTACAACTTGAGCCATACCTCTAGTGTAGCACTTTGCTGGCATTTAGTTGGAGATGGAATCTGCATTCATCTGGACCTAAGCATCCTCAGTAGCTAAGATTACAGGTGTGAGCCAGGGGTACCTGGTAAACTCTAATATTTTTAAATCCCAATATTTTAATAGAGATTCTAGCTGGGCACCAGTGGCTCACGCCTGTAATCCTAGCTACTCAGGAGGCTGAGATCTGAGGATCACAGTTTAATGCCAGCCAGGGCAGGAAAGTCCATGAGACTCTTACCTCCACTAAACCATTAGTGGTACTGTGGCTCAAGTGGTAGAGTGCTCACCTTGAGCTGAAGAACACAGAAATAGTGCCCAAGCCCAGAACTCAAGCCCCACAACCCACAAAAAAAATAGAGATTCTGTGATACCTGAAAAGGGAGAACTTCTGAAGTCTCAGGGTCCCTGGAAGACCCAACTTCTGGTTTTTTCAACTGGACACTACAGCTTCCTTTAAGTCTCTTGATTGGTATGTTGGTCAACAGATTCAGTATTCTTCACAGACTCAGAATTCTCCACTGACTCACAGTTTCTTTCTTCAAGGATAGGACTTGCTTCAGTTATCACTGGAGTCTCAGGATCATCTTTATCAGAAAGTCCAAGGGAAAAAGTGATTGAGGTCAGCTTTTTTTTAGTATAAATTATTTGTCTAAATCTTTTGACACTTTCACAGAGTCACAGGCAGGAACATTAGTAAATTAATACAGACAAGATCCCACAGATCTTCCACCAGGTTCTCCTAGTAACAGCTTTCATAACTGAAGCATAATTCATTGTGGCAGAATCCACCAATCTTCAGCTTTCAACATATTTCAACTGAAATTCTGTCACTTAAAGAAGTATAGATGGAATTACATAGCATGTCACTTGTTAAGATTTTTTACACAGCATTTAAGTCCCTCCAGACCCACTTGTATTAAGACTTTTTTTTTTTACTGTTTCTGAATAGTCCATGGTATAAATGTACTTTGGGACTATCACAGAAATAAAATGATTCAGAAAGCTTATGTACAGGTGTTTATGGGAATGAAAGCTATCTCTGGGAAAAATGCCTGCTCAGTTAAATTTTAAATGTTACTGTTAGGCTGGGCATGTACCTGAGTAGTAGCCTAGCATGCATGAAGCCCTTTGTTTGATTACTCAGTACCACATACACAGAAACTGGCACTGTGGGTCAAGTGGTAGAGCGCTAGCCTTGAGTTAAAAAGAAGCTCACGGATAGTGCCATGGGACTGAGTTCAAGCCACAGGACTGTCCAAAAACCAGGTATTGTTCTATTTTTTCCCAAGTAAAATATCATTTTACTTTCCTAGTGGCAATGTATGAATAATCAAGTTCACTTGAATTCTGATCAATCTTGTGTTGTCACTATTTTGATTGAGCCATTTAGACAGGTATGTAGTGGTACCTCACTGTGCCTTTTAAGTTACATTTCTCTAAGGGCTGGGACCAAGGCATCCTTTTATGTGCTTATTTGCTGAATATATACTCTTCAGGGAAACATTTATTTGTATCTTTTGGTCATTATCGAATCATTCTGGTTTGGTTTTTATCATTATGTACTACAGAGATTTGAGAACACTGTATTTTGGAGATTTAACTCCTCTACTATGTGGTTTGCAAATATTTCATGCTAGTTTATAGTTTATCATTTTCCTGTCTTCCTAGGGTCTTTCCCTGAGCAAGTTTTTCATTGTGAGGAGGTTCATTATCTATTTCCCCTTTTACTGACTATCCTTTAAAATCGTTAGTAATCACTTACTACTAAAACTCTTCCAGAGATTTAATCTATCCAAAAACATTTCTGTCAGAACAGTTTTTTAGGGTTTTGTTTCCTATTTGTAGTGGTGGCCCTAGTGATTAAAAGATGTCTCTAATACTTTTGCTTTTGTTTTTTGGATAGGGTTTCCTAATTTGCACAGGTGAGCCTCAGACCACGAATTTCTTACACTGCCTCTCAAGTACCTAAGATTACAGACATAAACTACCATGCTTGCTATCTCTGAAACACTAACTTTTTGTTTGCTATGCTCTTAAACCATAATCCTCCTATCTCCTTCTCTGGAATATCTAGGATTATAAGTATGAAACACTTTCTGGGCATTTTGTTATTATTAAAAATATTCATCATAAATATACCAAAATTCTGTTAGTATTCGAACATTTGATGTTACGAAAGAGATGACGTCAGAATATCCCACATCCACAAATCAGCCAAAGACAAATGCTGGAGGGGATGTGGAGAAAGAGGAACCCTATTACACTGCTGTTGGGAATGTACACTTATACAACCACTTTAGAAAGCAGTCTGGAGGGTCCTTATAAAGCTAAAGATTGACCTCCCTTACGGCCCAGTCATACCACTTTAGGCATCTACCCTGAACAACAGGAACCAATATATAAGGACATGTGAACCTCCATGCTTATTGCAGCACTGTTCACAATAGCTAGGATATGGAAACAACCCAGATGCCCCACCACAGAGGAATGGATCCAAAAATTGTGGTATCTATACACAATGGAATATTATGCAGCCATTAGAAATGACAAAATAATGGCATTTGCAGGGAAATGGATGGAGCTAGAAGGAATCATGTTGAGCGAGGTAAGCCAAGAGCAAAGAGACAAACAATACATGGTCTCCCTGATAAGTGGATGCTAAATCCAAAATGTTAGGTGATATGACAAAATTAACAGGACTTAAGAAACAAAGAACTCTCACTCATCTGGTCGAACCACTACTAAATATCCCCATGCTGCTGATCACATGTATGGTGTATATGTCTACACTGTTATATGTTATAGACTGTGATAGACAATTTGCTCCAGGAAAGTTAGAATGAACTTGTGACTTTAAATGAGCATCATTATTCCACAATACTGTGAAATTTTGGAAATTATGTAATCACTTAATCACAATTTAAAAAAAAAGAACCTCGGGGGAGGTAGGGAGGGAAGGAATGTTATGGGGAAAACAATGGAGGGGTTAACAATGCTCAATAGAAAGTGTACTCATTACCTTGCTCATGTAACTGTAACCCTCTGTATAGTATCTTTACAATAAAAAAATTAAAAAAAGAGATGACGATTGACTTATATTTCATACTTACTTATGTTTTTTTTTTTTTACAGTGTGAGCAATAGAATTCAGGACCCCACACATACCAGGGAAGAGCTCCACCATTTGGCTATATCCATTGACCTCCTACTTCAACATTATTTTTGCCAGTTCTGGGACTAGAACTCAAGGCCTGGCCACTGTCCTGGAGCTTTTTTTGCTCAAAGCTAGCACTCTAACACTTGAGAGGCACAGCCCACTTCTGGCTTTTTCTGTGTATGTGGTACTGAGGAATTGAGCAATGGGCTTCATGCATGGTAGGCAAGCACTCTATTACTAAGCCACATTCCCAGCACCTCAAATCAACTTTTGAGCAGCAATTCAAATACCCAATCTAATTCCTTCCAGAAGAGCTCTTTGGGAATTAAATCAATATCATATTGGCCCTTCAACAAAGAGAAGGAGAACCAAATAGCTTGAGAGAATTAATATATTTCCTGCCCTTTCCTTCACCCTCTTCTTTTTTGCTCTCTCTCATTTTATTTCACCCTCCTTCACACATACACATAGGTATGTATAAACCTATTCTATAGAGACATGGACTACATGCAGGAAAGAGCCAATATATGATATCAAATGTTTCAAATAGATTTTATTTGTTTTTTTATGTTTTTGTTTTTTGTTTTTTGGTCTAGTCATGGGGCCTGAACTCTGGGCCTGGGCGTTGTCCCTCAGCTCTTCAGCTCAAGGCTAGCACTCTACCACTTGAGCCACAGCACCACTTCCGGCTTTTTACTTTTTCCTTATGTGGTGCTGAGGATTGAACTCAGGGCCTCAGGCATGCAAGGCAAGTGCTCTACCACTGAGCAACCTTCCCAACCCTCAAATAGATTTTAAAAACATACTAGCAACTAATAAGGCAGAAAGACCAGCACACTACTATAATTAAGATATACACCAAAAATGCTAACAGAAAGGAAAACAACCATTTTGAATCAGAAGACATTATTCATACACAAAGTACCAAACAAAAGTCTAGAGCTTGGAGTGTCAAACCTAGCCTAGAGATGTTTTTAATTTATCTATATAGTGTCTAAACTTTTAAATGAGTTCCATGTTTAAAAACTAGTCTTCATAAGCCAGGCCCAAAGAAACATAGGTCCCATAGTTTTCCTTATTTGCAATATCTAGTATATGTCTGAGTCAAGCAGAAAAGGTCAGATAAGGTGATGTTAGGGAAATGAACTCTAAGATATGTATTCAAATGCTTTTTTTCTTTCATGTGATTGTTTCTAACACATTTATAAGATTATTTCATTGTTGCTTTGTATGTCCCTCCCCCACAGTATAACCCCTGCTTTCACTGTATTTAGTGTCGGTATAATTTGTGGAGGGAAAGGGGAAAAACAAATCATTTAAATAAGGATACAGGTGGACCCATTGCAACAATGAGATGTACAAGTCATCATGTCGAAAATGAACTTTTGTGGGGGGCGGGGAGGATGGGGGGACAGAGGGGAGGATGGGAATGGATGGGAAGGGGAAAAAAAGGAGGAGCCTACAATGCTTGATAAGAAATGTACTCATTATCGTGCCCATGTAATTGTAAACCCTCTGTACAGTACTTTCACAATAAAAAAAGAAGAAGAAAAACAAAGGAGAAGGTAACATTGCTCGATAGGAAATGGACTCATTACCTTGTTCATGTAACTGTAACCCCTCTGTACAGTATCTTTACAGTAAAAAATATATACAAAAAAACCAGTCTTCATACAAATGTGCAAGTGTCCAATTTCCCTTGAAAACTTGAAACAAAGGCTCTATACTGACTGGTTAATAACTACCTCATGCCAAATGGTCCTTTCAGGCAACTGGTCCTTTCAGGCAACGCTCCTGCACCTCAAAACTGGCACTCGAATTCAATTCACTCATTTATGTTAACTTTATTAGGCCCATAGGCATCTGCAAATGTCTGCCATGAGAGGTACATAGGATTATGATAGGTGAAAATGCCAGAGAAAGAGTTCAAAGGTATAAAAACAATCCATGAGAAAGCTCAAAGTTATATATGGTACCAGTTGCCTAGAGCCATTAAAATACCAGGGAGAAAAACAATCACAAGGCATGAAACCAGAGAGCAACTTTAAGACACCTTGGAGCTAAGCTGTATGTATACGTGTGTGTGTGTGTGTGTGTGTGTGTGTGTGTGTGTGTGTGTGTGTGTGTGTGTGTGTGTTGTATAATATGTGTAATTCATGCACGATATGTAATACATACAAAATATATCATTGTAGAAATGTAATTCATGTAACTTCATATAAGATTAGGACATACTCTGAAATAGGAAACAATGGTAATCTCTATTTTTTGGTCATCACCATCTAAATTTGAATCTACATGATTTAAAGATCATCTAGAGGCGCTGGGAAGGTGGATCAGTAGTAGAGTGCTTGCCTTGCATGCATGATGCCCTGGGTTTGATTCCTCAGCACCACATATGCAGAAAAATCCGGAAGTGGCACTGTGGCTCAATTGGTAGAGTGCTAGCCCTACGCTGAAGAGCTGAGGGACAGTGCCCAGGCCCAGAGTTCAGGCCCCAGGACCGACCAAAAAATCATCTAGAATGTTCTAGACTGGAAGACTATGATTTTATATTGTTTATGCTGTTAATATTATTAGTAGAAGGAATGTAGATACTCTACTCTCAATGAATTCATCATCTCACAGCAAACATAAATGAATAACAGGTAGGTGAAAGTGAAATTGCATTATTTAATGGTTTCCTAAGTTTTCTGGGTATTTTATGATGAATTGGAAGAGAATACACCAGTGAACTAAGAAAAAAATAAGCTGAAGGGATTCATATTTTTAAGGAACCAAAATGCATATGCTTGTGTCTCTCACACCTACCACACACCCTCAGGCCACCTTTTCTTTCATTTTCTCTTCTCAGCAATCAAGGCTACCAGCACCTACTCTGGGACTTACCTTGCTCCTGCCGACCACAACTTGGGGAGTACCATGCACCCAGCCAGCACCACAGCCACTGCTGACACCTCCAAAACATGCTCCCAATGCCTGGAGAATACTTCCCCCTGCTGGGTGGGTCTGGCCGCGTGTACTTCTTGGTCCTGCTTCTTCTTAGATCTGATGCGGCTGGGGTCTGGTTTGTTGAGTTTGGGCACCAACCAGTGGTTTAAAGGTTGGCTGACCATAGTCATTGGAGTGATGTTGGCTTGGAAAAGGAGACTGCCTTTGTGTTTTTGAAGATCTGACCATCCGAGAGGTACTGAGTGCCAAGTACCCTCCCACATTATCCCGAGGTCAGGGGTCACCCAAGCCACTGACTTGGCAAGGCCCAAATGGGCAGAACAGGGCTGTCCAGGCCAGTAGCAAAGTGTTTGAGAGGACGCTTAGTTATATGAATGGGGCAGGAAAAGGTGAGGGAGGACTAACTAGCAAATGCAAAGGCCTTAACAAATTTTAGCAATCCAAGAAAAGAAAAAGAAAAAAGCTGCAAAAAAAGGGAGGCCAAGTAAATTGGAATGTGGCTTAGTGGTAGAGTGCTTGTCTAGCATGCATGAAGCCCTGGGTTCAGTGCCACATACACAGAAAAAGCCAGATGTGATGCTGTGGCTCAAGTGGTAGAGTATGTTCCTTGAGTAAATGAAGCACAGGGACAGTGCCCAGACCCTGAGTTTAAGCTCTAGGACTGGCACAAATAAATGGGGGTGGGGGTTGCACAAAGATAAGATGAGGTCTGGGATTTGGACACCATGTCTTGTCAGGCTTATAAGATGGGATGAAGTTTTCTTTTTATTTTCTGTGTGTGTGTGTTTGTGTGTGTGTGTGTGTGTGTGTGTGTGTGTGTGTGTGTGTGCACGCGCGCGTGCGTATGCGTATGTGTGGTTAAATGGCGATGAATCTCAGATTTTCCTGCCCAAGCTTGTCTCGAACTATGATCCCTAAACCTTAGGCTCCTGAGTAGCTAGGATTGTAGGCATTAGCAACCTGCACCCAGCTCAGGATAGTTTTAACTCTTAATATGGAACTTAATGGGAAATGGCAGTAGGTTTCTAAGCAGAAGTGTAAGATGCTTTGATTTGTGGTTTTTAGGATGACCCCGGACCCTTCCCTCATCAAAAGATGCATCTCATTATTTATCCTTCAGCAGTGTAAATGTGTGAAGTCTGGACTTTTGGAGCTAGAAAGGCATAAGGTTATAAATATAAGGAAAATGGAACTTTTCTGAGGTAAAGAGAATTGTATTTTTTTTGTCAGTCATGGGGCTTGAACTCTGGGCCTGGGTGCTGTCCCTCAGCTATTCAGCTCAAGGCGAGCACTCTACCATTTGAGATATATAGCCAGTTCCAGTTTTCTGGTGGTTTACTGGAGATAAGAGTTTCATGGACTTTCCTGCCCAGGCTGGCTTTGAACCATGATCCTGAGATCTCAGCCTCCTGAGTAGCTAGGTTTATAGGCGTGAGCCACTGGCACCCAGTGAGAATTGGATTATCTAAGAATCCAAACATGTGGTTAGGTATGAAACTCAGTGGTTACATATCTTGCCTAGCATGTGCTAGACAGAAAGAGAGCACAGAGAAAAAGAAAAAAGAAAGAAAAAGGGAGACAGGAGAGGAGAAAAAGAGAATCCATGTTTTCTACGGCTTCAGTGTTTTCAGAAGAGCCATCATAAGAAATAAACCTTCCCCAGAAATTTTGTTTACTTTTATGTTTTTGTTTCTGTCAGGTGAGGAAATTGAACCCAGGCTGGTTATTTAGGGATAAATCTCTGATTTGTCTGCCTGGGCTGGCTTCAAATCTGGATCCTCAGATCTCAACTTCCTTAGGTAGTTAGGATCATAGGCTTGACCACTCTAGCTCTGGCCTCTTATCCTGCTGTTTCATCTAATAGCTGCTACCTTCCTCTTACCTCATTTCTGGGGCTTGAACCCATGGCCTGGGAATTGCTTTTGAGCTTTTTTGTTCTAGCCTAGGGCCCAGCCACTTGAACAACAGCTCCACTTCCAACTGTGTGTGTGTGTGTGTGTGTGTGTGTGAGTGTGTGTGTGTGTGTGATTGAAGATAAGAGTCTCACAGGTGAAAAGCTATTTAAAGAGAACAGTAAAACAAATGTAGTTAAACCATTGTGTCAGAACAGGAGCTCAAAAGATCATACAATTTAAGTAAAGAAAGGGATTATAAGGATAATCAGCATCCAAATCAGAAAACTAACACTACTGGAGCACATCAGCCCTAATTAGTGACTTAGGTGCAGGTGCCTCCAAAGACTCCACCAGACTTCTAAATCCATGTCAACAAGTATGTTTGTGCCCTCTTGCAGTACTCTGGTTCCTTATCATTATGTCACCTTAATCTCCTGAAGAATCATTGGGGCTAAACTGGAACTTTTAAAATTTCATGTGTGTGTATGTATATTGCACATACACCTATAATAAGACTTAAACTAAGGGCCTCCCACTCTACCTTGGAGTTTGGTACTTAACCACTTGTTCTATACCTCAACTTTTAGCTTTTTACTGATTAATTGGAGGTAAAAGTCTAACGGACTTTCCTGCTCAAGGTAGCTCAGAACCATGATCCTCAGATCTCAGCCTCCTGAGTCGCTAGGATAACAGGTGTGAGCACTAGTGTCAGGCTTCTAAACTAGAATATTAAGCTCATCTCATAGATAGTGAAAATCACCCATAAACTTTTTCTTTATGCTGGGTTTGAACTTTGGGCCTGGCCTCTGTCCTTGATCTTCTTTTGCTCAGGGCTAGTGCTCTCCCTCAGGGGGATTTTTTTTAATGTTTTTTCATTAGGTCTCGAAAACAAAGTCCTCCCCTTGAAGAAAAGGTGCTGGATTTGTGGACAGAGACTATGACTTTCACCTTCCTTAGATTTAACATAGTAGCAGATAAATAAATGCTAAATAAATGCTTCTTGATTCCAGTTCCATTTTATGTTGCTTCTGTTAAACCTAACTCACTTTATGAATCTCAGTTTGGAAGGAAACCCTCTTGCAGGGAACTTCAAGTGCAGAAAACCTTATAGGCAAATCAACAATATCAGGCTAGGTTCTCAAACAGAAGTTGAGGTTGAAGCACAGGCACTTCATCAGCTGGGCCATTTAGAGAGGAGGCAGAAGATCTTGCTGGGATACCAACCTGGCCCATGTCCTTCTCAACCGTAGTATCTGTTTCCCATCTGTTTCTTAAGCTAAACATGCACAGAGATACCCTTTGAAGAAAATCTCTTTGCAATTGAACTGTAGACTTAGATTATTTGCCAATTACCATATAAGAAACAGTGGCCTCATCCTGAAAAAAACTGGCAAGGATCACCTTAAGTAGGTGACCAAAGATACACCCAGGCAATGAGACATCAGAAACTGATATGAGGTACTGAGTTTTCTCATTCAGTCATAAAATTAGGCATACAAAAACAAACTAACTAACTAAATCAGCCTAGCTGGGTCTCAGTGGCTCACCCATGAAACCCTAGCCACTCAGGAGGCTCAGATCTGAGGATATTGCTCCAAAGCCAGCCCAGAGAGGAAAGTCTGTGACATTCTTATCTCCAGTGAACACCAGAAAACTGGAAGTGGTGTTTTAGATCCAAGTGGTAGAGTGATAGCCTAGAACTAGCTCAAGGATAGCAACCAGGCCCTAAGTTCAAGCCCCAGGACCAAACAAAATAAAAAAAAAAAAAACACTCACCCAAGTCATACTAGGAGGCTTCCCACAAGATCAGTAGCTGCCCTTTCCAAAAGTGTCAAGCTCATGCTAAAGAAAAGACATTGGAAATGTCACAGGCTGGAGGAGGCAGAGGAGGTCTGACAGATCAAGGGAAAGCAGGATCCTGGATAGAGCCTGAGTGGGGTGCCAGTTCTGAGGATTCAACTCAAGGCCTGGGTGCTGTCCCTTAGCTTTTTTGCTCAAGGCTGGCACTCTACCACTTGAGCCACAGCTTTACTTCAGGCTTTTTGATGGTTTGATGGAGAGAAGAGACTCAAAGACTTTTCTGTCCAGGCTAGCTTTGAAACTCAGTCCTAAGATCTCAGCTTGATGAAGAGTTAGGATTACAAGCATAACCCAACAGCGCCAGCTGTATTTTCTGTTTTATCTTACAATAAAAATAAAAAGATTGTGTCTAAAATAATATTTGGGAGGGAGCAGAGGAGAGTTCTGCTTCTACTATTGACTCTAGCCGTTTTTGTCTTGTGCTACAGCTGCAGGGCAGGGCACATGGGCAGGGTGTGGTTCAGGCACAGGCTCAGCCTGCCTAAAACACGGAGGTAAAAATGAGGTGTACCTAGTACTGGCAATAGCTAGTGGTCTGGTTTGGCCTTCTAGTGTAGGGAACAGAATGAAGTAAAATGAGGAAATAATAGTAGAGGGCACAGTATGTATATCACATTATGCCATGACAACATATTTGTTCTTAACCTGTAGGCAAAAGAGAAAAGGTACATGCTTCTTATCAAGGATTAATATCACCTCAGCAGTCACTTCTCATTCCTCTTTACAAACAAATCCTGATTTTGTCCCATCATTCATACTGTTGTTTTCTGTGTTTTCATAGATGTCTGGTGCTGCAATAGCTAACTTGTGACGATGAACTTTAGCTGGGAGAATATACCCAATATGGTCAATTCAAAAGATGGTAGGAATATAAATATAAGAAGACAGGCTGGGTTCAGGTGGCTCATGCCTGTAATCCTAGCTACTCAGGAGGCTAAGATTTGAGGATCACGGTTCAAAGCCAGCACAGGCAGGAAAACCTGTGAAATTTTTATCTCCAGTAAACCAGCAGAAAACCAGAAGTGGCACTGTGGCTCAAGTGGTAGAATGCTAGCCTTGAGCTGAGTTGCTAAGGGACATTGCCCAGGCCCAGAGTTCAAGCCCCATGACCAACAAAAAAGAAAAGAGAAAAAAAAAGAAGACAGTACTGAGCAACTGAATTAATGAATTCTACAGTTACCCTTGTGCCATGGTTATTATTATGTGAAATAATAAATCTTCCTATCACTGAAATGATTTGGGCCTTTTATTAATTATACCTAAAAGCAGCCAAAATTATGCATGAGTCCTAAAGGAAAATAAAAGGCACCTAGAAGTAATATGAGAAGAAAAATATAGGTGAAAAATAAAAATAAAGACTAAAATGCATTAGGTGCATAGGGCCCTAAAAAATTCTCCCAGGTCGGCAGAAACTCGCCTGGAGTTTCAGAAGCCAGCTCCAATTTACATGTAATCATCTAAGTCTATCTGCTATCAAGGTCTTAGAGGCAGTGATCTCTGGGAAGAGGAAGAAAAATGAAAGGGAAATAAAATTGAACAACTGTTTGTGGAGAAACCAGCTGTACATGAACAATTTCCTTCCATGGAATCTCTATTTATCTGAAGGGAATTTCTTCATCAGAAGAAGGTATATGAGGAGGAGACATGGCAGGGCAGCTTAGAGATGGACAGTGACTCATCTGGGATGGAAGCAAGAGCTAGCACGTGGCAGACACTGAGCCCAAAGCTGAGCCTGACTCTGGATCCAGAACCTTCCCAATGCACTGTCATGCCAGAACTGAAAGCCAAGCTGCAAAGCCACCAAGAGCTGCTTCTAAGCCATTCTGAACACAAGCTGGTATTTCTGCTATCAGTAATAAGGGATAGTGAAACCAGGGTGGGCCACTGTCCTCTGTTCCTCCCCATATGGCCATCACCTGAGAGAAAGTACTCATATTCACCCATGCGTCTTACCAGAAACTCCAGGTATAGTCGAGCAGAGCACTTGAAAGCAAGAGCCCAAGAAGCAAAGTAGATGGCCTGCATCCAAATCCAAGAAATGTAACTCACTGAATTGTCACTGTGGCCAGGCCTGAGCTTTTCCAGCCAGTCCCTTAGACTCTAGCCTGAGAACAGTATCTATTAGGATGAGATCATATAAAACATGGATGAAGGCCCCATCTGACTGCCACTGCCATTAAGAACAGTATCGTAGGATGGGTGCCAGTGGCTCATGCCTGTAATCGTAATCAGGAGGCTGAGATCTGAGGACCTCGCTTTGAAGCTAGCCTAAGCAGGAAATTCAATGAGGCTCCTTTTCTCCAATAAAGCAACACAAAAGCCAGAAGTAAAGTTGTGACTCAAGTAGCAGAGTGCTAACCTTGAGCAAAAAGCTGAGGGACAATTTCTGGGCTGGGGGTGGGGAGAAGACTTACATCAAGGCCCTCTAGGACACGTATTCTCGCTTTTGCCCATTTCCTTCAGAGCATTGTAGAGCTCCACCTTACTGACTTGCCTCTCCCTATTTTAACACAGGATGTTCACTTGGCCAGTTTTCCAGGGCTACCTGGCTATCTTGTAGCCTCCACAGCAAAGAACTATTTTCTCTGGGATTTAACCAAGGTTCCAATACTGTCTGTGATTGGTTAACTGTGCACATTCCAGAATCAAGGATACCTGGGCCCATCTGGCTTGGCAATCTACTGTTGTGGCTTACAGCATATTGTTCAACACCTCTGTTTTCTTGTAATAGTTCTTACTCATGGGTCCTAACGGTCACAATAAAACAACTAATAGGGTTACTTGTGTACACACACACACCATGTACACTGCAACAGTACTACAAAGGAAACAAGGCAACTCAACAGGGAGCTTCAGGACTCAACATCTACCAAATTCTAAGTATTTCCTGCTTCTTAAGTAATTATTAATATTATTCCTATTTTGGTGCCAGTACTGGAGAGTGAATTCAGAGCTAGGGCACTGAGCCCCACTCAGCTGGGGACTGACCTATCCCTTAGCTTTATCTGCTCAAGGCTAGTGCTCTACCATTTGAGCCACACTTCCAGTTCTGGCTTTTTGAGGTTAATTGGAGATAAAGACCCTCCCAGACTTTTCTTTCCAGGCTGGCTTCAAACCAGGACCCTCAGCTCTCAGACTCCTGAATTGCTAGGATTACAGTTCTGAGCCACCGGCACCTGGCTGCAATCTTTTTTTTTTTTTTTAACTTGAATGTTTTTTATATCTCTTAGATATGGAGATCAGTAACCTCGGCTGCCCTCATTTTTCTTAGCTATATTTTCTTTCTCTTAGCTCCTTCCTTAAACAATTACTTTTTATTTATTTATTTTTTATTTATTTTTTATGTTTTGTCAGTCATGGAGCTTGAACTCTGGGCTTGGGTGCTATCCCTCAGCTCTTCAGCTGAAGGTAAGTGCTCTACCTCACCACTTCTGGTTTTCTAGTAGTTTATTGGAGATAAGAGTCTCACAAACTTTCCTGCCCAGGCTGGCTTTGAACCAGATCTCAGCCTCCTGAGTAGCTAGGATTACAGGCATAAACCACTGGCACCTGGCCCTAAAACGATTTTTGTAGGAATTTCATCCCCTATCTGGTAAGAGGAACAATAATTTCACCTACTAATAAGTAGTTTGTCACAGATAGCAGTCTGTGAGTATGAAGCCTGGCATGTAATAACTGCTTACTGAAACAGGCATTTCCTGCAAGGGCAGAAAGAGAGGGGGTCAATGAATGGGATCCCAGGAGTACAAGGCATCTCTTCCCTGATCACACTAAGAGCTCCCTGAGGACAGGGATACAATCTTCAGATTTATTACCCCACATGGACAATAGGCTGATTCTATACATGACTGATGTCACAGAGATCTTAGTACTCAGGATACCTCCTCTGTGTCAGGACAGGAAGGAAGGAAGAGGACAGGGGGCCTCATAGACAGGAAGCTCTTGAAGCAGCTCACCACGTGACAAAATGAAGACAAGAGTGTAATGAGGAGACCATCACATCCTCTGGAAGCTTCTCCCACCAGAGGTTAAGACTCCAAATATCAGCTCTGAATTTTACCAGTCTTGAGATTGGTCCTCATGGGCCTCAGTTTCCTCATCTGTACAGGGTGGAAAATTATTGTTTTGGTCAAATACGAGGACAGGGGAGCCCTTTTTCCACAGAAAGGAAGAGATTTTTTTTCTGAAGGTAAAAACTAAACTCCTAGCCAGCTACTAGTGTTTCACACCTGAAATCCTAGCTACTCAGGAGGCTGAGATCTGAGGATTATGGTTTTCAACCAGCTCAGAAAGAAAGGTAAGTCCTTGAGTCACATAACTTCAAATAACCACCAAAAAGACAGATGTGGAGCTGGGACTCAAGTGGTAGAACACTAACCTTGAGGGAAAACAAACAAACAAAATCAAACAAAAAATCTCCTGGCCTTGCATGTAAGACCTAGCCCTGCATTCAAGCCATAGGACCAGCAAGAAGGATAAAAGGAGGGGAAAAAAACCTCTTCTTAAACAAGAATACAACCTAAGAGGCTTTCAGCTGAATGCAACTAAAATAAAAATGGGAGAGCCATTCGTTTTCTGAGGATGACTATTTATGAGGCCAATTTCATTTTCAAGTGATAATGAGTCCACACAGCAGCCTACATACAGCCTAGAGTCCAGAAGAGAGGGAAAGCACCCAACCCGAACTTTGTGGAAGCTCCACAGACACCTGTGGCGCTTAATGAGAGCAATAATCAGAGCGATCATCCAAATCATGATCAAGATAAAGTGTGGCAGAGGGGAGGAGAGACATGTAGGTGGAAAGGAATAGCACTTAAGTTTCTTTTTATTTCCTCAAGAAAAACTTCTGCCTGGAATAGATTAATTCCATCTACATATTAATGTGAATTACTAATTAATGACTTGAAAATGCTTTCAACACAAAATGCTAAGCAAATGCTTAAAAATAACGAGTCTCTGGATATGTCTCCAAAAGAAATATGCTAGCTTCCTTAATTTTCTCTCCCTTTTGTAACATTTAAAATGTTATGGTTTGAAGGAAATGGAAGGGAACTATGGAAATTCACTGAAAGCACAAAATCAGGAAATTAGAAAGCCTTGTCAGGTAACTAACTTCCTTGGAGCCCCTATGAACACTCTCACTGCACATTCCCTGGTGCACAAAGTGCTGTTGCACACATCTGAACTGCAGTTCATTCTTGGGATGCTTAAGCACAGATCATGTCTTGCATGTCTTCATAGCCCTGCCACACAACACTGTACCAGGTGCACAGCAAACAGCCAATAATGTGTTACATCACCAGGCCTTCTCAAAAGAGATGGGCATGCCTAGCTACTCAGGAAGCTGAGATCTAATGATAGAAGTTCAAATCCAGGGCTGGATTATACTCAATGGTGAAAAACTAAAGCCATTTCCTCTTAACTCAGGAACAAGACAAGGATGCCCACTCTCTCCACTTCTCTTCAATCTAGTATTAGAATGCCTAGCTACAGCAATAAGACAAGATGCAGACATAAAGGGGATCCAAATAGGGAAAGAAGAAATAAAACTCTCCCTCTTTGCAGATGACATGATCTTGTATTTAAAGAATCCCATAGACTCCACTCCCAAATTACTCAAGCTGATTCAACACTTGGCAAAGTAGCAGGTTATAAAATTAACCCCCAAAAATCAATGGCCTTTCTATATGCCAACAATGAGAAAAGTGTGGCTGAAATTAGGAAAGCAACTCCATTTGTAATAGCCCCACAAAAAATAAAATACCTAGGAATTAACTTAACCAAAGAAGTGAAGGACCTCTATGATGAAAACTTTAAAATCTTGAAAAAGGAAATCAACACAGAACTTAAAAAATGGCAAAACCTCCCATGCTCCTGGATTGGCAAGATTAACATCGTGAAAATGGCAATACTTCCCAAGGCTATCTACAAATTCAATGCGATACCTATCAAAATTCCACCCTCATTCTTCAAGGAAATAGAGGAGGCAATCCAAAAATTCATATGGAACAATAAAAGACCCCGAATAGCAAAAACGCTCCTCAACGGAAAGAACACTGCTGGAGGAATATCAATACCAAATTTCAAACTCTACTATAAAGCCATAGTAATCAAAACAGCTTGGTATTGGCATAAGAACAGACCTCAGGACCAATGGAATAGAATTGAAAACCCAGAAATGAACCTACAGACCTATAGCCATCTAATCTTCGATAAGGAAGCTAAAACAATAGAATGGAAGAAAGACAGCCTCTTCAGTAAATGGTGCTGGCAAAATTGGTTAACTACATGTAGAAAACTAAAGCTAGATCCTTATATATCACCCTGTACCAGAATCAACTCCAAATGGATCAAAGACGTTGAACTCAAAGCAGACACTCTGAAAACATTACAGGATGGAATAGGAGAAACCCTAGGTCTCCTTGGCTCAGGTCGAAATTTTCTGAATAGAGACCCGGAAGCACAACAAATCAAAGAAAGGTTGGACAAATGGGATTGCATAAGATTGCAGAGCTTCTGCAGGGCAAATGACATAGCTGGCAAGATCAATAGAAAGCCCACCGATTGGGAGAAGATCTTTACTAGCCATACAACGGACAAGGGTCTCATATCTAAAATATACTTGGAACTCAAAAAATTAAACCACCCAACAACAAATCCTCAAAGAATCAACTGCCCAATAAATAAGTGGGCGAAAGACTTAAAGAGAAGCTTCTCTGAAGAAGAAACAAGGATGGCCAATAGACACATGAAGAAATGTTCAACATCCCTAGCCATAAAAGAAATGCAAATCAAAACAACATTGAGATATCACCTCACTCCAGTTAGAACAGCAAAAATCAAGAACTCTAACAACAACAGATGCTGGAGGGGATGTGGACAGAAAGGAACCTTACTTCATTGTTGGTGGGAATGTAAACTTGTTCAACCACTTTGGAAAGCAGTATGGAGGTTCCTCAGAAGACTTCACATAGATCTCCCCTATGATCCAGCAATCCCACTTTTGGGCATTTACCCAAATGTTTACAAACAAGACCACACTAAAGCTACCAGCACAACTATGTTTATTGCAGCATTATTTACCGTAGCTAAGATATGGAACCAACCCAGATGCCCCTCAGTAGATGAATGGATCAAGAAAATGTGGTATATATACACAATGGAATTCTATGCCTCCATCAGAAAGAATGACATTTCCCCATTTGTTAGGAAATGGAAAGGTTTGGAAAAAATTATATTAAGTGAAGTAAGCCAGGCCCAAAGAAGCATAGGTCCCATGGTTTCCCTTGTTTGCAATATCTAGTATAGGTATGAGTCAAGCGGAAAAGGTCAGATAATGTGATGTTAGGAAAATGAACCCTTAAATATGTATTTTAATGTTTTCGTTTCTTTCAAAAAAAAAAATCCAGGGCTGGGAAGGTGGCTCAGTGGTAGAACGCTTGCCTTGCATGCCTGAGGCCCTGGATTCGATTCCTCAGCACCACATAAGCAAAAAGAAAAAAGTCGGAAGTGGCACTGTGGCTCAAGTAGTAGAGTGCTAGCCTTGAGCTGAAGAGCTGAGGGACAGCACCCAGGCCCAGAGTTCAGTCCCCACAACCGGACCCCAAAAAAACAAAACAAAAAAAAAATCTAAAAACAGAAAAGAAATTCAAATCCAGCACAAACAGAAACATCAATGAGGCCCTTATCTCTAATGAATCAGCAAAACCCCAAATTGGAGGTATAGCTTAAGTAGTACAGCACCAGCCTTGAATGAAAAAGCTAAGGGACAGCACCCAGGCACTGAGTTCAAGCTCTAGTACTGGCACAGAAAGAGACAAATGGAGGATGGGTGGAGTAAAGTTTTAAAAAGAAAGAAAAAAAGAGATTCTTGACATTGGAGAACTATGAAGGTCCATGGACTAGGTGATCAAGGTCAAATTGACCATAAAAATACATCAACTTTGTGCTAAGAATGGCATATACTTCTCTAGTTTTCTTCTCCCAAACCCATGTACTTCCATCTAAAATAAAAAACACACAAGATGAATCTCAATGGATTCTAAGGCATGTCTGACTAGGGCTACTCAAAACCATCCAAGCTGCCCCCAAATAAGGGCAGTGTCAGAAGCTGTCACAGCCAAGAGGAGCCCCAGGTGCCCTAGCAACTCAATGTGAAGAGGTTTCCTGGAAGGATTTCACAGAAGTAGAAACAAGCCTGAGAAGACCAGAGCCCAGCTAAAGGCTCACAGACAGAGCAGGAACCACAACCTTCCCTCAAATCCTCTTGATGAAGATATTCTCACTGACAAGGCCTATGTAAATTTGTCATTGAATGCAAATCCTCCTTCTCTTGAACACAAGTCCTGTATAATTTGGCACTGAACCACCTCATGGACCACAGAGCACCATGTAGCAAGAGTCAAAACTGAGGCCCAAAGCGGGAACCAGTGGCTTTCCAATTTCTAGTTTAACATCTGGTGCTCTAGTGAGGTTGATGCTTCCACACTGGCCAGATCCAAAACTCTCCTTGCTATCCTGGACACACCAAGAACCAGTTTAGGACTCTTGAATAAATTTCTGTCAAATCCCAGCTTCTGGTCTTTGCTAGCATTGTGGCTGGTGTGGTGCAAGGACATATGTGTAGAAAGTGGTTTGGTATTTAGCTACATGTCCTTTTGCCATGGGTCACTATGCCAGGGCTACACAGAAAGTCCATCCCTCCCTGGCAGGGTAAAGATCCAGACATAAACAAACAGCTTCCAAGGGGCTCGGAAGGTGGCTCATATATATATATATATATATATATATATATATATATATATATGTGTGTGTGTGTGTGTGTGTGTGTGTGTGTGTGTATGTATGTATGTATGTATATATATATATGTGTGTGTATGTATGTATGTATATGTATATGTATATGTGTACGTATATGTATATTTATATGTGTATGTATATGTATATGTATATGTTTCTATGTATATATGCTTAATGGCCAGATGCTAGCGGTTCATACCTGTAATCCTAGCTACTCAGGAGACTAAGATCTGAGAATTACAGTTCATAGCCAACCCAGGCAGGAAAATCTATGAGACTCTTATGTCTAACTAGAAAGAAATGTAGAAAATGGAGGTGCAGCTTTAGTGGTAGAGCACCAGCCCTGCATGAAAAAAGGTAAGTTTACCATTCTTGTACACATGAAAACATTCAGGTCCCAGGCCACTCAGCTATAGAAGGACAACTGGGAGTTGTGAATACAAGCTAACTTTAGAACTCAGGGCTTGGCTCTCACCCTGCTACACTCCCAGTCAAAGCAGACTAAAGAAAGATGGAGGACCCCAATAAAACCATCCCTATGGCCATGTATTGTGGCACTCAGGAAGCAGAGGCAAGAAAAATACTAAGAGTATGAAGCAAACATGGGCTAGATAGATGGATCCTGTCTTAGAAAAACAATCCTTGTGAACAGGAGAAGCCTAAGGACTATGGGAACCTGTCATTATTAGCTCAATGAACAAAAGGATAAACTTTTAGAAAGTAACCAAGATCCCTATATGAAACTGTGGACACAGAGGCCTCGCTTTGCCATAAACTGTCTTTCTGGCCTTCATTCCTTTATCATTTAAATGGCCCAAATACCACCTTCTGGTTGTTAAGACAACTTTGGTGAGATCACTTATGTGAAAAGTTCTTTGAAAATCTCAAAATGCTGTATAAATTGTGTTATTAATTAGAATCCCTAAAAATTGTCTGAGTCAAGTTGCTAAAATTCATTCTCTCAAGTCCCCTTTACAGGGGTAGAAAAGAGGTGAAAAGAGATGAAAATAACTTGCCTAAAGTTCTAACACTGAGAAGGAATGTTATATACACGGCAGGAAGTCTGGAGTGCCATTTGCTCTTCCTGCTTTCCAGTCCATCCCATTCACCACTGTATACTTGCCACAGCACCTGACAGCTGTCCCAAGGAAAGCCAGGTGGGAAGAGGTATGGGTCAAAAACCGAAAAAGCCCCACCCTATCCTTTCATCCTACGATAGTCCTCGGGCTTAAACACAGGGGCCTGCCTGGGCACTGGCCCTGAGCTTTTGTGATCGAGGATAGTGCTCTATTACTTAAGCCACAGCTCCACATCTGGCTTTTTTGGTGGTTCATTGGAGATAAGAGTCTCCCAGATTTTGAACCACGATCCTCAGATCTCAGCCTCCTGAGTAACTAGGATTACAAGCATGAGTCACTAGCTTCTGGCTCTGACAAGCCCAATTTTAGCTGTACTCTGCTGGTATGGGAGACAGGGAAAGCTCTACTTTACAGGCCAGGAAACAGAGGGTCCAGGGAGGTTAAATGTCTGGCCTCCTGAACTCAGTCAAACACAGCAACGAAACAAGCCAGGCACCCGTGGCTCATGCCAGTAATCCTGAAAGATTGAAATTGGGGCTATGTCCATTTTACAACTTACTAACTGCTAATTCTGCTTCTGTAAACCTGCTTGCGCTAACACTGACTCTTCCCTTCCCAGAAATAAGTTAAAAAGTTACAAAGTTCAGATGCAGGCCCAGGGACAAGGTCTGCAAACATAGATAAAGAACAAAAGAGTATGTTCTCCTGAATTCCTGTGTAAAAACTCATGGCAGGGGGCTCAAGACAAGGACCATCTGGCCAGCCCAGCAAACTAGGTCAAATGTCAACCAATCGCGAGCCTGGAACTATGTGGACTCCCCTCCAGAGAAGCCTCCCCCTAGGGAACCAACTAGTTTTCAAGAAGTGTCACAAAAATTCCCGTGCAGTTGATTTTTAAGCTGAACCAATCCTGGGGAGCCTGGGGTCTTATGCTAATCCTGTGGTTTTTGTCTTTAAAAGTGTCTGTAACCACTGCTCAGGCTTCCAGTCTGCCTTGGACAGAGAGCCCGTTTGCGCAAATGCCTAATAAACTCTTCTTGCTTGTTGCATCTGCTGGTTTGGAGTCTTGGTTCTTGGGGTGCCCTCCCATTGAAGAAAGCATCCCAGTGAGTCTGGGGTCTTTCAATCCTAGCTACTCAGGAGGCTGATATCTGAGGATCAGGGTTCAAAGCCAGCCTGGGCAGGAAAGTCTGTGAGACTCTTATCTCCAATTAACCACCAGAAAACAGGAAGTGGGCTGTGGGTCAATTGATAGAGCAATAGCCTTCAGCTAAAGAGCTGAGGGACAGCGCCCAGGCCCAGAGTTCAAGTTCCACCACTGACCAAAAATCAAAACAAAAAAAGAAGTGATGAGCTAAATGAATAGACATATAAATTATATATCCTCCTCATTATGATTCTTACTAGTAGTATTTTATGTTGTGTCTTCCATCATCTAAGAAAGCTGAGGAAAATTCTGCATTCACAGCTACAACTTCTCAAAAACCCAAGAAAAAGAAGAAAAACTGGGGCTGCTTTTTGTTTGGCCCTTCCTTCTCCTATCTCTATTCAGCAGAGGGCAGCAAACAGGAAGTATGGAAAGATCAAAGAGTGAGAAAGAGAGCCACATGGAGAAAGAGCTACACATTGATAAATACACACCCACCCACACACAGCAAGCAGAATTGTTTAGCTTCCTCTAGCTTTCAAAGTATGAACATTCCACCTCCTCCAGCTAGGAAGGGCGGGGGATGGGGGAGGGAGGGGATGTTGGAAGTTGAAGAGACAGAAGCTCTTTTTCAGCTCAAGAGATTTTCAGTGAGCATGCATATGAGAGAGCGGCAACTCTCAAAGCAGGGAGAGGAAGGCAGCCACAGAACTGACAAGATAATTCTCAATGAAGACAGCTTTCAACTACTCATCTTGAGGCAACAAGGCTGGCAATCCTAACACCCAAGCTCTGCCCAGTGAGAAACTGAGGCCATGCCATTGGCATCTCAGCCCAGGGGTGTCAGAGAGTGCTGATCTACAGGATGCAGGGTCAGTGCTCCACAAGGACAGGGCTAGAGTGGCAAAGGGGTGGCCTTTTGAGGGTCAAGTCTAGTCCCCACGATATTGGCAGGGATCCGGCATGGACATCTGTCAGCCTCTTCTCAACTATCTTTCCCACCCCCACAACCAGGAGTAGCCAGCCTCTCTGTGTAAATGCTCTTTCCATATGACCGGGGTGGCCCAAACCCATCCCTAGCTCTAAGGTAGGATAAGTCACCCAGCACAGCCCATCTTCCTGACTAGTGTGATTGTGAATGAATCCTATCATAATAAACACATCAGATCCAAAGTGGACCAATAAGATTAAAACAGATCATGCTAAGATAATAGGAAAAGACATTTCTTGTCTTTTCTACAGAGGCCACAGATACAGATTTTCTCCTATAGGTTCTGCATATGGATATAATATCAGAAAGCGTTATCATATTTTACCACCAAGGTGAGAAGGGATGAGAGGAGGACAGAGTGCTCAGTCTAAGATAAAGGCAGAACCAAGAGAACTCAGAGAGAAAAAGCCCATGCCCTGACAGTCCCACAAACCTCCAGATCATACCATACCTGAAGCCAACTAGAGCTAGTGGGTCTTCTTAATCATTTAAGCCTGACTGGCTCAATTTATTACTTGCATCTGATAGTGAACTGGCCCTACTTTCTATGCATAGCAGCGACAGTGCCACATGGCACGTGTGATTTACTTTCTCTACTTTCCTATTGAAGTCCTTCAGGTTATTATACTTTCCCTTACTTTAAAAGTAAATCCAAGCATGGTGATTCAGGCATGTAATCCTAGCTACGGAGGAGGTAAAGAGTGAAGGATCAGAGTCAGCCTTAGTCAAAAAACCAAAACAAGAAGTTTGAGAGACTTCATATCAACCAATAACTTGAAGCAGTGGGGCATGCTTGATATCTCAGCTATGGGAGAAGCACAATCGCATATGTTTATCTTTCCCAGTGACAAAAGGAAGCAACAAAATCACATTGCAGGCATAAAATGAGATCCTACCTTGAGAATAACCAATCCAAAATAAGGCTAGAGGCATGGAGTAAGTGCTAAGCTCCTACTTAGCAAGGGCAAAGCCCCAAGTTTAATCCTCAATATAACCAAATTAAAAAAAAATTATAAGCCAAGTGCATATAATTCTAGCAACTCAGGTGACTGAGAGCAGGAGGACACAGTTTAAGGCTAGCAAGGAAGCTGGGCGCCAGTGGCTCACGTTTGTAATCCTAGCTACTCAGGAGGCTGAGATCTGAGGATCACAGTTCAAAACCAGCCCAGGCAGGAAAGTCCGTGAAACTTATTTCCAATAAACCACCAGAAAAACGGAAGTGGCACTGTAGCTCAAGTGGTAGAGTGTTAGCCTTGACCTGAAGAGCTGAGGGACAGCACTCAGGCCCAGAGTTCAAGCCCCACGACCGACAAAAAAAAAAAAAAAAAAAAAAGAAAAGAAAAGAAAAGAAAAGAAAAGAAAAGAAAAGAAAAGAAAAGAAAAGAAAAGAAAAAAGGCTAGCAAGGGCAGAAACATTCACGAACCCTCATCTTAAAAATTAACCAGCAAACCAGCACAAGTATATTTATTGCAGCATTATTTACAAAGCTAAAATATGAAACCAACCCAGATGCCCCTCAGTAGATGAATGGATCAACAAAATATGATATATAGAGAGGGGGGCAGAGAGAGAGAGAGAGAGAGAGAGAATGGAATTCTATGCCTCCATCAGAAAGAATGACATCACCCCATTTGTTAGGAAATGGAAAGACTTGGAAAATATTTTTTAAGTGAAGTAAGCCAGGCCCCAAGACACATAGGTCCTATGGTTTCCCTTATTTTAAATAACTAGTATATGTCTAGGACAAGCAGGAAAGGTGAAAAGCTATGTACATACGACCATATAAGATGATGTTAAGCAAAAGGACCACCAAGATAGGGACACAGTGATTTTTCCTTTCTTGCTATTGTTTTTAACGTATTTATAATGTACTATGTTTTTTTTGTTCTCCTCCCTGTTTTCACTGTATTTGATTCCAGTGCCCTGCATCTCATAAATACATTTTTGTAATTTGAGGAGGGAAAGGAAATAATAAAATGCTTAAATAAGGATACAGGTTGACCCATTGTAACAATGAGATGTAGAAGACACAACTTCGCTGGGAGGGGGAGTTGAGGGAGGTGGAGGGGGAGCTGAGGGAGGTGGGGAGGGAAGGGAAGGTAGGGGATAAACAAAGGAGGAGGTAACAATAATGTTCAATAGGAAATGTACTCATTACCTTACTCATGTACCTGTAATCCCTCTATACAATATTTGTACAATAAAATACATATAAAAATTACCAGAGGGGCTGGGAAGGTGGCTCAGTGGTAGAGCACTTGCCTTGTATGCCTGAGGTCCTGGGTTAGATTCCTGAGCACAACATAAGCAAAAATAAAAAAGCCAGAAGTGGAGCTGTGGCTCAAGTGGTAGAGCACTAGCCTTGAGCTGAAGAACTGAGGGGCAGCACCCAAGCTCAGAGTTCTGGCCTCACCACCGGATCCCCCCCCCCAAAAGAATAACCAGAATCCAGGAGCCAGTGGCTCACACCTGTAATTCTAGTACTCAGGAAGCTGCTATATGAGAATCGCCATTCAAAGCCAGCCTGGGCAGTAAAGTCCATGAAACTCTTATTTCCTATAAACCACCAGAAAACCACAAGTGGCTCTGTGACTCAAGTGGTAGAGCACTCGCCTTAAGTTAAAGAGCTGAGGGACAGCGCCCAAGCCCAGAGTTCAAGCCCCACGACCGACCAAAAAATAAAAAATAAAAAAACAGAGAGAAAGAGGGGGGGGGGAGAGACTCTGCAAGCTGGACGTGTGGATGAAGTGGTAGAGCCTGGCCAAGCAAGCAAATGAGCAAATGCATGGCACTGAATTCAAACCTCAGTACCACCAAAAATAATATAAAGTAAAGAGGCTGGAAAGAAAATTTACAAAAATGGATCTGCAAAAAAGTCAGGTATCACTAGCTACTCAGGAGGCTAAGATCTATTGATCATGCATGGTTCAAAGGCAGCCCATGTAACAAGACCATGAAACTCTGGTGTCCAATTAAGTACTAAAATTGGGAGGGAACCTACTGGGAACCAGAGATGTGGCTCATATGGTACAGCACTGGCGTTGAGCAAAATCAGCTCAGGGACAGCACCCAAGCCCTGAGTACAAGCTCCAGGACTGACATATGTGTGGGCACATACCCACACAGACACACTCACACACACACACACACAAACACACAAAAGGTAGGGTTGTGTGTGTGTGTGTTTGTGTGTGTGTTTGTGTGTGTGTGTTGTGTGGGGAGGTTCCAGCAACACATGGTGTAATTAAGTACTGGCTACCAAAACTGCAGCATGAAAATTTGACTCACGAGGGAAAGTCTTTGCAGCAGAACACAGATGACTTGAAGAGCATTGCGTTCATGTCTGCATTCCTCCTGTGAGAACTCGAGTAAGTGATGTCCGTTTTTCTGCCTGTTTCCATAATGGACTAGTGACTTCTCAAGCACCTCCCTCCCACTTTAACACTCACTCAGCAAAAATCCATTTTTCCAAGTGCTACAACATGTGCTGTGTACTTAAAAAACACACTATGTCAAGATATCTTCACCTACTGAGGCCACGATGCATTTCTTGGCCACAGGAACTACAAGAGACTACATCCTTTCCCCATTGAAGTGTACATGCTACAAAGGTTACAAAAGCTACCTCCATTCCCCATGCCATTGTGGTTGTTGGAGAAGCAAAAGTCTCATTCAAGTCTTTCTCTTTCTGACTATGATCCAAGTACAAGATGCAGAAGGTCAGGTATACGCAAAATACAAAAGACATGCACACAACTGGGTCATACAGCTCAAACGTCATTAGAAGCAATTAACTGGTATAGGACATATTTCCAGTTAACCAAGTTCACTTCGAGGTATTTCTTTACATGGCTGGCTTTCCTACTTGGTTTGCAGCTTTCTAAGAAGCCAGCTGTCTGACCACTTGAATTCAGAAACCCTAGAAGCATTATGTGTCCTTTATAAATCAGATGTCTTGCCCAGTTCCAGAGATACACTGAGGATGAACTGGGTGGCGGTTCTGTGACTTACATTCTAACAGATGACAGCTAAATGCTCTTTTAATCTTCAGTGGAGGAATCAAAGAGTTGAGGACTATTCAAATAGTGGGCATGTTGCCCTCAGATAAACTTCTCTCAAATCCACAAGGAACCTAATTTTCTTTAGGACAAAAGTCCTGTCAAGACTTCCTTCCAGAGCCTCTGTGGTTAATTCTGCCAGGAAGATCAATGAGGAGGTACTGTTGGAAAGTTCTCAACAATTACCAGAGTGACAGACTGATCTTAGAACCAACTGTCAATGCTTCATAATGGTGCAGAGTGCTCCAGATAGCAGATTTCCCAGACAGCAGCATGATGTGTTACATGCATGCTCAGGGATAGTGTGGAATGAGGACTGGAAGAAAGTCAGCCTCTTCCTTCGAGGCCAGCTGCCATTCAAACAAGGATCTAACTGGGAAGGCCAAGCCCAGGGCTCTGCCTCTACAAAGAGAATAGAACACGAAAGGGCTGTGTGGAAATTTGGCAGGATCTTCCTGAAAGGCAGCAGCTGAATGCTGCATCCTATAGCACCTAGAAAAGCCTATCATTGCAAAAGAGCTGTTTGCTGCACCCAGGAAGGAGAAATTTTCTGTAAAGGAAGAACAACCAGTTGACAAGACTTGAAACACCCATCCCATTCACCACTTCGTCCTCCTCCTCTTTATGCTATTCCAGAGAAAAAGAAATTAAACAAGAATTAAAACTGCCCCATGAGCTATCCACACACTGCAGGTCAGAGTTCCAAGGAACATCCATCCAGCTGTTGCTCTCCACTCTTTCTGCTCCAAAGTCTGCTTTATTCAATCAAGACCTTCTTGTACATGTGAGTAATTTTCTTTGAAAGCTCAGGCCAAACTGGCAGTTAACCTTGGCCTCCTCTCTACACATCTAGGTCTATAGGAAATGAAAATCAGAACTTCTTTGGCACCTGCCTTAACTGAAATATGACAACTTTCTTTAGGCAAAGGCAGCCTGTCAAGAGCTCTTTTAGACCTGGTCACAGCTATTCCACAGGAGACGTGCACTTGGGCAGGACACACCCCCTTTGCCTGGGGCTTTGCCACTATAGAACCCCTGAATCTAGGGAGGCTGTCAAAGACAAAAGCCCAGGAAAAAGCAGTAGCTCTGTGTGCACTTACTAATCACATCACAGAATGCTGGCAACCGAACCAAAAGATGGAGTTGGTGGATGATAAGCACATACAGAAAGTTAATGACAAAGCCTAACACAGCTCTGGCCTCTTCACCCTGATACTGGTACAGGATAGGAATTGAAGGAGATTTCAAGAAAGAAAAACATACAAGACACAGAATTTAACGGGGAAAAGGCTAGGCTGGCTATCAGGGTTTGAACTCAGGGTTTAGGAAAGGCCATTGCTAACTTTCCTCAGTTTCTGAACAGTTAAGATGTACCGTAAAGATCAAGCCAACTCCTCTTGGATGGTTTGCAACAATTAACTAGAGCAATTGTTAAGCTCCAATTGATCCACCTTGTGGCAAAGAACTGTCTGTGCTCAAGATACCAGAATGGCCAGGCAGCAGCCTGACACTGAGGAGAAAGGAAAACCCATCAACCTCAAAAAGTCAGCCTCTTCCCTTGAGGGCAGCCAACAGTCAATTCTGACCCTGATATGAACATTACCCACTTCCCATGGACCACAAAAATCCCCTAAGCATATCTGAAATGTCCCAATATACAAAGCAATTCAAGCATGCATAGATTTGCCAGGAGATGAGAGAGGTAGAGTGATGTGATTGAGCAGGAAAATGTTAATCCAAGCCAGGAGCTGGAAACTCACACCTGTAATCCTAGCTACTCAGGAGGCTGAGATCTAAGAATCCTGGTTTTAAGCCAGCCCACCCAGGAAAGTCTGTAAGACTTTTATCTCTAATGAACCACCAACAAGGCAGAAGTCGAGCTGTGGATTAGGTGGTAGAGTACCAGCCATGAGTGAAAAACAAGTAAAGGACAGCACCCAGGGCCTGAATTCAAGAGCCATGATCTGAGCATGCACACACATGCACATGAAGAAAAATGCCAATTTAGTCCATATGCATGTACACACACGTGAGACATGAGTGAGTTTCAAAGAGGCAAAAACAATTATTATCACAGTTTGGGCTACAAGATATAT
>NW_027206102.1:6040000-6352500 GCF_024711535.1 Dipodomys merriami
CTCATACCTGTAATCCTAGCACTCAGGGGACAGGGAACTGAGGATGGTGTATCAAAGCTAGCCAGGACAGGGAAATCTCTGAGACTCTTACCTTCATTTAACCAGCTGATAACCAGAAGTGGAAGTGTGGCTCAAATGGGAGAGTGCTAGCCTTGAGCACAAAAGATAAGGGACAGTGCCTAAGCCCTGAGGTCAAGCCCTAGTACCAACACACACAAAACAAAACAAATCCTAGTTGTTCACCCTCTATCCCAGGCCAACAAATCAATAAGGCTGGAACTTGACCCAGCTATCGCCTAGTGATTTCTCTCGATAGTCATTTTTAGAGGTCACTGCCCCACCAATGGTTTTCTGAGCTTTAAAACACCACTAGGCCTTCTCATTTAAGCAGTAGGTCAGCTGACATTCCACTAGGTCGCACCTTCCAGCAAACTTCTATGGGACCAGAGAGATCGTGCTCTGGCTCTAATGTCAAAGGATATACAGAAAGCCGTGCATGGTGGTCTCTGCTGGTAATAAGGGGTCTGCCGTGGATGAAAAGATTGAATTTGTTGGATAGCAACTGGCTGGTGAGTGTAGGAGCCACAGAAAGATAAGACTGGTCCTTGTTAGGAAACTGTGGCCAGGAAAGTAGACAGCTCCAATCTAATCAGAACTGACTCCACTCTCACCTGGCTTAGCCAATCAGAACACTATTCTCTGGCTACAGGGATCAGTCCAGAGGGGAGAATCTGGACTCCAGAAGGCAAATATGAAACAAGAGGTGCAATTCTGCAGGTGTTATGTAGACTAACTCAAGGAAATAGTGGCCTCTCCAGTCAGATGAGACAGCATTGGATGCAAGTCCCCTTGTGAGGCTTATCCAGGACATCTTGCTTAGGCTCAGACAGACCATACAGAATTCCTCCATGAGCTTCTTTGTTTTGTTTTCCTGTTGGGTTCAGCCTTTGAGGCAGGGGGAAGGAGTGGGGGGGGCGGCTGTCAGGGCCAGGATTTCCTGTGGTGGCCAGGAGCCCCTTGGGAACTAAGACTGTTGCAGAAAGCATGATGGAATGGTATGTTCAGGGAAAACCTGATGCCAGCAGAAACCTGCTGATTTGTGTGTTTGCCCTGTTGTGTTTACACAGAATTGTGATAGATAACAGGACATAAGGAAGTTCATGACATTACCCCAGTGATCAGTGTGAAGACCTATTCTTTTTTTTTGTCATGGGGCTTGAACTCAGTACCTGGGTGCTGTTCCTGAGCCCCTTTGTGCTCAAGGCTAGTGCTTACCACTTGAGCCACAGCACTACTTCTGGTTTTTGAGTGGTTAATTGGAGAGAAGTGTCTCATTGGGACTTTTTCCTGGGCTGGCTTTGAACCATGATCCTCAGATCTCAGCCTCCTGAGTAGCTAGGATTACAGGCATGAGCCACTGATGCCTGGCTAAAGACCTGTCTCTGAGTATCCCTTTACCATACTGCTTCCTGATATCCTGTTATTTAGCTCTTGAATCTGCCCTTTGATCATAAACTGAGACTACTTCAAGCTAACACATCCTCTCTGACTCATTAAAATCATAGGACAGAAGTTCAAGTGTTCTATCCCAGATTCCCCTCATCTCTCGCTTGACAAATGCATGCACAGAAGTCTTTTCTACTGTCATTGGACACAATGGGCTCAGAGCCACAGTAAAGTGATGTTCTGTTGGTGGCGGTTTGTTTTTTCTCCAGATCTCTATCTAGAATTATGCCACAGGTTGGCTTTGTCCACAAGCAATGTCTCAGATCCTCTCACACAACCTTCTTGAAACTACCTTGTCTCTGGGTTTCCATCACTGCCCTTCCCAGCACCTGACAGTTCTAGGGCTGAGCAGCCCATACTGTTTCTAGTCTAATGTGACTACATTATCCCTTGTAATCACCCCTACCTTATCCTGTTGTTCTACTCAGTTTTCCTCAGTTTCCAGAGTGAGAATGCCAAGCCCCTAATTTTTTCTGAGAAAAAGTCAGAAGAAAGTGGAGCTGAGAGGTGACCCAGGTCAACCCCTGACATTATCTGTGTCTTTACTCCAACTGAGCTCCCACACAAAAATTACCTAATAATGCTGATTTTTATTGCCTAATAAATGGAAATTTATAATTCCCCTTTAGCAGACATATTTCAGATGTCTGCAGAAAGAATTCCTGGTTGGCACCCTGTTCTAAAATGTCTATTTAGCTTTGTGGCTAGTATGCTTTTTGGACTGGCCTCCACCTCCTCTATGGGCTAGATGTTGACCTAGGATCTGCCTGGCTGGGATCAGAAGGTGGAGGATGAGCTGAGCCATTAAGACTTTTTCAGACTCTGAGATCAAGGAACACACAGGAAAGACGGAAGCACTTACAGATATAACCTCACTAATTCCCACCAAATCCTAGGTAGGTTCTATTCTTATTTCCATTTTCCAGATGAGAAAACTTAATAAGCCATCCCATTTCACACTTATTTACTCATCTATTCAACACATATTTAATAACTTACCATGCCTGGCATTGGTGACCAAGCCTGTAATCCTAAACTACTTGGGAGGCTGAGATCTGAGGATTGAGGTTCAAAGCCAGCCTGGGCAGAATAGTCCATTGAAGTCATCTCCAATCACTGCCAAAATATCAGAAATGGAACTGTGGCTCAAGTGGTAGAGAGCCAGTCTTGAGCAGAAAAAGTGAAGTGAAAGTAGCAAGGCCCTAGCACAAAAACAAAGAAGGTTCTTTTTCCATAAACCAACCTATCACACACCAGGTTCCTTAGCAGGTGCTAGGATTCAATGATAGGCAGGCAAATGGATCCCAGTCTCACATAAATCAATCCATGTATAACAATTGTGTTAGGTAGCAGCAAGGGAAAAAGTCATTATGGCTGTTAGGAGTAGAATTAGTATTAGAACTCAGTACTGCTGGAATTTAAGTTCAATATTCAGGAAAAGTTCCATTATGCTAACTCATTTGGGCTTTTCACCAAGGGAAACACTGGTTTAGCCAATGACCCTCTTGTCCCTTGTTACTGAATATATTTCTCTCTCTCTCTCTCTCTCTCTCTCTCTCTCTCTCTCTCTCTCTCTCTCTCTCTCTCTCTCTCTCTCTCTCTCTCTCTCTCTCTCTCTCTCTCTCTCTCTCTCTCTCTCTCTCTCTCTCTCTCTCTCTCTCTCTCTCTCTCTCTCTCTCTCTCTCTCTCTCTCTTCTACCCCTAAGCAAAAGGCAGACAATGCAGTATGCTTCGAACATGCATTCTGGCTTCAGCTTCAAGTTTGAATAGCAATTTTCAGTGCATTGGGCTACACCTTGCTTTTCTTATATAAACCATCCTGGAGATCACACCATATACATACAGATTTTCCTATTCTTTTCTTCCAACTGTGAAATTTTCCATGATGAGCTTGAATTTCAGATAATGGATAGATAATTTGGAATCGTTTTCACCCAGGCTAATTAAAATTATGCCAGAATCAGTAGCTTTGTTTTCATCCTATTCTGTAAAATGGAAGTAAATCTTTTCCATCTTTTTGATTGTGCTGGTCTTGAGGCTTGAACTGAGGGCCATGAGCTTTTATGTTCATGGTTAACAATCTACTACTTGAAAGGTCAATATTTTCAATAATCAATCATGATTATTACTACACTATTATAAATGTGGGTGAATTAATGAAATTATATTTGACACAGGAGGCAATTATGGGGAGGTAGGTCTTTGACCTTCAGATAAAGTAACTAGAGGAAGGAAGCACCATGACCATGTGCAAAATTTGTCTTCCTTCTTTGAGCCTGGTCATGCTCTTTGTGTTCTAGGGAGAAACACAGTAATGTGAAGAGAAGCAATAGATCTCTCTAAGGGATGAAGTGATCATGTGCCTTGTGCCTAGGACAAAGGTAAAATTTTTCACTTTCCAAAAAAGCAAATGGTGTCTTATGATAGCAGAAAATACATAAGGTCACTATACCTATACCTACCACTTAAAATAGTTGTCATTACTTGGGTAGGTCTATGCATCAATGGATATCATGGTAGCTCAGTTCCATCAAGATAAACAAACATAATATGAAGTGATGACCTTAGTAACTTATCCAATCAGATATTTGTGTAAAGAGACTATTATTTTCTGAAATTCTATTTTGTTGTAGCTATGATCAATTTTACTACAAAACATGAGAAAGAGCTAGAGTTAAATGCCAGTTATTTCATAGATGCTACACTCGAAGCATCAGTATCCTAGACATGTTGCATATGTAGGTTATAGTTTCCCAGTAGTTCTGATGGAGACATGCTATGATAGCCAACCCTATCTTCTAGGAAGACAGCAGGAAAGAATCTTGAGTTCACAAAGAGGGACAGTATTTCTATTGGTAGTAGAAAACATAAATCTCACCTATGCCATGGCAGGTCATAGTGGAATCATGGTTGTGGTCAGGAGAATCAGCTTCCCCACTTCACCTGAGTGACCCAATCTCATGTAGCACCTACTCACTAGAAATGAGTAGGATACGGGGTCCTTATTGCTGCCAGAACTGCTGTCTGGGTCTCTTTCTAAAATCTTAAAGAGAACAGTACCTTTCATTTTATGATTTCATTTTCCTGTGTGATGACAACTGAAGTTGTTGACAGAAAGCAGGAGTCTGCTACCAAGCTCCTGGTAGAATGGCAGGACATATATTTGTAGAAACAGAAGGTACATTATCTCCATTATAGTGGATATACAGGCCTGGAAAAGTAACCATTTTCTGCTTTTCATCTGCTTCTGGAAAATTCTGATAGCCAGTGATAGGGATGGATATGGATGCTCTTTGATGGCCCTTTGAATGACCCAGATGCCATCAGTTTCAGTGAGTGTCTCCTATATCTCACAAAGGCCAGTCCTAAACATGACATCATTCCAGTGACACAGGGTTGGATCCTGGCCCTGGCTGGGCACTGCAGTGGCAAGCCTGTGTTATCCTCATTGCTTGTCATCCATGCTAGAGCTCAAACCTATGTTACTTGAGATTACCAACTGATGCCTAAGCATTAGGCAAGAATCTCTCTCAGCTGTCAAGCTTTCTGTACTCAATTTATTCGCCCTGTTGTGCCCAACATTTGTTAGGTCCTGATCTTGTCTTGGAGAATAGTGTTTTTCATGCCTTTTGATTCTACTGTTATTGTTAATTCTGCATAGAGGGAGATGGACCAGGCAGGTATCCATCTGGGCCTGACTAGACTGCCTTGTATTGATTTCTTGATGGCATCACAGATCACCTAGTCCCTGTGCATGAATTTCAGAACTGTTTCAATATGAATGATCAGAGCACTGTAATACACCCTCTGCCAGGAACACCCACACAAAACAAGGTAAGTCTCTCATTTTAAGACTGTAGGACTTTGCCTTCCAAAATGCAAGTCACTACAAGGAAGTACTGTTTTTCTTTTAATGCTTATCTTTAAAGATTCAGAACTTTATCTCAACAGCCACATTCCTTTTTGCCAGCATATGTGTTTATAGCACATACAGAACATCCCCATCTTCTTATGGGCAATAGCTCTAAGCCTACCCTGGTGTCTAACATTGGTTTCAGATTGGTCTCCCTGGGTTCACATCAAAGTTTCAAACTCATATTAACAGTTGGAGATTGGAGCCATGATTCAGTAGTGGAAATGATGTGTTGAGAGATAATTCCTTCCTCAACTCTTTTTCATTTAAGGGTTTCAAGTGACTACAATATTTTTACTGAAAGCCTTGGATTACTCTGAGCTTACAGAGAGGATGTGGAGAGTGAGTAAAGAACAGGAAAAAGTGTGAGCCAGCTTGATCTCAACTGCCATAGTAAGGGAGTGCCACTTTGTGATATTTCATTATTCATGGTTTTTAAGCCAATTTAATGAAGAAATTAAATTCTCATGTTCAGAGGACAACTTTTCAGGGGGAAGCAACACATCACGGTTATCCAAGTGAAGGCATTTGGGGAACTTTTGGATTATATGTGCTGCATTGGAATCATTGGTTAAACAACAGGCATGAGTAAGTACTGGAAAGGGGAAAAGGAAAAGAAAGGGAAAGAGTGTGAATGGAGCAGAAGAAAGGGAAGCAGAAGAAAAGACAACAAAAGAAAAAGGGAAGTCAAAAGAAAGGTAGAGAATAAAACACTGACTTCTTCCTCTGACTTAATGACAGTAGAAAGAGGCTTTGTATTTTTGAACTTTGTATATGCTGTGGTGTAAGTCCTATTCTCAACGTGGTATTTGCACAGGAACTCTAGAAGAGCACCTATTTTCTCCCTTTCTCACAGTCTATATGATAGGGTTAGCTTTTGCTATTTTAAAGCTTTTGTGAAAGAAGGCCAAATGATTCTTCTGTTCTGAACTAGCTACTGCCTTAGGACATTTATTTTGTTGACATGAAATATGAAAGGGTGATCAACATACAAGAATGGAATATTTCTTTCTCAGCCCTCTAAAGGCTAGGCAGGGGGAAGTTCAAGTTAGCAACCTTGGGTTCAGTGAAGATGTTCTTGCTGAGACTTCTGGTGGGACAGAATTTTCTCTCTAAAACTGGACCTGGAGACAGAGCAGCTCTGCAGGACAAAGAGGCAGGCAGTGTGAGGTGTGCAGAGAGAGAAGTCACTGTCATGAACAGAATAACATGGAGACAGTGATGGTCTCTTGTAAGAAGAGAATGTCACAAACATGGATCCCTGATCAGGCTTGAGAAAGAGATTGTAGGGATGAGGCAAGTGTTGGTGCTGATGAGGGGTGACACTGTTCTAGGAGCAGCAGGGTTCTGAATTCCCATTTCAAAGACAACTCTCTCCTTTCCTTTTTGAAATATATCACTGATACTTTTCATGATCACTCAGCTGATGACTTCAGCAGCAGGGAAGAAGGAAACAGCATTGTGAGTTTAATTCATTTCCCTTTCACTTCATTTTTTTATTGTTAAAATACCATACAGAGGGGTTACAATTACATGGCCAAGGTAATGAGTACATTTCTTATCAAACATTGTTGCCTCCTCCTGTTTCCCCTTCCCTTCCCTTCCCATCCCCTCCCAAGTTTTAAAGTTGGACATAAGGACTTGTACATTTCATTGTTGCAATGGGTCCACCAGTATACCTACTTAAACGATTTGTTTTTCATTTCTTTCTACTGGGAATTTAAGTCAGGATATCCTACTTGCTAGGAAACTTCTCTCCTAATTGAGCCAGGAACCTAAACCTTGTGTTCCAGATCCTTAAGGAGTATCTCTTGCTTTTGTCTAGTGCAGACTTGCAATAAGATTTTTGCCACCAGAGTAGCTATGACCGTGGTTGGCATCCCCACTCTGGCTCAATTATATGCTGGGGCTCCCTGACTTTACACTCCAACTGTGATTATCCTCTCATTCTCATTAGCAGCTGAGATTACTTCTGTGAACCATCCTGCCTTGGCATTTTCATTTTCTGCTCATTACCTTTAATTCTGGTTAGCGCTTACATTCCCTTTTCCTTTTCCCCAGTTTTGATAATTCCCCTCTTGGAAGACCTGGTCTATGCAGACAGTTGTCACACCATCTTATGATAGAGAAGGTTGGGACAACTCCTGACAAATGGGTCCTTAGATGATTTTTCTTATTGTACAAATCACACACAATGTCTTTAAGCACATAGAGTTATTCAAGCCTTCACTGGGACACACAGACTTATATTTATTATGGTCCTTGTCATCCAATATTGCACAAACATCGTGTGTGATATTTCAACGTAATTATGTCTACAATAACTAAAATTTTTTCCTGCCCACCTATTATTTAGAATTGGTCTGTTTTCTGCTCCCAGAAGGCACTAATAAATAGAACAGCAAACTTACATTCTTGACAGGCAGGGGTGAGATGGGCAGAGTCTCATCTGATAGAGGGCAGCTTACTCAGAAATATTCAGGAGTATCTAGACATGGAAAGTGTTTCTGTATCTTTCAGGTGTCAGCATATTCTCACTTCTCTGGATTCCTTTGGAAAATTGACATCCTCGGTGATGAGGAACAGGAGAAAAATAGCGAGTTTAGTGGGCCATAGTATACAGAAAGTAAGGACTAAGATGGTTCGCATAATTTTCTTTGTGTATTTTTTGGTATATCAAAAAGCATAGCAGCTGCTGGGTGCTGGTGACTCATCTGTAATCCTAGCTACTCAGGAGGCTGACATATAAGGATTGTGCTGTGAAACCAGCTGGGTCAAGAAAATTCAGGAGACCCTTATCTACAATTAACTACCAAAAATAAAGAAAAGCCAGTGACTCAATCAACTAGTAGATCAGGGTCAAAAGATTCAGGATCAATGCCCAGGTGCAGAGTTTAAGATGCAGGACAGGCACATAATCTCACACTCCTACCATTTTACACACAGAAGGAATACTCAGTAACATCCAGACTGGCAGCTAGTGTGTTTGTGACCACACATAGAAATAGGAGAAATAACAATCTCCAGGCAGTCAAGAATGCCTGGAGAAGATCATTCTCTGCCTGCTGCTTTCCTGCCCTGCTGAGTGCCTGCATGTTCAGCCAGTGGAATTACAAAGAGACCCTATGGGAGCTGCCAAGAGTGTGGTGTGGTTCAGCTCTCACTGGAAGAACTGCCTTGTCTTCCCACCTCATCAAAGTCAACAGTGGCATGACCAGAGATTCCCTAGATGTATGAGACTTTAGGAAGTAGTTCTGCCATTTTCATTTAGGGCACTCAGGGAACCACAGCATTGAGAGAAGCAGCCGAGACACCTTTACATGCAGACAGGAATGGGCGAATTCTTCCAGCCCACCCAGCCAACCTTTGCCTCCCTTTGAGCATTCAGCAGGTTCTGGTATTCAGTGAGGATATTACAGGATCCAAGACTGGCTTATAATTGCCCAACTTCTGGTTCCAGCAGCTTTGGAGCCCGCTGGGAACCTGGAGTCACCAGAGGACACCATTTGTATACCTGAGATTTGCAAGCATCATGTCTCTACCTGAGTGTGTGTGTGCATGTGTGTGTGCGTGTGCGTGTGTGTGTGTGTGCGTGTGTGGTTGTGTTTTGTCAATCGTGGGGCTTAACTATGGGCCTGGGCACGGTCCCTCAGCTCTTCAGCTCAAGGCTAGTGTTCTATCACTTGAGCCACAGCACCTTTCTGGTTTTCTGAGTGGTTTATTGGAGGAGATAAGAGTCTCATGGACTTTTCCTGCCCAGGCTGGCTTTGAACCGTGATCCTCAGATCTCAGCATCCTGAGTAGCTAGGATTACAGGTATTAGCCCAGCTTGTATGTTTTTTGTATAGAAATTTACACAAGATCACACCTAAAGGCAATGCAATTCTCCTGGAGAGATTAAAGGACGCTGAATCATAAGTTTTACACATTCTTCTAATTCATTTATGAAGTTTTTCTTCAGTGATACAAATATAACTGATTTTACTTCATTTAGAAAACATTCTGAAACACTTCGAATACTATGATTTTCTAAAGTGAGGAAGCAAGTCAAAGAACAAATTATTGATTTAAATTAAGAAGCAATAGGACAGTTTGGGGGTAGTTTTAAGAAGAATGTTCTACAATTTGAAGGACAGTGGAGGAGAACTCCAGGCAGCTGTCCATATTTAACACAGGGCTCTGTGTTGGCTCCTGGGAAGAAAGGGTTGAGGCCAAATCACAGAGTACCCTCTTCAATTTCATATCTGGAGGGTGAGAACACATGGGATCCTGCAGTGTGTGATTAGCCTGTCCTTCTTGGGTTTGTAGAAACCACACTTCTTTCTCTGGGGAGGAAGGTACCTTCCTCCTAAGTCTGTTCAGGTGACTGACATTCACTCCAGTAGTCCCTCTTCCCACAGAGAGTCCCATGAGCACAGGGCACAAGGCAGGACTTAGAGTTGGACCCAATCCCTGCCCAAGGTCAACTTTCAGGATCTGAGGAGCCTTTTTGTTCTGTCCCCAATGAGTTCTCCTCCCTCATATCTTCATCTCCCCAGTGATGCTGAACCTGTGTCTGTGTTGCAGGTTCCTGCTCTCTTCCCATTTCCAACAGGGAACTGGATTGTGGGGCCACAGTGTAAATGAAGATTCCAGAGGAACTGGAAGCACACATAAAGACCTCTAATTTGACCTTGTACATCTCTGCACATCCTGAAATTTTGTTAATTTTGTGCTTTCTTTAGCTAATTCACTTACGTTATGTATTGCACCAATATTGTATATTATATGAAGCAATAAGATATATTTTGTTTAGTATAGTATTGAACATAGCTACCTATGCCCTATTCCACATATAGATTAGAGTTGTATTCTAAAGATGAGCATTAGTTTAAATAATTTCCATTAAATATTATTAATTAGGTCCTTTGCAGTTAGTTGCTTGCATTTTTTTTCTGTTTTAACGGAAAATCCTGTTTAAAACCACATGAAGTGTAAAATTCACTCTAGTGCTTGTCCCCACTTTAACTCCTTTCCTATTTCATCATTTAATCTCAAGATAACTCAGAATCCTCTTTGTTCCTCCCATTTGTATGACCATGAGAACAGTATGACCTGAAGTCTTCCAGAATGACTTAGATGGTAAGGCTTTTTCCCAACATCTCCATCCTCTGCTCCTATCAAATGCATGTTTCCCATGCCTCTTTCTTACAATCTTCAAAATACTACTCTACTTCCCTCAGGCAAAGAATATCTCATCCTTAAAAGCTGTAGATATTCTACTTTTGTGGTTACAGAAAGACTTGTTATTTTTCTTCAAGATTTTTCTACATTCAAATCCATTTTTGAGTCCAGAACATTCTCGTGTGTGCGTTGTCTCTGCCTCTCTGTCTCTCTCTGTCTCTCCCTCTCTCTCCATCTCTCTGTCTCTCATTTTCTTCCTCTGATTTTCCCTATCCATTTGATTGTTAGTGATCAAGTCTATGAACTCTACAGGCTTAGGAATGTATGCATCTAATCTCTTTCAGGCCATTTGTATTTTCTTACTTCTGTTGGTCTGTGTCTGTCTCTCTCTCTCTTCCTACTTCTGTTTCTGTCTCTGCCTTTATATGTGTCTTGTCTGTCTCACACACACTGTCCATTTGATTTTTAGGGATCAAATCCAGGTGCTTTGACATGCTTAGCATCTAATCTCTGTATTGAGCAACTTTGTTTTTCCTATTTCTAAAAACAAAATAGAAACATTAGATTTTGATGGAAACATTATTTGAATTTTTGTGGGGACTATAACATAGGGTGTTTCATTGAAGTGTGGGCCTTGGCTAGGGATCTTCCTTCCTCAATCTTCTAAGTGCTGGAGTTACAGTCTGGTAATTTGAGATGAAGTTTTAATATTTCTTTTGTGTCTTTGCTGAGATGTTTCTTTTTCAAGCTCCTCATTTGTTCATACATCTAGAGTTGTTTAGTTACTATCATTGCTGTGCATTTCTCTCAGATCTTTACCATATTTTTTATTTTCAAGGCTATCTACAGAAGGGTTACAGTTACATAAGTAAGGTAATAAGTACATTTCTTGTCAAACTTGTTGCCTCTTCCCTCACTTTCCTCCTACTTTTCCTTGCCCCACACCACATTTTACTACACCTTACTAAGTGTCTTTTCCTTCTATCTTTTCATTGTTGTTCTGGTAGTGAGACTGGATCTCTTCATCAGAGCCTACAACATACTCACTTGACATTTTCTCTCCTAACTTTACTGTTTGAATTACACTTCCAGTACAGTTTTGTTTGCCAGTTATTTGGAGAATTGGTTTCTCAAGCTTTTGTGTTTGGCCTAATATGAAAGTGTGATCCACAGAGCTTAGCCCTTGAAATGAGTAAGATAATGAGCATGAGCCTTGGGCTCTCAGTTCCAAATGCCTTTGAAAAATATTTATTTTCCTTTTCTTTTCTTTTCATTGTCAGAGTTCTTCACTGTATTTCATTTCTTTGCACTTCCTGGCTGAAATGATTTGTTAGTGACATGTATTATCTCCTGACTAGAGTCCCTTCATTCTCTGTTTCTTTCCTTCATATTTTTGGGAATCATCCATGCTTGGTAACTTTTTCTTATTTTTTTTCTCATTTTCAAGCTTGTACCTTGTCCTGGCCAGGTGCCACTGGCTCACACCTGTAATCTTAGCTACTCAGAAGGCTGAGATCTGAGGATCAAGGTCCAAAGCCAGATGGGGAGGAAAGTCTGGGAGACTCTTATCTCCAATAAACAACTCAGAAAACCGATGTGGGAGCCCTAACCTTGAGCTGAAGAGCTGAGGGACAACGCCCAGGCACAGAGTTCAAGGCCCACAACCGACAAAAAAATAGAATGTATCTTGCCCTGTAGATAATTATCAAGACTGACTATTTTCATGTCATCATGGATATCACTTTGTGTTTTCTATCACAGTACCTTTGTATAGAAAAGACAACAATATCTTCTAGTGCTCACTTTTGTATGAAATTTGTTTACAAGACTTTTTAGGTGTGTAAGATTCAGCAATGGTTTTGCATCCTAACAGAGCTTCTTTCTGATATATCTGTATAATACTCACAAAGATGTCATGATTGTTATCCTTCCCCCATTCTTTACCATCAGCTTTTTCTTTCATCACTTCTCACTAATCCTTCTCCCTTGTAGCCTGTTCCTGGTTGTTGCTCCAATGTGTGAGGCCTGTCATAGAAGGACCTAGCTGCTACCATATTATCTAGACCTGTCATCTTTCCCCTAAAATAGTTATTATTTTAAAAAAAACCTTGAGAAACTTTAGATATTTTCTTTATCTAGAAAAGATTTTCTTTCTGAATGATTTGACTTTATTTTCCAGTAAATCAGTCTTACTACACTTACAGAAATTGTTCTTCTTTTCTTATTTCAGATCTACTTCTCAGTTCATTTATTGATGCTTTCAACTTTCAGAATAATCAGGTTTGTCTCTTGCTGATTCCTAGTTCATGTTGTTACTATTGCTTCTGAGTCATGCAGATCACCAGACTTTTCCATGACAGTCACATGCACCCAGACTACAACTCCATTGACAAGGGGTATGTAAGTTGTCAGGCATGAAACTTTATCTCAGCCCTTTATTCTGAAGAAGTTATCTTTTTTATACATGTTATTTGTAGAAATATATTTATAAATAAATACTGATGTTCAAACCTCTTTGATTTTTCATATTGATATTTTGCAAGAGTAGATAAATAATTAAAACTGTGTGTAACATAGTATACACAGATATTACTCATTCCTCAAAGGAATTTGAGAGAACTTTATTAATGGATATAGTTAATTGAAGAGGAAAAGAGTTAGCAAAAAATATGACCGGATCAACTAACTATGACAACAGCTGAACTCTAGGAAACAAAAAGGAAGGTAGTGGTAGCAGTTTGGAAGATGGGCAGCTATAGGTCAAAGGAAGCAAAGTTTCAGTGATGCTCAATGAGTAAGTCCTGAAAATCTAATTGACACTAAGATTCCTACCTGAGGTATTAATGGCTGGTTGTAATTAACATTTCAGTGTATAAGCACCTGTGCCCTGGTCCACGTGGGATGAGGGAGGCTGCAGCCTGGGGACTCCCCTGTTTTGAGGTAACTTCTCCCTCCCCCACCCCCACACACTCTAATAGAGAGTGAGGAGAAGCATGTGCATGGGCCAGATGGAGTGGTCACCCTACAAGGAAGGCAAGGACTCAGATTCCCACCAAGTCCTTTTGCCTTTCTGCTTATCCGGGTAGCCAGGGTTGCCCCACTTTGCTGTATCTGTTAGTGATCATGGGACTTGAGCCGGGACCATGGGGTCATGACTGACACTGAGATCACTGAAGAGACAGAACCTGGAGCCCCTTCAGCATCACCGCAGACCTCCACTTTACTTCTCTGCATGGGCCAGTTGCGGTGCCATACCTGGGTGGCCCACACATGGAAGGAAGTGCTCTCTGTGCCCCCAGTGGGAGCAGTAGTGCAGGTGAGGGGACACACATGAATGCCCACATCAGCATCAGAGGAACCTGGAGACGTACTGCACCTGCTACAGCCAGGCTGTTCCCAGGGCCTCTTTGGCTTTGCTGTGAGGACCTCTGTCTTCCTCCTGGTCCACGTGGGCCCAATTGTGGGTGCCATTACAGATGCCACCATTTCGAAGTAATGTGCTCACCTTCTGAACCCATTGGGGTGAGGGGATACAAGAATGCACCTCAGTGCTAGATGGGTCTGGTCATGCAGTAGAGTCCACCAAGAAGGAAGGCAGGACTCGGGGGTCTTTCCTTCCTCCCATTCTGGCTTCAGCCCTTGTAGCTGGGGTTACTGGATTGACTCATGTCTGGAGTCTTCTTGGCTGCCACTGTCCTACAATGGGTGCTACACCTGCTGCAGCGGTGATGCAGTACTCAGAGATCAAGAGTTATTTTCAGATGGTTTTTCAATAAGTCAAGATACAACTCTATCCCTAGGTTTGACTTCTATTTTAACCTGCAAGTTGTCCATATTAAATGAATGCCAATGGACTAGATCTAGTATATAATACGTAATCTGAAAAAATGCATTTGTATGCATTGAGAGATTAGTGGGTTTACTTCATTCTTCAAATTGTAGTTTTTCTCCTCATGTTAATATTGAATCTTCAGCTGTTTCCTATTCCCTCGGGTGTGTTAAACTTAGCCTAGCATGGTTCTTTTCTTTCCTTTGATTTCGTGTGTGTGCATGTGTGTGTTGATGTTGGAGGTTAAACTCAGGGCCTTGGCACTGTCCTTTACCTTTTTCTCTCAAAGCTAATGCTCTACCACAGCTCCATTTCCAACTTTTTTGGTGGTTAATTGGAGATGGATCTCATGGACTTTCTTGCCCGGGCTGGACTCAAACATCAATCCTCAGATCTAACTTCCAGAGTGTATGTTTTGTTCTTAAGATCAAAACACGGCCAGGCATCAGTAGCTCATGCTTGTATTCCTAGCTACTCAAGAGGCTGAGATCTGAGGATTACGGTTCAAAGCCAGCCCAGGCAGGAAAGTCCATGAGAGTTTCATCTCCAATAAAGGACCAGAAAACTGACAATGGCTTTGTGGCTCAAGTGGTAGAGTACTCACCTTGAACTGAAGAGGTGAGTGACATCTCCCAGGTCCAGAATTCAAGACCCATGGCCAACAGACAAAAACCAGAAAGATCAAAACACTGAAGAGGTATCTCAGAAGCCCCAGTTTATGATGTTGTTAGTGCTCACACTGTCACTAAAGATGTTTCTTTCTTTTAATAAAGGTTTCCACCAGTACTAGTATTCTACCCAGTGGGAGTATGCATAACTTTAGATACCTGACAATTTGTACATTACATTCTTGGCCTACACCAAGAAGCAAATAGGTGGCAGACACCATTGGCACAAGCTGTGAGTTACATATTCTTCCTCAGGAACTTAATGCTAAAAACAAGGGACATAGGCCAGCTTGAGCTAAAGAGGGAAATCTTGTCTCAAAAAAAAAAAAACTGAAAACAGGAATCTGAGAGAAAAGGGAAGGGGATTTATCTAGGCCTACATTTTCACCTGCACAGCCTTCATCTTGTGATTTACCTTTACATTCTATTCAGTAATCTACTTTCCAATGAGGTTTTTTTTTTTGGGGGGGGTCTGGTCGTGGGGTCTGAACTCTCGACCTTGGGCTCTGTCCCTCAGCTCTTCCGCTCAAGGCTAGCACTCTACCACTTGAGCTACAGCGCCACTTCTGGCTTTTTTTTCCTGCTTATGTGGTGCTGAGGAATCAAACCCAGGGCCTCATGCATGTGAGGCAAGCACTCTACCACTGACCCAACTTCCCAGCCCCTTTCCAATGAGTTTTTAGATCTTGTTTCTTTCTTTTGTTTCCCAGAGTTAGAAATCTTACTGTTATGGTTGAGGATTTAGCTAAATGTAAGAGTAGTTGGCTGGCAAGTGCCAGACCCTAAGTTAAGATCCTCAGCAAAGAATTAAAAAAGACCTCTGTTTTTTATATGAAGAACAAAACATACACCAATAAATCCATCTTTTGGAGCTCATTTAAGAAAACTATGATGAAAAAGCATAACATAAGCTAGGCACTGATGGCTCATACCTGCAATCCTAACTAATCAAGAAGCTGAGACTTGAGGATCTTGGTTTGAAGCCAGCTAACACAAAGAAAGCCTATGAGTGTCTTATCTCCAGTTAACCAGTAAAAATCCAGAACTGGAACTGTGATTCAAGTGGTTCAGTGCAAGCCTTGAGCTACAAAGCTAAGACACAGCACCCAGGCCCTAATGCAAAACAAGACAACAAAAACAAAAAGGAAAACTCATAAATTACAAACCATGGAAATATCAGCACTATAAAGGACAGAATCCCAATGATATTTCTTTCTTGATTCATAAAAATGTGTAGGAGATACATACATCAGTTAGGATAAAGTTATCTAAACTCCCTCTGACACATTCTGCAGCTTTGCAGTTTGGAGGAACTGCTCCTGATACCAGGGCTTTTGGGGAGAAGGATTCTGGCCAGCAGAGATACTGTGAGGTAGGGAACTTCTAGAAGCTTCCACAGGTCAGCTTCCAGCCACACAGCCTGTTTGGCCAGAGATAAACCCTCTGGAGACTGGGACTCAGATCCTGTCTCTCTTCTTCTCCACTTTGCAGAATGTGACCCTTGGGCTGGAAAAATCTGTTAAACTCTGAGTGATTTGAAAGCCATGGCTTGGCCTGGCCAGAGCATCAAGTTGTTCTGTTTTGATGTCTCCACATCCTCCTGTATGTTGTCCTTTAGTTTCTTTGCTCTCGGTTAGACAACCAATGAAGCCACAGCTCCAGTTCTGGGTTTTTACTTATTGGTTAATAAGACTTTCCTGCCAAGCTGGCTTTGAACTAAAAGTCTCAAATCTCAAGCTCCTGAGTAGCTAGGATTACTGCTGTGAGACACTAGCACCCGGCCAGATCCTTTCTTCATAAACTAAAATCTACATGTTTTTCTGAGTTCAAATGGAAACTACTTTTTGTCTTCCATGGCAGGAGGCATAGCAGAGTAGCATGAGCAGCAAAAACATGTCTTTCCTTGCAAGCATGAAGCCCTGAGTTAAATCACTTGGATTGTACAATTTTTACAATTTAAAAATAAATATTTTCAAAACCTTTTTCCCATGTTGCAAGAAATTTTCAGCAGCTTGTTGCTGACAGTTTTGGATTCAATGTTCTCCACTTAAGATTTTCCTTCATAATTACAGAAGGGAGACATTTTCTCGGTAGCACAAGTAGCAGCAGAGAAGACATTGGAAGAAAAGGCCTGGCCAGGTGGGTGAAGCTGTGGAGTCCTGAAGGGAGGTGGCTCCCATCGATCCTTGCCAGTCACCTACAGCTGTGGGAAACAGGCATCTAGCTACCAAGGTGCCGTGAAATGGGAACATGACAGCCAAGACTGTGGAAACAGCCTAGGTCTGGCTGCTACTGTCCAATGAAATGAGAGCAAGGAACATTCATGCATAAATCTAGGACAGTTTTGCAGTCTGATCTTGTAGGTTTGTGTATGAATGCCCAGGATTGAAAAGTGTTAAGACCAGGAGTGAGATGATTTGTTTAGAAAAAGGACTCCTTCGATGTTCTACAAAAAATGTAGTTATGACCTTACTCATGTAACTGAAACCCCTTTGTACAGCATCTTTATAATAAAAATAACATTTAAAATTAACATATGTCTCATGCTTTCCCCTTATCTGCAGTATATGTCTAGGACAAGCAGAAAATGTCAAAACCTATGTACATCTGACCATATAAACTAATGCTAAGCTAAATGAACCACAAGATAGGGACACAAGAGATTTTATCTTTCTTGCTGTTCTTTTTAATGTACTTATAATGTACATTTTTTGTTTCCTTTGTATGTTCATCCCCTGTAGTGACCGTCTACTCGACCAGCGAGGAAAAACGACCACAACACCAGGAGTCTTCTCAGATCACGCTTTATTGGAGAGCCTTTTAGTTGTAGGAGAGCTTGGGCGCGAGAGAGCGTGCACCCGAAATACAGCCGCTTATATAGGGAATCGGAACGCGGGTCTTTCTATTGTTGGTCGCCTGCCTTTCACCGTCACCAGGTGTCATGGGATTGGCTGGGGGCTCTACCTGGCTCGTGCACGCGCACAGCCCAGGCCTCCCACCAAGCACCGTCTGGGGTGGAAACCTCAAAGCTGCAAGGGAGTGGGCGGAGTCTCGCCTCGGCTCCCTACAGTTCCCCCTTCTTTGTTTTATGGCAACAGGTAAGAGTAGAGGTTGGGCCTCTGTCTAAGACATTAATGAGAGGACCTTGCACTGGCCTTCGCCTGAGGGGCGCGCCTTCCCCAGTGATGACCAGGCCCGTCCGATGCCTTTTTTGCAGAGGTGGGATCTTGGGCATCAACCCACTTGCAACCCAGCATGCTCTTCTTGAGGAGATGAGAACCATCTCCTCAAGTGCAGTGCACTTGCCTTGCACCCTGTCCCAAATTGCAAATTGCATACCTGTCCCGGTGCAATGGGATCCCCTGATCCCTCGGGGTGCTAAGGCTATGCAGAATGGTAAGGCTTAACTGCCTCTTAGGGCCGACAGCCAAATCTGGGGTGAGGATCCACTCTCCAAAGCGGCTAATGCTTGCGAGATAACAACCTTGTCCCTTCTGGTTTGGGCTCGAAGGCGACAGACCAACCATAGGCAGACCACGCATCCTCCCAAGCAGCAGGCTAAAAACATTCCGACTCCCACCCGCTCTTTGGAAAAGGACACCGCAGAGGCAATCCAGTCAGTAAATTGTAACAGCCCACAGCATCATTGGTTTAGCTATCACAGGGATTGCTATTAGCACTGTTGCTAACAGCAGGAAGATCAGCTGCATCTTCAAGAGCGGGTTCTTCTGCTGTCTCCACCGGCCTGGTCAGTCTCGTTGGCACCCAGTGAGGTACTTCTTGACTCTGTGGAAAAACACAAACAGCTCCCCTGGATCTCGTTATTACCGGATCCGGTCCATACCATTTATTATTAATAACATCCTTCCACATGACCATGTCTTTAGTATCCATGGAGTCTCTTGTCATATGCCGATCTGCGGCAGACTGATCGTTGTCATTTAGAATTAAAAAATTAAGGGTAAAGAGCGCAAGAGAAAGTCTTTCCCTGGGGGACGCGGACTCAGCAACTCCCCCTTTTTGTTTTTGAAGCATTTCTTTTATGCTTCTATTAGCTCTTTCCACTATACCTTGTCCTTGAGGATTGTAGGGCAATCCGGTGGTGTGGGCAACCTGCATTTGTGCGCAAAAGGCGCGAAAACCATGGGAAGTATAAGCAGGGCCATTATCCGTCTTAAGTCTAAGGGGCTTTCCCCAAGCTGCCCAAGCTTCTAAGCAGTGTATTCTGACGTGAGACACCTTTTCTCCTGCCAGAGGTGTGGCATGAATGACACCAGAAAAGGTGTCCACAGACACATGTAAATATTTCAACTTACCAAATTCCGTCAGATGAGTAACATCCATTTGCCATAGGGCATTTGGTCTCAACCCCCTGGGGTTTACCCCCACATGGGGAGGATGAAGAAAGGTGACACAAGATTTACAGGCTTTAACAATATCTCTTGCCACATGCCTGGACAAATTATATCTTTTCCTAAGGGTATTAGCAGGTACATGATACAATCTATGAAAGTCTTTTGCCAATTCTACAGGATCAGCAGCAACCAGAGCCATAGCCCGAGTTGCCTGGTCCACCAAATCATTACACTTTGCCATCGGGCCCGGCAACATAGAGTGGGCACGAATATGTCCAATATAAAAAGGATGTTTTCTGTTTAAGATAAGGGATTGAATCTGTAACAAAACGTTAGAAATTGTACTGGCCTGCTTAACTGAAGCAGCAACTTCAAGAGAAGCAACGGCATTTACAACATATAATGAATCAGAAAATAAGTTAAAAGGTTGATCAAATCTTTTAAAAACTTCAAGCACAATTAAACATTCAACAGCCTGTGGGACATTCGGCCGAAAATTAAAGACTACCGGCTGTTTGTGTCCTTGAACAAAAAAGGCACCTTGTCCAGATTTTGATCCATCCGTAAAGATGGTTAGAGCATCAGCCAAGGGCTCCTTTGAAGTGACAACAGGAAGATACACTAAATTTTTGTTAACTATGGCAAGCAGAGGATGCTTAGGATAATGATTATCAATTACATTTGGAAATGAGCAAACAAGAATTGCCCACATATCCACTGTGGCTGCTAAAATTTCAACTTGCTCACGGGTGTATGGAATAATTAATTTATCTGGAATTTTTGCAAAGTGCATTAAACAACACTTCATACCCAAAATTGCCTCTTTTTTTTATTTTTTTTATTTTTATTTTTTTTTATTTTTTTTTTTTATTTTTTTAATTAATTTTTTTTTTTAGATCAAAATTGCCTGTTTAGCCACTAATTCAGGAAAATATTGAACAGTTTTTGCTCCCACAGAATCATAGCATTAATAGTTAGCCTTTGAAGCAAGGCAGTGGTATAATTGGCCGTCACCCCATAAGTCCTGACTGCCTCAACTGAATCTTTTAACTGGGAGTAGGAAACCGGCTCAAGAATTCTCTCATTAGTAATTGGATTTTCAAAGACTGGAAAAGCGGCCGCTAAGGGCGACCAGGTGCTGCCTTTTATAAAGTGACTCTTCCCTGCCGGCGGGCACGGTGGGGGGGCCGACGGGTGAGGGCCAGCTCCGCTTCCTCTTCCTGGCTGCTGCGGTACTCCCACCCCTAGGGGGCGCCACCCTCCATATCTGTCTGCCACGTGCTCCGCCGCAGCCTCTTCTAAGTCTTCACTATCAGCTGGATCGAACTGTTCTCCCTCCTCCTCTAACATTTCTTCCTCTGAGTCACTCACAAGATTACTATATTCTTGGTCCCGCCCTTCCACATGTAGGGCTGAGAACCGGTTTGCTTTTAAAGAAGGGCAAGGGAGTCTCCTTGAGACCCCCTCCTCTCTGAAACCCTTCTCCTTTTGTGAGGGCTGCAGCCCCTCTTGCTTTAATTCTTTAGGATCCTTTTCTCTTTTTTCCCTTTTTCTTTTAGGCCTATTTTCCTCCCCCTTACTGTATGCTGACTCTGATAGACTATCCTGATGCCGCGTTAGTACTTTGCGTCCTTCCTGGATTAAATCAAACCCTCCCTCCTCGAGGCAAGTGCGCACCATCAAAAAGACAAGCCACAAGGGAAGAAGCAATGCAAGCAACCAATAAATATCTAAATCTACAGTGAACAGCATACCGGGGGATATTTACCGACGTCTCCTCTCCGCGTGTTGAGTTCTGGCTCCAATTCAGCCTCTCGCGCGGGTCCCGTCCCAGGTTCGTTCCCGGGTTTCGGCACCAGTTGTAGTGACCGTCTACTCGACCAGCGAGGAAAAACGACCACCACACCAGGAGTCTTCTCAGATCACGCTTTATTGGAGAGCCTTTTAGTTGTAGGAGAGCTTGGGCGCGAGAGAGCGTGCACCCGAAATACAGCCGCTTATATAGGGAATCGGAACGCAGGTCTTTCTATTGTTGGTCGCCTGCCTTTCACCGTCACCAGGTGTCATGGGATTGGCTGGGGGCTCTACCTGGCTCGTGCACGCGCACAGCCCAGGCCTCCCACCAAGCACCGTCTGGGGTGGAAACCTCAAAGCTGCAAGGGAGTGGGCGGAGTCTCGCCTCGGCTCCCTACAATCCCCCATTTTCTAACCCCTGTTGTCACTGTATTTGATTCTGGTGTCCTGCGTCCTGTATATACATTTTTCTAAATTGGGGAGGGGAAGGGAAATAAAATGCTGAAATAAGGTTACAGGATGACCCATTGTAACAATGAGATGGACAAGACGCTATGCTGAAAATGAATTTTACAACTTTGGGTGGGGAGGAATTGGAAAGGTTGGGAAGAAAGGGATGGTAGGGAAAAACAAAAGAGGGGATAACAATGCTTGAGAGGAAATGGACTCATTACCATGCTCTAGAAACTGTAACCCCCCTCTGTACAGTATCTTTACAATAAAAATATAAATATTAAAAATTGTACTCCTTCAGGACTTTCAGGCCTACCTAGTCTTCTATTGTAATAATGTACTCATGACAATCTTGTCTCAATTCAAAGACGTCTGTGTGTGTGTTTGTGTGTCTGTCTGTGTGTGTGTCTGCCTGCCTGTTCGGTTGTGTTTAGAGAATAGAAGGCAGATGTAGGAGACAAAGTTCCCTGAGAGACTGGTGCAGTGGCTTACACCTGAATTTCCAGCTATATGGAGGTGATCAGGGGGATGGTGGTTTGAAGCCAACATGGGCAAAACATTAATGGGACCACCACCTCAGCAAAAATACCAAGTGAAGTGGTACTGTCACCCTGTTATGTGGGAGACATAGAAGGAAGATCACAATCCAAGGCTGATATAGGCAAAAATATGAGATCCCACCTGAAAAATAACCAAAACCAAAGGAGTTAGAGTTGGAGTTCAAATGCTAAAGTGCCTTGCTAACAAGTGCAAATTAGAGTTCATACCTGAGTACTACTCATCACAAAAGAGTTGCATGAGAATATGACCTAATACATTCACTAATGCAGTTGATAATGGTGAGCCCTGCATTATCCATGCACCCCACAGTGAGCTGAATATAATTAAATTTACTTAGGATTATTTCCAGGCCAGAAAGTTATGAGACACGTCAGGGGCTAAGACAGCACAACATCTGCCCCTGTGTAGGAAGCCTGTGACAGGACACAGGCAAGCCTGCCTCTTTTCTGCTAGATGCATTTCCTGTTGGGTGGCAAATCATAGAGCAGACTATCTTTCTTGTTTCTAGTGAACACATGGTACAGATTAGCAATTGGCTTTGAGGCATAATCTCATCCCTATCATGGGAAGAGCCACTACTATGCTGACAGGCAGCCTGCTGGGAACAGACATTCCATGTGTCTTGGAAAGGATGTCCACAAACCCAGGGCTCAGGCTGTTCTCAGTCATGAAAGTGATGAGGAGAGGAGCTTTGTTTTATTTATTTATTTATTTATTTATTTATTTATTTATTTATTTATTTATTTATCTATATCAGTCATAGGGCCTGCACTCAGGGCCTGCAAGGCTAGCACTCTACCATGTGAGCCCTTGCATCACTGTCAGCTTTTTCTGCTTATGTGGTGCTGAGGAATTGAACCCTGGATCTCATGTATGCAAGGTAAGCACTCTACCACTGAGCCACCTTCCCAGCCCAGCTTCATTCTCTAATAAGGCTTAATAGGAGGCATTCAGAGCTGAGTCCTAAGTCCCTTCACCATTTTTAATTAATTTTTTATTGTGAAAATACTGTACAGATGGGTTACAATTACATGAACATGGTAATGAGTCTATTTCTTATCAAGTGTTGTTGCCTGGTCCTTTGTTTTTCCCCTACCATCCTTCCCTCCCACCTCCTCAACTACACTCTGTTCTTCCTCCCCTTCCCCCACTCCTGCCTGAATTGTAAAGTTCGTTTTTCAACATAGCATCTTGTACATCTCATTGTTGTTTCGGGTCAACTGTATCCCTACTTAAACAATTTGTTTTTTCCCTTCCCCTCCCCTAATTATACCAACATCAAATACAGTGAAAACAAGGGTTATACATGGGGGAGGGACATACAAAGGAACAAAATAATCACATGGTACATTATAAATATGTTAGAAACAATAACAAGAAAGAAAAAAATCCACTTGTATTCCTATCTTGGGGTTTATTTCGCTTAACATCATCTTATCTGACCTTTTCTGCTTGTCCCAGACATGTACTAGTTATTGCAAATAAGGAAAATCATGGTCCCTTCATCTTTTAAATGCCTTGATTATAAAGAAAAGGTCAATCTGACTCTGTTCACTTTATTTCAGGAACCAACATGGCCCAGAAGGTAACTCAAGCACAGCCTGTAATTTTAGTGGTAGAAAAGGAGGCTTTGACCCTAGACTGTTTATGTGAGACTTGGGTATCTTTATACTGCATCTTTTCTTACAAACAGCCCCATAGCAGGGAATTGGTTTTTCTTATTCATCAGAACTCTTATGGGAAACAAAATGCAACAGAATGTTGATATTTCCTGAACTTCCAGAAGTTATCCAGATTAATCAAACACACCATCACAGGCACACAGCTGGAGGATTCAGCTGTGTATTTCTGCACATGCACAGAGCCCACAGTGAGAGGGGAGCCTACAAGCCCCTTACATAACCCTCAGCTAGAGCAAGAGACCCAGGGAAAGAAGCAGGGCTGTGGGCAGAGGTAGGATTTGCAGGGAGACCATAGAGCAATTCACATACAATGTCTAGACATACTACCTATTAGACATGTGTGTATCCTTTGGCCTTTTTTTTTTTTAATTTTATTTTATGTTATTTGAGAGCATACTGTACAGAGGGGTTACAATTACATTGGCAGGATAATGCATACATTTCTTACCAAGCATTGCAGCCTCCTCCTTTGTTTATCCTTCACCTCCCTTCCCAGCCTCCCCCCTCCCCCCCACCCAATCATACCCCCCTCCCCCCCCACACCGACATTGTAAAGCTTGCTTTGACATGACATTTTGTAATTCTCCTTGTTGCAACAGGTCCACCTGAATCCTTAAACAACTTGTTTTTCCCCATTTCCTCCACATGTTATACTGACATCAAATAAAGTGAAAGTGGGGGTTACACTGTGGGGGAGGGACATACAAAGCAACAAAGAAATAATCTTATAAATGCGTTAGAAACACATGCATGAAAGAAACGAAAACATTAAAATACATATTTAAGGGTTCGTTTTCCTAACATCCTTTGGTCTTTATATTAAGAAAAAATATAAAGCCCATGTAAAAATCACTTGTAAAATGTTTGTGAACAAAGCTTATTATTTATACTTGTATCATTTTACTAAGGTGGAAAAATTATCAAATTCTATTAACCAATTGGAATATTTGTAGAAAAAATATATATGTTTATGCAATGATGATTACATAGAATGTTTTTATCTACTTTTAATACAACTATATTCCAGTTTTTCTTAAAAATTTGTAATTCTTGACCAGTTAGGAAGAATAAAGTATTTGAATCGGGACTTCTTTCTATACTCAAGTGAACACTATTACATATAAGCAGAAGATATATAAGCTGTTTTTCAAATTACCTTTTGTTTCAAAATTATGAATTTTAAATGCTATTGAGACAACTTGTTCTCATTTGCATACTGCCTATGAATGGAAATATTTAGAGTGGAGATGTGTCAAGCCTGGCCAGTCTCTTGCTACACCTTTAAAATATCCAGTTTTATCTCCTGTGAAACCAAATAGCGGTTAGGGCCAGAATGACAGCTGTCATGGTAACCGAGTCCAGACCATCATTGGTACCTACTTTCTGTTATACAATGTATTCGTCCTCACATGTTACAACAGATTCAAAAATGAGAATTTTCATGTTCTCTGGCTCTGTTGGGGATCACTGATGTCCCTAAGCAAGGCTGAAGACACACGTGCCTACATGCAAAGACAACATGCCAGGGATGCCTACATAGCAAGGGTCACTTAGAGGCAGAGTGCAGAGGCATACACAAAACAATGGCCTTGGTCCCTACCCCTGACCCTCCTCCCAAACCAACATAAGAAGATAGCTAGTTGACTCAAGAATGTTAGCTTAAGAGTTTATGCTTGGCTAGCTCCCTAACCCTTCTCCAACACCACGATAAGAAAATAGGTTACTCAAGGATTTTAACTGAAGAGCTTGTTTGGCTCAGGGTTACTATTTTGCCAAAATGATTTCTGCTTTGTGTGAAAAAAGACACTTGTTTGTTCATCATGGTTGTGTAAAAGTTTACTGCCTTTCCTACTACATCATGCTAGATATTAGGGAAATGAACCCCAAGATAAATTTTCAAATGTTTTTTTTTCTTTCATGCGATTGTTTCTAACATATTTATAAGATGATTTCTTTGTTGCTTTATATGTCCCTCCCCCATGGTATAACCCCTGCTTTCACTGTATTTGATGTTGGTATAATTTGGGGAGGGGAAGGGAAAAAAAACAAATCATTTAAACAGGGATACAGGTGGACCCATTGCAACAATGAGATGTACAAGTCGTTATATCGAAAAACGAATTTTACAACTTTGGTGTGTGGGGGAGGATCCTGTAGGAAGGGCTCATGGGAAGGGATGGGAGGGGAAACAAAGGAGGAGGCAACAATGCTTGAAAAGAAATGTACTCGTTCCCATCCTCCTCTTCAGAGAAGTTTCTCTTTATGTCTTTAGCCCACTTGTTTATTGGGCAGTTGTTTCTTTGACGTTTTGTTGTTGGGGGATTTAATTTTTTGAGTTCAAGGTATATTTTAGATCAGAGACCCTTGTCCGTTGTATGGCTAGAGAAGATCTTCTCCCAATCGGTGGGCTTTCTATTGATCTTGCTAGCTATGTCCTTTGCCATGCAGAATGGATGGGAAGGGGAAACAAAGGAGGAGGCTACATGCTTGATAAGAAGTGTTCTCATTATATTGCCCATGTAATTGTAACCCCTCTGTACAGTATTTTCACAAAAAAATGAAAATTAAAATTAAAAAAGTACTCATTATCTTGCCCATGTAATTGTAACCCCTCTGTACAGTATTATCACAAGTTAAAAAAAAACTGCCTGGGAGATGAACTAGGGTCCGTTTTTCTCTATGACACAGTGCCCCTTGGCTTCCCCATTTTGATTCCTGAGATCATCTTTGTGACTTTGTTTCTTTCTCATACTCTACCACTTCCCAGTAGGTACCTGTTCATTTTGTAGAAGTGCACATGGCATGGCTCCACAAAAGTGTTAGAAACTTCTTGAGTCACTTATCACCATTTAAAATCAGGTGTCACATTAAATACAATGAATTTCTCACTTGGCTACAAAAATAGGACACTAGACATAAGGAGGAAGAGGTCAAATGTTATGTTTGAATATGTAATGACTTTGGTGTATGTTCATTTTATTTTTCTAGCTCATATTATTTATCCACAATATGAATATGTACATATGTAAAAAGTTAAATTATTGATCATAAAATACAAAGAATCCCATAAAACAAAACAAAACAAAAAACCAACCCACAAATCTGCACCAAGTGCTGATGGCTCATGCCTTTAATCATAGCTACTCAAGAGACTGAGATCTGAGGATTGAAGTTCAGAGTCAGCCTGAGAAGTAAAGTCTGCAAGACTCATCTCCAATTAAGCACGAAAAAATTGGAAGTGGAGCTATGTCTCAAGTGGGAGAGCACTAGCCTTGAGCAAAAAAGTTCAGGATCAATGCCCAGGTCCTGACTTCAAGCACCAGAACTGGCACCAAAACAACAACAACAACAATAATAAAACTGGGTTAAAATTGCATGAGACTAAAGCTTTTTCCCTGCTGATTTCATATGTCTTAATGTATACACCAGTTTGAGAAACCTAAATATAGTTTATTTATTAATTCCAAGACACTACATAAATGAGGGTTTCTAAACATTAAGTATTGTGTAAACATTTGCAGAGTTAAAAACACATAGGTTTAGTAAATATGAACTGACCAACTGATGTCCTATTTTATCAAAAGTACATTCCATTTAAATGTCCTACATTATATACAAAACTTTTGATATTTCTGCTGTTTATAATCAGTATAATGGACATAGAAAAACTCTCATCGTTTAGACAGTCTTGCTACTTAAAATATGATCTACATTTATCTGCCTAGACTAAATAAATGTTATTGTATATAAGATGTCCTTATACATTAGGAAATACATCTATTTGGAATCATTGGCACTATATACTTAACTTGTAGGAGCTCTAAAGTTTTAATTTTTACTCCAAATGGAAAACTACCTTAATATATAATTTGTTTGTACCTGTGATTCTGTTTGTTGCTATTGTTAAATACATTTGTTTTTCTCAAATGTATAAGCCTACTAAAATAAATTAGCAAAACCACTTTACAGATTCAATGTACTCAATACTGGTACCATTTTGTACATTGTTAGAAAGTGATTTTTCTGTCAAAATTATTTGCTTCCGGGAGGAGAAGCTGGAATCTGAACAAGCTCTCGCATAGAAAGCAGCTTTAGAGTTCCAGTGAACGGTCCTAAGCCAGAGAATCACACCAAGTGTGCCATCACAGGACAGAGAGTTAGACAAGAGAGGGGAAGCCAAGGCAAGTGGTCGCCAGCAGCCGCCACGGCGGCGGCGGCGGCGACGGGGTCGCAAGCGGCAGAGACCACAGCCGGGGGCCATATCTGAGCACTCACACAGAGAGTCCGGGACGAAGGAGCCAGACGCAGCGGCCGAGCGGATTCTACTCAACACCAGCAAGAACCAACAAAGAGCGGACATCTTCACCCTGCAGCTTGCAGACCAGAGACGACCCAGGATCCAAGACTCGGCACCAGAGACGACCCAGGACCCAAGACTCGGCGTGAGTACAAGCCCGACATCCTCACTCCTCAGGGAGCAGAGGAAGGAAGGCCACCCCTCCCCCCCAGCACCGGTGATCTCCATCTTGGATACCGACAAAGCTCGGAGTTGCTGCTAGCTTCAGCTCAGGCCTTGGAATAAAATGAGTCATTTAGCAGGTCACAAGAACTTAACGCCGAAGTGACCTGCCAGACTCAGCTCCATCCAGGGAAAAGTCACCCAGCTCAGGCGCCAGCCTAGCCTCACTGGGTAACCAGAGCCAGAGGCTGCCCCTCCCTCTAGCAGCCACCACAATCAATTGAAAAACAGAAACCCTGAGAATGGCTCCAGGCTGGGCGCTGTGAGTTATCACAAAATAGCCCCAGGGAAAAGCTACGGTTTGCTGAAAGGCCTCAACTCCACCCAGAACCTAGCCTCATCACCACATCCCCCTCTTTTGTGACTCTCAAAGCAGACCACCATCCCAGAAAACTAACCTGGGAGGGGGATCTCAAAATCTTGGGTAAAGCAGAGCACTTTTCTGCCTCTTCCAACCAACCGACTTAAGAAACCAATCAAGCCACAGGACCTCAAGCTGACCAGAGACTCCAAGAGACTGGTTGCAGACAAAAGGGAAATACAGGATTCTTCCCACTCCTCCCCCCCCCAAAAAAAAAAATCAAAAGACTTTTTTTTTTCTTTTTTTTTTTCTCTTTTTTTCTTCTTCTTTTCTTTTTTTTTTGCTTGTTTTTTGTTTTTTGTTACCTTATATATATATATATGTATATGTATATAAATTTTTTTCCCTTCTAAAACTTTTATCAATCCTTAATTTTTGCCTCTTCTGAAAAAATAATTGTTTTCCAGTAACTTTTTTTTTCTCATCTTATAATTTTTATTTCAGAATTACGTGAATGAGAGTTTTCCTTTCTTTTCTTGTCTTCTTTCTCTTTTTCTTTCTTTCTTAATTATCTTTTTGTTTTTTATCTAGCTCTACTGAACTTCTGATCTTTTCTTCTCCCTTAAAGCTTTTCACATCTCCTCAATGTCCCTCCCCTTCTCTGAACATACTCACATTCCTCTCTAAATAGACGGTCTTTTAACCTCTATAATAACATTAATTTTTACGTTTCTATTCTTTTTCTGGTCTCTCTTTATTCCCCTTTCCGTCTCTTCTTTCTCTCTCTCTCTCTACTTGCACCCTACCCAACCCATTTCCTGCACTGTGAGTAGGACATAGTTAACTCTCCTTGTGCCTCCCCACACCAATCTATTCCTATTTTTTACCCACATCTCTCACTAATCCTAAATAATTTCTGGTTTTCCAAATTCTTTTCTGCGGTTCGAAGTCCTTTAACATATAGTCGTTTGATGTTGAATAGATGTATCTGTTGAACTAGATTGTATCTGTAGACTATTGACTGTACAAATGCAAACTTTGGTTGATGGTTGCCTTAAGATAGTGTTCTAGCACAAAACTGGTGCAATCTTTATCTCAAATGGGCCGAGTAAGCCGGAAAAACACAAGAAAAATGGCAAATTCGGGTATCTCAATTCCCAACCTTGATAATCAGGGATTAGAACAGATAAAGAATAACCCAGAGGAGAGTTCCCAAATAGCTCTACAAACACTAATAGCAAACATGATAAATGAGAAGTTTGACAATGTACAAAGGACTCTGTATGAGCGTGATAGGGAGAGAGAGGAGGCATCCCAGAAGTTTATACAGGAATATCATAAGCGTGAGGAAGCTTCTCTAAAACTGATACAGGATTTGCATGAACAACTTGAGAATACTCAAAGAGAAAGGGAGGAATGGCGTGAGCAGGCAGAGAACACTCAAAGAGAACTGCAGGAATCCCACAGAAGGGAGGAAACTAATCAAAGAGTAATTCACGAATTAAGAGACCAGGTAGAGAATACACAAAGATCACTAAAGACATTCATGGAATCCATTAACAAAGAGCTGAAGGAAGTCAGGGAGACCACAAAGGGAATGTTGAATGGAACCCAACAGAAGGAATGGGAGTCCAAAGAAACCATAACCAATCAACTAAGTGATTTGAGAACAAACACTGAACACCAAATTAAGGAAGTAAAGAAATTCATACAAGACCTAAAACAGAGCTTCAACAAAGAACTTGAAGCCATCAAAGCTGACCAATTAGAAGGAAAAGAGATAAAAAACAAAGTAGAGAGTCTTGACAGCAGGTTAGACCATGCAGAAGATCGAATCTCAGGGATTGAAGACAGCCTAGATATTATAGAGAAAGAACATACAACCATCCAAGACAAGTCCAAGAAATATGATAGGTCTATCCAACACCTGGAGGACACCATCAGAAGGCCCAATTTAAGGATAATGGGTGTAGAGGAGCACCTAGAAACAGAAGTTAATGGTCTAGGAAATTTGTTTAACAGGATCCTAGCAGAGAACTTCCCAAACATACAAAAAGATAGGCCTATTCAGATACAAGAAGCTTTTAGAACCCCAAATAGACCAGACCAGAATAGGACATCCCACCGTCACATTATAATCCACACAGGATCAACCCAGACCAAGGAAAAGATCCTTAAAGCTGTCAAGGAGAAAAGGTTAATCACCTATAAAGGGAAACCAATTAGAATTACCTCAGATTTCTCAGCAGAGACAATCAAAGCAAGAAGAGCCTGGAATGACGTATGCCATGCCCTAAAAACAAACAACTATCAACCAAGAATACTGTACCCAGCTAAACTCTCCTTCATAACTGAAGGCCAAATAAAAACCTTCCATAGCAAAGAATAATTGAAACAATACATCTCCACCAAACCAGCCCTGCAAAAGATTCTTAAAGATGTCCTACACATAGAAAACCAACAAGAACGCAACAAAGGCCAAGAAACTGCACACAAACTGAGAATCCAAGAACCTTAGGAAGTACCCAGTTTTCACAGCCCCCAAGAAGGTGGATAATATGGCAGGAACTCCCAAATACCTCTCAGTCCTATCTCTTAACGTTAACGGACTGAACTCTCCAATTAAGCGACATAGACTGTCTAGTTGGATTAAAAAACAAGACCCTTCTATCTGCTGCCTGCAGGAGTCACATCTTGCCCGTAAAAACAAACATATTTTCAAGGTTAAAGGCTGGAACAAAATCTACCAAGCAAACGGCCCTCATAAACAGGCGGGAGTTGCAATCCTAATATCAGATAAAATAGACTTCAAATTAAAATTCGTGAGAAGAGATAAAGAAGGTCGTTACATACTAATTAAAGGATCTCTCCTTCAGGAGGATATTACAATTCTAAATATCTATTCGCCAAACAATGGAGCACCCAAATTTATCAAAGAAACATTACTTTCCCTCAAATCCCAGATAGATCCAAAGACATTAATCGTTGGGGATTTTAACACACCACTCTCCCCACTAGATAGATCAACTCGGCAAAAACTCAACAGAGAAACCGCAGATCTAAACAGCTGCATAGATCAACTAGACTTAACAGACATTTACCGAACATTTCACCCAGCAGCATCAGAATACACGTTCTTCTCAGCAGCACATGGAACGTTTTCTAAAATAGACCACATTTTAGGCCACAAAGCAAACTTGTCTAAATTCAGAAACATTGAAGTTATACCTTGCATTCTCTCTGACCACAAGGGAATAAAATTAGAACTCAACACCAAAAGCCACCAAAGAAAGTCCGGTATCACATGGAGGCTGAACAACACACTGCTGAATCATGAGTGGGTCATGGAAGAGATTAGAAAGGAAATTCAAATGTTCATGCTATTCAACAAAAATGAACACACAAATTACCAGCTCCTCTGGGACACAGCAAAGGCAGTACTCAGAGGAAAGTTTATAGCTCTGAGCTCCTACATCAACAAATTGGAGAGATCGGAAACTAACAATTTAATGACACATCTAAACCTCCTTGAAAAAGAGCAGCAAGATAAACCCCAATCCAGTAGACGGAAAGAAATAATCAAAATTAAATCAGAATTAAATGAATTAGAATCCAAAAAAACTATAGAAAGAATCAACAAAACAAAGAGTTGGTTCTTCGAAAAACTTAACAAAATTGACAGACCCTTAGCAAACCTTATCAGAAAAAGGAGAGAGCACACCCAAATTAATAAACTCAGAGATGAGAATGGAAACATCACCACGGAAACAACCAAGATTCAGAACATTATAAGGGAATACTTCTCAAAACTTTATGCTAATAAGTTTGAGAACTTGACAGAAATGGACCTTTTCCTAGCAAATATTGACATGCCAAAACTAAACCAAGATGAGTTAAACCAGCTTAACAGGCCCATATCAAGCATTGAAATAGAAACAGCAATAAGAGACCTCCCAGCTAAGAAAAGTCCAGGACCAGATGGTTTTACAGCGGAATTTTACAAGGCCTTCAAAGCAGAGCTCACACCAATACTCCTCCAACTCTTCAATGAAATTGAAAGAGAAAGCTCACTACCAAACACATTCTATGAAGCCATCATAACCCTCATCCCAAAACCAGGCAGGGACTCATCAAAGAAAGAAAACTATAGACCCATTTCTTTGATGAACATTGATGCAAAACTTCTCAACAAAATTTTGGCCAATCGACTTCAACAATTCATCCAAAAAATCATACACCATGATCAAACAGGATTCATTTCAGGGATGCAAAGCTGGTTCAATATACGCAAATCAATTAATATTATTCATCACATCAACAGGAGCAAGAATAAGAACCACATGGTTATCTCAATAGATGCAGAAAAAGCATTTGACAAGATCCAACACCCCTTTATGATGAAGGTTCTGGAAAAATTAGGAATCCATGGAACATTCCTCAATACAATAAAGGCTGTATATGACAAACCTACAGCCAGCATTATACTCAATGGTGAAAAACTAAAGCCATTTCCTCTTAACTCAGGAACAAGACAAGGATGCCCACTCTCTCCACTTCTCTTCAATCTAGTATTAGAATGCCTAGCTACAGCAATAAGGCAAGATGCAGACATAAAGGGGATCCAAATAGGGAAAGAAGAAATAAAACTCTCCCTCTTTGCAGATGACATGATCTTGTTTTTAAAGAATCCCATAGACTCCACTCCCAAATTACTCAAGCTGATTCAAAACTTTGGCAAAGTAGCAGGTTATAAAATTAACCCCCAAAAATCAATGGCTTTTCTATATGCCAACAATGAGAAAAGTGTGGCTGAAATTAGGAAAGCAACTCCATTTGTAATAGCCCCACAAAAAATAAAATACCTAGGAATTAACTTAACCAAAGAAGTGAAGGACCTCTATGATGAAAACTTTAAAATCTTGAAAAAGGAAATCAACACAGAACTTAAAAAATGGCAAAACCTCCCATGCTCCTGGATTGGCAAGATTAACATCGTGAAAATGGCAATACTTCCCAAGGCTATCTACAAATTCAACGCGATACCTATCAAAATTCCACCCTCATTCTTCAAGGAAATAGAGGAGGCAATCCAAAAATTCGTATGGAACAATAAAAGACCACGAATAGCAAAAACGCTCCTCAACGGAAAGAACACTGCTGGAGGAATTTCAATACCAAATTTCAAACTCTACTATAAAGCCATAGTAATCAAAACAGCTTGGTATTGGCATAAGAACAGACCTCAGGACCAATGGAATAGAATTGAAAACCCAGAAATGAACCTACAGACCTATAGCCATCTAATCTTCGATAAGGAAGCTAAAACAATAGAATGGAAGAAAGACAGCCTCTTCAGTAAATGGTGCTGGCAAAATTGGTTAACTACATGTAGAAAACTAAAGCTAGATCCTTATATATCACCCTGCACCAGAATCAACTCCAAATGGATCAAAGACCTTGAACTCAAAGCAGACACTCTGAAAACATTACAGGATGGAATAGGAGAAACCCTAGGTCTCCTTGGCTCAGGTCGAAATTTTCTGAATAGAGACCCGGAAGCACAACAAATCAAAGAAAGGTTGGACAAATGGGATTGCATAAGATTGCAGAGCTTCTGCAGGGCAAATGACATAGCTGGCAAGATCAATAGAAAGCCCACCGATTGGGAGAAGATCTTTACTAGCCATACAACGGACAAAGGTCTCATATCTAAAATATACTTGGAACTCAAAAAATTAAACCACCCAACAACAAATCCTCAAAGAAACAACTGCCCAATAAATAAGTGGGCGAAAGACTTAAAGAGAAGCTTCTCTGAAGAAGAAAGAAGGATGGCCAATAGACACATGAAGAAATGTTCAACATCCCTAGCCATAAAAGAAATGCAAATCAAAACAACATTGAGATATCACCTCACTCCAGTTAGAACAGCAAAAATCAAGAACTCTAATAACAACAGATGCTGGAGGGGATGTGGACAGAAAGGAACCTTACTTCATTGTTGGTGGGAATGTAAACTTGTTCAACCACTTTGGAAAGCAGTATGGAGGTTCCTCAAAAGACTTCACATAGATCTCCCCTATGATCCAGCAATCCCACTTTTGGGCATTTACCCAAATGTTTACAAACAAAACCACACTAAAGCTACCAGCACAACTATGTTTATTGCAGCATTATTTACCATAGCTAAGATATGGAACCAACCCAGATGCCCCTCAGTAGATGAATGGATCAAGAAAATGTGGTATATATACACAATGGAATTCTATGCCTCCATCAGAAAGAATGACATTTCCCCATTTGTTAGGAAATGGAAAGGTTTGGAAAAAATTATATTAAGTGAAGTAAGCCAGGCCCAAAGAAGCATAGGTCCCATGGTCTCCCTTATTTGCAATATCTAGTATAGGTATGAGTCAAGCGGAAAAGGCCAGATAATGTGATGTTAGGAAAATGAACCCTTAAATATGTATTTTAATGTTTTCGTTTCTTTCATGCATGTGTTTCTAATGCATTTATAAGATTATTTCTTTGTTGCTTTGTATGTCCCTCCCCCACAGTGTAACCCCAGTTTTCACTATATTTGATGTCAGTATATCATGTGGAGGAGATGGGGACAAACAAGTCGTTTAAGGATTCAGGTGGACCTGTTGCAACAATGAGAAGTACAAAATGTCATGTCAAAACCAGCTTTACAATGTCGGTGTGGGGGGGGGGGGAGGGGGGTATAATTGGGTGGGGGGAGGGGGGTAAAATTGGGTGGGGGGAGGGGGGAGGCAGGGAAGTGAAGTGAAGGGTAAACAAAGGAGGAGGCTGCAATGCTTGGTAAGAAATGTATGCATTATTCTGCCCATGTAATTGTAGCCCCTCTGTACAATATGTTCTCAAATAAAATAAAATACAATTTAAAAATAAAAAAAATAAAAAAAAAAAAAAAAAAAAAAGAAAATGTAGATAGGTACCTAGTAACCCAGCTTAGATTAGGTAAAGGGCAAACTAAATATGTACTTCATTAAATGGTGCTAGTAAATAATAGGGTCTGTTTCCTGAATAATTGTCTTTGTCATTTAGAGTTCCACCAATGAGATGCAGACATCTCAACAGGAGAAATTGTAGAATGAAGTTTTAGTGGATGTTTCTTGAGTAAATAAAAAAAATAAATGAAAATTATTTGCTTCCTTTCTTGAGAAAATGGTTTTCCTGAAGAGTTCTTCATTTAGCCAGGTGGTTTGGCCATTGTTAATTACATTTTAGTTACAAATATCCTTTTTCTGAGCAGTTTAATTAAGACACAAGTTAGAAGCTCCTTGAAGTTTAATTATATTCTGTTAATTAAGCCCACATCCTTTTGCACATTGTCAAACTGAGCTCAGCCAGTGCTGGCAGAGGGGCAAGGACTGCTAGGTTAGGGATAGAAAGGGAGCAGCCAGTCTGCTCTGTGTGCTTGCATCAGAATTTTGGCTGATGGCCACCCTTCTGAAGAAGTAAATTTTGTCTTGCTGACTTCCTTTATAGTGAGTGTCTTTATTCCTATGGGACACCCTAACATCCAGAGCTATTTCTAATGAGGCTTAGTTTACGTTCGTCTGTTTTTAAATAGAAAGAACTTGACAATGTTAATATAATGCTGTCAAGTATAATTAATATTCTAAAATGCAGTATGAAATGGAAATATCTAGACTGTTCTAACAATTGATACTGTTTTCCAATATTTTAATCATGTCTAAGATTTTTGTCATTGCCATTTTATCCTCCTAAAGTATTTGAAATATAATCCACAGAAAAAATACCTTTATTTTTATTTTATATTTTTATTTTTTAACTTTGTTATTTGTCAAAATCTTTTCAGACATTTGTTTTTATTGGCTTTATTTTTTGTATTCATTTCAAACTTTGTATTTATTCTCTATTGACATTCTGCACCATTTTGGAAATGTTAGGACAGAGTTGAGAATGGAGAAGAGGGAGTTCCGGGAAGATGGCTGAGGAGAAGCTGGAATCTGAACAAGCTCTCGCATAGAAAGCAGTTTTAGAGTTCCAGTGAACAGTCCTAAGCCAGCGAATCACACCAAGTGTGCCATCACAGGTCAGAGAGTTAGACAAGAGAGGGGAAGCGAAGATCTGGAGACACATCTGAGCGCCTGCCAGCAGCCGCCGAGGCGGCGGCAGGGTCGCAGCAGCCACCACAGCCGGGGCCATACCTGAGCGCTCACACAGAGAGTCTGGGACGAAGGAGCCAGACACAGCAGGCAAGAGGTTTCTACTCAACACCAGCAAGAACCGACAAGGAGTGGACATCTTCATCCTGAAGTTTGAGGACCAGAGACGACCTAGGATCCAAGACTCGGCGTGAGTACAAGCCCTACATCCTCACTCCTTCTCAGGGAGCAGAGGAGGGAAGGCCACGCCTCCCCCCCCAGAACCAGTGATCTCGATCTTGGATACCGACAAAGCTCGGAGGAGCTGCCAGCTCCAACTAAGGCCTTGGAATAAAACGAGTCATTTAGCAGGTCACAAGAACTTAACGGTGAAGTGACCTGCCAGACTCAGCTCCATCCAGGGAAAAGTCACCCAGCTCAGGCACCAGCCATTGGAGTGGCCTGCATCACTGGGTAACCAGAGCCAGAGGCTGCCCCTCCCTCTAGCAGCCACCACAATCAATTGAAAAACAGAAACCCTGAGAATGGCTCCAGGCTGGGCTCTGTGAGTTTTTCACAAAATAGCCCCAGGGAAAAGCTACTGTTTGTTGAAAGGCCTCAACTCTACCAGAACCTAGCCTCATCACCCCTCTTTTGTGATTCTCAAAGCAGATCACCCTCCCATTAACCTAACCAGGGAGTGGGATCTCAAAATCTTGGGTAAAGCAGAGCATTTTTCTGCCTGTTCGAACAAACTGACTTAAGAAACCAATCAAGACACAGGACCTCAAGCTGACCAGAGACTCCAAAAAGAGGCTGGTTACAGACAAAAGGGAGATACAGGATTCTTCCCACCCCTCCCAAAAAAATCAAAAAAAATTCAAAGAACTTTTTATTGTCTTCTTCTCCTTTTCTTTTTTTTTTTTTTTGGTACCTTATATATATAAAAAAATTTTTTCCTTTTCTAAAACTTTTATTAATCTTTAATTTTTGCCTATTTTGAAAAAATAATTGTTTTCTAGTAACTTTTTTCCCTCTTATAATTTTTATTTTAGGAATACGGGAATGTGTGTTTTCCTTTCTTTTCTTGTCTTCTTTCTCTTTTTCTTTCTTTCTTAATTATCTTTTTGTTTTTTGTCTAGCTCTACTGAACTTCTGATATTTTTTTCTCCCTTTCTTATCCTTTTCACCTTTTCCTCTCTTTTGTTCTTCTGTATATGACTTAACTCTTGTCCTGATTGTCCTCAGATAAACCCATAGCTAACTAGTAGACCCTATCCCCCATTGTGTACACACTTAATCCACAAATTTATTACTCAAACCAAAACCTCTGAGACTTAAATTCCTTAAAAGCAGTACTACTTCTTTATACTTATATAATATTTTAAGCATTTTTTAAGTTTTTCACATCTCCTCTATCTCCGTCCTGTTTTCTCAATATATTCACATTCCTCTCTAAATAGATGGTCTTTCAATCTCCATAACTATATTAATTTTTACGTTTCTATTTTTTTGGTCTCTTTTCATTTCCCTTTCCCTTTCTTCTTTTTCTCTCTCTCTCTACTTGGATCCTACCCAACCTATTTCCTGAATTGAGATTAGGACATAGTTAACTCTCCCTGTGCCTCCCCACACCAATCTATTCCTATTTTTTACCCACATCTCTCCCTAACCCTAATAATTTTTGGTTTTCCAAATTCTTCTCTGGCTCGAAGCCCATTAACATATAGTTGTTTGATGTTGAATAGATGTATCTGTTGAACTAGATTGTATTTGTAGACTATTGACTGTACAAATGCAAACTTTGGTTGATGGTTGCCTTAAGATAGTGTTCTAGCACAAAACTGGTGCTATTTTCATCTCAAATGGGCAGAGTAAGCCGGAAAAACACAATAAAAATGGCAAATCTGGGTATCTCAATTCCTAATCTTGATAATCCGGCGATAGAACAGATAATGAATAATCCAGAGGAGAGTTCCCAAATAGCTCTACAAACACTGCTGACAAACATGACAAATGAAAAGTTTGACAACTTACAAAGGACTCTGTATGAGCATGATAGGGAGAGAGAGGAGGCATCCCAAAAGTTTAAACAGGAATATCATAATCGTGAGGAAGCTACTGAAAAACTGATACAGGATTTGCGTGAGCAACTTGAAAATACTCAAAGAGAAAGGGAGGAATGGCGTGAGCAGGCTGAGAACACTCAAAGAGAACTGCAGGAATCCCATGAACGGGAAGAAAGAGAACTGCAGGAATTCCACAAACGGGAGGAATCTAATCAAAGAGTAATTCAGGAACTGAGGGACCAGGTAGAGAATACACAAAGATCAATAAAGGCATTCATGGAATCCATTAACAAAGAGCTTAAGGAAGTCAGGGAGGCCACAAAGGGAATGCTGAATGGAACCCAACAGAAGGAATGGGAGTCCAAAGAAACCATGACCAATCAACTAAGTGATTTGAGAACAAACACTGAACACCAAATTAAGGAAGTAAAGAAATTCATACAAGACCTAAAACAGAGTTTCAACATGGAATTTGAAGCCATCAAAGCTGACCAATTAGAAGGAAAAGAGATAAAAAACAAAGTAAAGAGTCTTGACAGCAGGTTAGACCATGCAGAATATCGAATCTCAGGGATTGAAGACACCTAGATATTATAGAGAAAGAACATACAACCATCCAAGACAAGTCCAAGAAATATGATAGATCTATCCAACACCTGGAATACACCATCAGAAGGCCTAATCTAAGGATAATGGGTGTAGAGGAGCACCTAGAAACAGAAGTTAATGGTCTAGGAAATGTGTTTAACAGGATCCTAGCAGAGAACTTCCCAAACATACAAAAGATAGGCCTATTCAGATACAAGAAGCTTTTAGAACCCCAAATAGACCATACCAGAATAAGACATCCCACCATCACATTATAATCCACAAAAGATCAACTCAGACCAAGGAAAAGATCCTTAAAGCTGTCAAGGAGAAAAGGGTAATCACCTATAGAGGGAAACCAATTAGAATCACCTCAGATTTCTCAGCAGAGACAATCAAAGCAAGAAGAGCCTGGAATGATGTATGCCATGCCCAAAAAACAAACAACTATCAACCAAGAATACTGTTCCCAGCTAAACTCTGCTTCATAACTGAAGGCCAAATAAAAACCTTCCATAGCAAAGAAAAAATTGAAACAATACATCTCCACCAAACCAGCCATACAAAAGATTCTTAAAGATGTCCTACACATAGAAAACCAACAAGACTGCAACAAAGGCAAAGAAACTGCACCCAAACTGAGAATCCAAGAACCATAGGAAGAACCCAGTTTTTGTAGCCCCCAAGAAGGTGGATAACATGGCAGGAACTCCCAAATACCTCTCAGTCCTATCTCTTAACGTTATCGGACTGAACTCTCCAATTAAGCGATATAGAATGTCTAGTTGGATTAAAAAACTAGACCCTTCTATCTGCTACCTGCAGGAGTCACATCTTGCCCGTAAAAACAAACACATTTTCAATGTTAAAGGCTGGAACAAAATCTACCAAGCAAACGGCCCCCTTAAACAGGCGGGAGTTGCAATCCTAATATCAGATAAAATAGACTTCAAATTAAAATTCCTGAGAAGAGATAAAGAAGGTCGCTACAGACTAATTAAAGGATCTCTCCTTCAGGAGGATATTACAATTCTAAATATCTATTCGCCGAACAAGGGAGCACCCAAATTTATCAAAGAAACACTATTTTCCCTCAAATCCCATATAGATCCAAAGACATTAAATGTTGGGGATTTTAAAACACCACTCTCTCCACTAGATAGATCAAATCGGCAAAAACTCAACAGAGAAACTGCAGATCTAAACAGCTGCATAGATCAACTAGACTTAACAGACATTTACTGAACATTTCACCCAGCAGCATCAGAATACACGTTTTTCTCAGCAGCACGTGGAACATTTTCTAAAATAGACCATATTTTAGGCAACAAAGCAAACTTGTCTAAATTCAGAAACATTGAAGTTATACCTTGCATTCTCTCTGACCACAAGGGAATAAAATAAGAACTCAACACCAAAAGCCACCAAAGAAAGTCCGGTATCTCATGGAGGGTGAACAACACACTGCTGGATCAAGAGTGGGTCATAGAAGAGATTATAAAGGAAATTCAAATGTTCTTGCCATTCAACAAAAATGAACACACAAATTACCAGCTCCTCTGTGACACAGAAAAGGCAGTACTCACAGGCAAGTTTATAGCTCTGAGCTCCTACATCAACAAATTGGAGAGATCTGAAACTAACAATTTAATGACACATCTAAACCTCCTTGAAAAAGATCAGCAAGATAAAACCCAATCCAGTAGATGGAAAGAAATAATCAAAATTAAATCAGAATTAAATGAATTAGAATCCAAAAGAAGTATATGAAAGAATGAACAAAACAAAGAGTAGGTTCTTTGAAAAACTTAACAAAATTGACAGACCCTTAGCAAATCTTATCAGAAAAAGAAGAGAACACACCCAAATTAATAAACTCAGAGATGAGAATGGAAACATCACCACGGAAACAGCCAAGATTCAGAACACTAAAAGGGAATACTTCTCAAAACTTTTTGCTAATAAGTTTGAGAATTTGACAGAAATGGACCTTTTCCTAGCAAATATGGACATGCCAAAACTAAACCACGATGAGTTAAACCAGCTTAACAGGCCCATATCAAGCATTGAAATAGAAGCAGCAATAAGAGACCTCCCAGCTAAGAAAAGTCCAGGACCAGATGGTTTTACAGCAGAATTTTACAACACCTTCAAAGCAGAGCTCACACCAATACTCCTCCAACACTTCAATGAAATTGAAAGAGAAAGCTCACTACCGAACACATTCTATGAATCCACCATAACCCTCATCCCAAAACCAGGTAGGGACTCATCAAAGAAAGAGTACTATAGACCCATTTCTTTGATGAACATTGATGCAAAACTTCTCTACAAAATTTTGGCCAATCAACTTGAACAATTCATCCAAAAAATCATACACCATGATCAAACAGGAATCATTTCAGGGATGCAAAGCTGGTTGAATATATGCAAAACAATTAATATTATTCATCACATCAACAGGAACAAAAATAAGAACCACATGGTTATCACAATAGATGCGGAAAAAGCATTCAACAAGATGAACACCTCTTTATGATGAAGGTTTTGGAAAAATTAGGAATCCATGGAACATTCCTCAATACAATAAAGGCTGTATATGACAAACCTACAGCCAGCATTAAACTCAATGGTGAAAAACTAAAGCCATTTCCTCTTAACTCAGGAACAAGACAAGGATGCCCAATCTCTCCACTTCTCTTCAATATAGTATTAGAATGCCTAGCTACAGCAATAAGAAAAGATGCAGATATAAAGGGGATCCAAGTAGGGAAAGAAGAAATAAAACTCTCCCTCTTTGCAGATGACATGATCTTGTATTTAAAGAATCCCTTAGACTCCACTCCCAAATTACTTAAGCTGATTCAAAACTTTGGCAAAGTAGCAGGTTATAAAATTAACCCCCCAAAATCAATGGCTTTTCTGTATGCCAACAATGAGAATTGTGGCTGAAATTAGGAAAGCAACTCCATTTGTAATAGCCCCACAAAAAATACAATACCTAGGAATTAACTTAACCAAAGAAGTGAAGGACCTCTATGATGAAAACTTTAAAATCTTAAAAAAGGAAATCAACACAGAACTTAAAAAATGGCAAAAGCTCCCATGCTCCTGGATTGGCAAGATTAACATCGTGAAAATGGCAATACTTCCCAAGGCTATCTACAAATTCAACGCAATACCTATCAAAATTCCAATCTCATTCTTAAAGAAATAGAAGAGACAATCCAAAAATTAATATGAAACAATAAAAGACCCCGAATAGCAAAAACGCTCCTCAATGGAAAGAACACTGCTGGAGGAATATCAATATCAAACTTCAAACTCTACTATAAAGCCATAGTAATCAAAACAGCTTGGTATTGGCATAAGAACAGACCTCAGGACCAATGGAATAGAATTGAAAACCCAGAAATGAACCTACATAATTATAGCCATCTAATCTTCGATAAGGGATCTAAAACAATAGAATGGAAGAAAGACAACCTCTTCAGTAAATGGTGCTGGCAAAATTGGTTAACTACATGTAGAAAACTACAGCTAGATCCTTATATATCACCCTGCACCAGAATCAACTCCAAATGGATCAAAGACCTTGAACTCAAGCAGACACTCTGAAAATATTACAGGATGGAATAGGACAAACGCTAGGTCTCCTTGGCTCCGGCCGAAATTTTCTGAATAGAGACCCGGAAGCACAACAAATCAAAGAAAGGTTGGACAAATGGGTTGCATAAAGTTGCAGAGCTTCTGCAGGGCAAATGACATAGGTAGCAAGATCATTAGAAAGCCCACGGATTGGGAGAAGATGTTTACTAGCCATACAACGGACCAGGTTCTCATATCTAAAATATATTTGGAACTCAAAAAATTAAACCCCCCAACAACAAATCCTCACACAAAACAACTGCCCAATAAATAAGTGGGTGAAAGACTTAAAGAGAAACTTCTCTGAAGAAGAAAGAAGGATGGCCAACAGACACATGAAGAAATGTTGAACATCCCTAGCCATAAAAGAAATGCAAATCAAAACAACATTGAGATATCACCTCACTCCAGTTAGAATGGCAAAAATCAAGAACTCTAACAACAGATGCTGGAAGGGATGTGGACAGAAAGGAACCTTACTTCATTGTTGGTGGGAATGTAAACTTGTTCAACCACTTTGGAAAGCAGTATGGAGGTTCCTCAAAAGTCTTCACATAGAACTCCCTTATGACCCAGCAATCCCGCTTTTGGGCATTTACCCAAATGTTTACAAACAAGACCACACTAAAGCTAGCAGCACAACTATGGTTATTGCAGCATTATTTACCATAGCTAAGATATGGAACCAACCCAGATGCCCCTCAGTAGATGAATGGATCAAGAAAATGTGGTATATATACACAATGGAATTCTATGCCTTCATCAGAAAGAATGACATTGCCCCATTTGTTAGGAAATGGAAAGGTTTGGAAAAAATTATATTAAGTGAAGTAAGCCAGGCCCAAAGAAGCATAGGTCCCATGGTTTCCCTTATTTGCAATATCTAGTATACGTATGAGTCAAGCGGAAAAGGTCAGATAAAGTGATGTTAGGAAAATGAACCCTTAAATATGTATTTTAATGTTTTCGTTTCTTTCATGCATGTGTTTCTAACGCATTTACAAGATTATTTCTTTGTTGCCTTGTATATCCCTGCCCCACAGTGTAACCCCTGCTTTCATTATATTTGATGTCAGTATAACATGTGGTAGAGATGTGGACAAACAAGTCGTTTAAGGATTCAGGTGGACCTGTTGCAACAATGAGAAGTACAAAATGTCATGTCAAAACCAGCTTTACAATGTCGGTGTGTGGGGGGGAGGGGGGTATAATTGGGTGCGGGGAGGGGGCAAAATTGGGTGGGGGGAGGGGGGAGGCGGGGAAGGGAAGTGAAGGGTAAACAAAGGAGGAGGCTGCAATGCTTGGTAAGAAAAGTATGCATTATCCTGCCCATGTAATTGTAGCCCCTCTGTACAGTATGTTCCCAAATAAAATAAAATACAATTAAAAAAAAAAAAAAGACTTCACGTAGAACTCCCCTATGACCCAGCAATCCCACTTTTGGGCATTTACCCAAATTTTTACAAACAAGACCACACTAAAGCTACGAGCACAACTATGTTTATTGCAGCATTATTTACCATAGCTAAGATATGGAACCAACCCAGATGCCCCTCAGTAGATGAATGGATCAAGAAAATGTGGTATATATACACAATGGAATTCTATGCCTCCATCAGAAAGAATGACATTGCCCCATTTGTTAGGAAATGGAAAAAACTTTGAAAAAATTATATTAAGTGAAGTAAGGCAGGCCCAAAGAAACATAGGTCCCATGGTTTCCCTTATTTGTAATATCTAGTATATGTATGGAAAAGGTCAGATAATGTGATGTTAGGAAAATGAACACTTAGATGTGTATTTTAATGTTTTTTTTCTTTCATGCATGTGTTTCTAACACATTTATAAGATTATCTCTTTGTTGCTTTGTATGTCCCTCCCCCACAGTATAACCCCTGCTTTCACTATATTTGATGTCAGTATAACTTGTGGAGGAGATGGGGAAAACCAGTTGTTTAAGGATACAGGTTGACCTGTTGCAACAATGAGAAGTACAAGTTGTCATGTCCAAAACGATCTTTACAACGTCGGTGCGCGGGGGTGGGGGGGTGAAGGGGAGGAATGAGAAGGATTGGGATTTGGGGGGAGGGGGGAGGGTGGGAAGGGATGTGAAGGGTAAACAAAGGAGGAGGCTGCAATGCTTGGTAAGAAATGTACGCATTATCCTGCCCATGTAATTGTAACTCCTCTGTACTGTATGTTCACAAATAAAATTAAATTAAATTAAAAAAAAAAGAACGCAGAAGAGGTAAATGAAGTGCGGTAAGGAAGTGTCCTCACTTACATTGAATCTGGGTTGTCCAAAGATGGCTACTGCACTGGACCCACAAATGATATCTGCCTGTGGTGAAGCTGAAGAGGCCCTCAGGAACCACCACCATGCAACATGGGCTGCAGATGTTGGGGGAGGTAGGTATATCCATAGCTCCACCAGTGGATGTGGGGAAATGGAGAACCTCGGATCACACAGACCATAGCCAGGAGGGAAGTGGGTGGACCATGAGCCCTTACCTTCCTTCTCTGCTGATTGCTACAACTAATATGTTCTCCCTGAACACACATATATCCCCTCACCCATCCTTAAACCAACACATGGAGAGGGGCACAGGGAATGCTATGGCCATGGGACAGAGGTGGCTTCTGAAGAGGGACAGAGAAGAAGATGGAGAGAGGAAGGAAGGGGAGTATGAGTATGGGTGTCTCACTTACCATGGATAGGGGTCGTCCAGAGACATGGCTCTGCTAGCAGGGTTCACACTGCCCACTTGCCTGGAAGCAGCTGCAGCCCAAGAGGGCATCACACACATGCGCAGTCACATGCCCACATGGACTATGAGGATGGAGATCCACACATCCAAGGCAAAGAGATTCTTGGGTTTCATGTAGAAGTGGCATTTGCAGCACCAGTTGGAGGAGGATGGCAGTGAACACGGCCTGGGTCCTGAGACTCTCAATGGGAGCAGTGTAACCAAGTAGCCTCAGGGAGGAGCGGGGAGTGGATGCCAGTCAGACTCGAGCCCCCCGCTTCCTTATTGGATGGCCACTGTGGTTGTACCTGCATCCAGGCTCATCCAGGTCTGCGTGCTTGTGCATGTGCAGTGTGCATGAGTAGCGTGCATGCTCATGCGCCTTGCAGGTGCCTACTCACTGTGAGTGTGTGAAGCGCACCCCTCCTTCACACTGCCCAGCTGGGATTGTTAATCTCAAACTCTGAAGAGGCTGGAGGACCCACAATCACTGGAACCCAGACCGGAGGTTAGACTTTTTCAGTTTCTACTGGAAAGCATCCAATGGAGAGTCTGGCATGGCACCCTGCTGGGTTGGAGCACTATCTATAAAATAGTTTTATATCCCATTTTCCAGCAAGCTTTATTCTCTTTTTTTTTTTTGCCAGTTCTGGGGCTTGAACTCATGGACTGGGCACTGTCCCTGAGCCTCCCTGTGCTCAAGGCCAGCACTCTACCACCTGAGTAATAGTGCCACTTCCAGCTTTTTGCTGTTTTTGTGGTATTGAGGAATCGAGCCCAGGGTTTCATGCATGTGTTAGGCAAGCACTGTACCACTAAACCACATTTGCAGCCCTTAACCTCCAGCCTCTCAGGAGATTAAGAAGCCCAGCCCAAAAGCGTGAGGGCAGGGCATGCCGCATGTGCATAACAGTGAGAGGTAAGCACGTGCTATGCACATGCGCATACACGCTGATAAGGGACACACATGCGCAGGTGCACACATACACGCACGCAGTCCCGGATGAGCCTAAACTCGGGAGACCACACGGCCACCCAGGTGTCTGCGCTGCATCTTCTCTCAGCCCCGGCCTGAGGCTGCTGGGTTCCAATGCTTCCCACTACAGTCTCAGGACCCAGGCCGCGTTCGCTGCCATCCTCCCCCAACTGGCGCTGCACCTTCCTCTGGGATGGAAACCCATGGGTGTCTCCGGCCTGGCTGCGTGTATCTCCATCCTCGTGGTCCGTGTAGACATGTGAGCACACATGGTGTGATGCCATCCCTGGCTCGGGATGGTTCGAGGTAAGTGGGCCACTTCAACCCCCACCCCAGCCGTTGACAGGAAGCACGCGGGAAATGACCGGAAGCTGGGTGAGGGGTCACACGCACGCACTTCCAGACCTGGGCGCGTGGTGCAATAGCCGCCCACAGAGAATAAAGTGAGGGTCTCAAAGGCCTGGCTGTTTTTCCTCCCTTGTATGGCCCCAGGGTGGTCAGTTCCACCGCGGTGGGGTAGGGCGGTGGGGTGGGGTTAGGTGAAGTGGCCCACTTACCTTGAACCAGCCCTAGTCCAGCAGGGCACCAAAGGCATGCGGGACAACACATCCACACGAACTATGAAGAAGCAGATCCATTTGTGCAAGAGGAGTACAAACTCTTTTCAAGATCAGGATTCCTAGAATCATGTCTAATACTATACATGGCTAATTCTATAAACTATCCACTTGCATAAAAGAAAAAAATCTAATATACTAGATGAAAAGGCAGACAAGACAGTGGTTCAAAACAGCAGTTAAACATGGATGTGAAACAGAGTTGAGCATCCCATACAAATAAGGCTAAAGAAATCTGGAGAGTCTAAATCATTGCACACATGCACAAACATGAACATGCTTATACTTTACATACAGAATAACATAGGAGAATATTTCTGCATGTACTTGATTAAAGATACCTCCTGGTAATAATTTGACAACACTGAATTCAAAGCCAGAATCCCTGGGATTCGAGAACAGATCAGATTGCAAATTAGTTGAGCCATCTTCTCAGTCATTCACTCCTTGAAGCCTCACTTTTTCTCATGGCTAAAGGAAGAGCTCTAGCAATTTATGTGCTATAATATTTATGACTAATTTGAGCTAGAATAAGTATTACAAGTAGAGCAAAGCTCATGAAGAATAGGCCCATTCCTATGAATGGCTTGAAGTCAACTATCCTTTGTTCACCATTTATCTGCCCTTCATGCAGCAAATATATACTTAGTAATTACTGTATGCCAAGCACCACTTTAAGAGATTCAACATGCATAGATTATATTCTTTCCCATAGAGAATTCAACAAGAAGCCATGTGCTGGTGGCTCATGGCTATAATCCTAGCTACTGAGGATCTGAGAATTGTGGTTCAAGGCCTACCCAGTCAGGAAAGTCCATGATATTCTTATTTCCAATTAATCACAGAAAAATCCAGAAGTGGCATTGTGGCTCAAATCAAGTGATATTCTCAGGAACAATGCCAAGGCCCAGAGTTCAAGACTTATAACCAATAGCAACAAAAATTTAACAAGGTCAATTGCAGTAGCTTAAATTTATAATCCCAGTTATTGGAGAGGCAGAGTCAAAGACAATCTTGTTTAGAAAATTGGAAAGATCGGGGCTGGGAAGGTGGCTCAGTGGTAGAGTGCTTGCCTTGCATGCATGAAGCCGTGGATTTGATTCCTCATCACCACATAAGCAAAAAGGAAAAAGCTGGAAGTGGTGCTGTGGCTCAAGTGGTAGAGCACTATCTTTGAGCTGAAGAGCTGAGGGACAGAGCCCAGGCCCAGAGTTCAGGCCCCATGACCGGACCCCCCCCAAAGAAAAAAAAAGAAAATTGGAAAGATCACTTCTGAATCAATAGCTGACAGTGGTGCTGTGTGTCATCCCAACTATATTAGAAGTATAAATAGGCGAATCATGGTTCAGGCCACCTGGGAATAACCATGAGGTGAGACCTTTTCTGAAAAATGAAGCAAAAATGGCTGGAAGCCTGGCTCAGGTGGTAGAATACCTGCCTAACAAGCTAAAACACCACTAACATAAAGATGGAGGAAGAGGAAGAGAGGGAAAAAGAACAGGAGGAGATTAATGAAGGAGGAGGCTAATTAAAGGTAAATTTGCCTTCAGGATCTGGCTAAGATTCTCTTACTGGTAGTGGACATGAATTTATTTAGCAACATGAAATTTGCATGCCCATGTTTGTATCTGTATTTTCTTGTAAATCATATTAGAATTTTTGCTACAAAGATTACATATAGCCATATACACATATGCACACTTCCATGTTCTGCATTCTGTCAGCCTTATTAATATTGCTAAGCATAGTTTTTGTTTAGTTCACTTCTCCAAGTTGGTTCACAGGACTATCCTCAATAGATTCCACACCTGGGTTTGGCCAAAGCGATACTATTACTTGTACAGCAACTATGGGAAGAAGTGCCATGTATACCTTGACTCCCCTAGGTGGTGCAATGAAGCACAAAGTTCCCCTAGGGCATTCAGTGGTCTCACTTCGTCATATGTCTCATTCTCTTTTCCATGTCCATTTCCTGGAGGATGAAATCCTTTATCTTTCTTTTTTCCTCTTCAGGATGGTCTCTGGCAATTTTTCTTCTTATTTTGACTTGCCAGCCATTCCTAACATCCCTGCAATTTTGCCAGAACCAGGGTTGATATTCACTTGGAAACTTTTATTAAAATAAAATATCTAAGCAAGATGACCTTGGTTATGAATTTGTGTATCCATTGTGTGTGTGTGTGTGTGTGTGTGTGTGTGTGTGTGTGTGTGTGTGTGTTGGAGCTGGGGCTTGAACTTGAACTCAGGGCTTATGGTTTTGTCCATGAGCTTTATTAGCTCAAAGATAGCACCCTATCACTTGAGCCATAGCCACATTCAGCTTTTGGGTGGCTAATTGAAGATAAAAATATCATGCACTTTCTTGCCCAGGCTGGCTTCAAACTATTGGCTATACATGTTTAGAGAATTGAAGTTAGATACTTACATATCATCCTGCATCAGATCACAGACCTTGAAGTAAGAGCAGACCCTCTGAAAATATGAGAGGAAAGATAGGAGATACACTAGGACTCTTTGGCACAGGTTGAAACTTCCTAAATAAAGATCCAGAAACACAACAAATACAAGAAAAGCTGGATAAAGTGGGATTGCATTAAACTGTGGAGCTTCTGCATGTCAAAGGACATAGCTAGCAAGATAAATGAATGATACAAAATACTTAAGAAGCCCTCTCTGACTGCCTGTAAGTGGGGAAAAAAAGCCCAAACACACAAAACCTTCAATAGCCTTTGAGAGTTTGGATGGTACTTACCCCATAGTGAAATACACAAAAGGAGATATCATTGGTTTGCAAAATTTAATATTTTTAATCTTTATTTACCATTGATCATTTACTTTAGGCCATGAACCATACATTCCTTTACTTCCCCAGTGTATGACCTGTGAGAAAGAGAAGGGTTATTTATACGTATAGTGTGACTAACAGACATCACAAATGAATCCCCATGAATTATCATGGCATCATGCAGCTTGGTCTCCAGCTTCTCCACTTGCATAATGGAATCTCTCAAGGCTCTGTAGCAAGTCCTCAAATTGCTGGGCTGTTGGTTATTAGCTGTAATCCTACCTACCTAGAAGGCTGAAGATTATGACTCAAAACCAGCCCAAGCAGACAAATCCAAGAGATTCTTATTGCTAGTTAACCAGTAAGAATAAAGTATCGGGGTAGCTGGGGTTGGGGGGGGTTGTTGAAGTGTAAATGTGGCTCAAGTTATAGAGCTCCAGCCCCGAATGAAAGAGTTAAATGCGAGAGTGAGACCCCCTCAGTTAAGCTCTAGTACCAGCAAACACACACACACACACACACACACACACACACACACACACACACACACACACGTCCTAGAATTATGGTCACATGGTCATATGTTTCTCCTAGCTTTTTAAAAGTAAGATAGTTCAATTGAAATCAGGCTAACTTTTGTCATCACTTTCCTCTAATGACAGTGGAGATGTTAGTAGCAAATGAAGACACATTTCGGGGGATAGTGACATACCTATGTTTAGCTATTGACAGTCATCACAACGTAGGATATGAATATAATAATACTGCCAAATTATGACACATAATACAGGAGCAGAGGTTGGGTCACCACATCAACTTGACACCTCTTTCACTCCTAATTTTACTTTTATATTTTCTATTTTTCCTAAAAGAAGGCTTCTAAAATTGGATTTATACCTGAAGGGTGTGAGGTGTAATCAAAATTTAAATTCAGGTCTGTTTGATTTCAAAACCAGCCCTTGTTATGGTTTAGAATTAAACAATTAATTAAAAATTAATCATTAATTTCTATTATATTTTTATTTTCTTTAGGTAGTTACAATACAACACAGCACATTAGAAATACATTGCCATTCCCCGCCCCGCTTTTTTTTGTCAGTTGTAGAGCTTGAACTCTGGGCCTGGGTGCTGTCACTCAGCTCTTCAGCTCAAGGCTAGCACTCTACCACTTGAGCCTCAGTGCCACTTCTGATTTTCTGGTTGTTTATTGAAAATAAGAATCTCACGGACTTTTGTGCCTGGGCTGGCTTTAAACCATGATCCTCAGATCTCAGCCTCCTCACTAATTAGGATTACAGGCATGAGCCACCAGGGCCTGGCAAGTGAAGCATCCTTTACTCATAATGGCTGTGAACCAGTGACTGCAAGCAGACTCATACCCCCCAAAAACTTGCAGTGCCTAATGCAGCTAGCGCAAAGTTTTTGAAGGCAAAAGCCACATCAAGGCAGATGTCACATGGTATGGGAACTAGCAAAGTGTATTTTACAGAAGCAAAGCAAGCTATCCAGGGGTAACAATCAGGGTCAATCAAGGGCCAGTTATCTAAGGGGAACAATAAAGGATATGCAAGGGCAAGTATTCTCTGGAACACATTTTTTTCTGGAGCTAAACAACCCATGATACATCTGCAATTTAACAACTCACAACACAGCTGTAGTTCAAAGAGAGTCCTATGTCACCTCTACAGTTCTTGGAACTGGGTGAAAATTTCCTAACACCTATTAAGACACCAAGATGGTGCTGAGGACAGATAGTATTATTTAGACAAAGTATCCATATTTCACCATCTGAGGCTGTTTTTCATTTTTCTCTGATTGTTCTTGAAATATGGATACTGGTTCTAACTGGCAGCATCTTTGACATGTTGATGGATGAGAGACTTTCTAAAAACTCTTATAGGTGAATCCTAACCCCTACCCCTAGGTGATAGGCATGCCTGAATTGTTAGAGGCAGGGGCACAGACTTGGACAATAGGTTACTGGACCACCAGACCTGTACCATGAACTCATGAGACTCTTTGAACTCTCAAGTTCCTCACGACCCTTTCCCTGACCATGACCGTATTTAGGTCCCAACACCTCAGCATCATTTTGTGCCATGCCTCACGTCTCATGGCCCTCCTCAAGTCACCATGGCATTCCTCTCAACTCTCCATTAGAGTTTATCTGGTTTGTTTTTCTGCTCTTTCTTTCCTATCTACATGCCTCAGTGTTTTAAAACAGTTCTAAGTATATTTGAGGCTGTGAGTTTCTTGGGAACATGTATCCCTCACAGTTGTTGGCTTTCTAATAAAGACTCCTGATTGGAATTTTCAGACTGTGACTTCTCTCTATCTTGTGATCAAATTCCTGTATAACATTCTGAGGCTACTATTTACTTTCCTAAGGAAGGGCTTTAAGTTGGTTCTTTTTGTTCCTAAGTAGGTTTTGGTTATCTCAAATGTATTAAATCTTAAACATTTTTGGCATTTTAAAAAATTCACCCACATTTGTCATTTTTTTTGAAAATATGTATTTTTATTGTAAAGATATTGTACAGAGGAATTACAGTTACGTGAGTAAGGTAATGAGTACATTTCTTATCGAATATTGTTACCTCCTCCTTTGTTTTTTCCCCTACTGTCTCTTCCCTCCCCATGTCCCCAACTCTCCCCCACCATAGTTGTAAAGTTCATTTTCACCATAGTGTCTTGTACATCTCATTGTTACAATGGGCCAAAATGTATCCTTATTTCTGCTTTTTGTTATTTTCCTTCCCCTTCCCAAATTAGAAAAATGTATGTACAAGATGCAGGGCACCAGAATCAAATGCAGTGAAAACAGGGGTTATACCATGGAAGAAGAATATACAAGAGAAATAAAAAAAATCACATAGTACATTATAAGTACATTAAAAACAACAGCAAGAAAGATAAAACCTCTTGTGTCCCTATCTTGGGATTCATTTCACTTAGCATCATCTTATATGGTCATATGCACATAGATTTTAAATAGGGATACAGGTGGACCCATTGAATGGATAAGATGTACAAGTCGTTATGTTGAAAAATGAACTTTACAACTTTGGTGCGGGGAGGGGGGCGGGTAGCGGGGATGATTGGGTGGGGACAGGGAGGAGGATGGGAAGGGATTTGAAGGGGAAACTAAGGAGGAGGCTACAATGTTTGATAAGAAATGTACTCATTATTTTGCCCATATAATTTTAATCCCTCTTTACAGTATTTTCACAATAAAAAATAAAAAAAGAAATAAAAAATGAAAAAAAGAGGTTGGTATAATTTGTGGAGGGGAAGGGAAAAACAAATCGTTTAAATAGGGATATAGGTGGATCCATTGCAACAATGAGATGTAACAAGTCTTTATGTGGAAAAATGAACTTTAACTTTGGTGTGCGGGGAAGAAGATTGGGTGAGGGGTGGGGGGAGGATGGGAAGGAATGGGAAGGGGAAACAAAGGAAGAGGCTACAATGCTTGATAAGAAATGTACTCATTATCTTGCCCATGTAATTGTAACCCCTCTGTACAGTATTTTCACAAGAAAAAACGAAAAAAAGAAAAAAAGAAAGAAAAATTTCCAAGGCATCTCTGATGCCATCTCTCCCTTTCTGACACCTTACCCTTTAATTTTGTATTTTCTATTGCTCTTTCTATTGCTTGCATTTCTCTCCTCTGCCTAGATTGTACTTTCTATCACTCATCTGAAATAATTAAGCAACTATCAATGCCATCCACTAGAATGGAAGGTATAACTTGGACATGAAAGATGTCTATCTCTCTGATTCTAAATAGAGATTGAGGATTATTTGGGGAACTTCAAAAAAAGTTGCAAGTAACAATTTTCAGGTAACCTACCTGAAATATGTTTTAGTATCCCTGCCTTTTTTAAGTTTACATTTCAATGACATAATCTAAATAATTAGAGGAGGAATGGGGCTGGTGTGCAACTTCTTCTTTGAGGGAGATTGTTGATGACAATTCAGCTAAAGCACCGAAAGCCCTTAGGGGAGGAAGGCAGGGGTGACAATGGGAGCAACACTATCAGACATCCCATTCTCCAAAGGATAATTTTGTGTCTGCATCATTTTTGAGAGAGTTAATAACTGCAAGGCTATTCAAGATTCATCTGGTCTAAGGGTGATAACTTGTTTTCTGCTAATACTGATGAGTTTTCTTTGGTCTATATCATGGTCTTCATAAAAATTATGCCAGCACATAAAAATTCTGAAGATTTATACTAATGCAAGCTGTGAGTCTTAAGAACCATTAGGAGATTTGACAATTCAAATTTCATTATGGCAAATGTTGGCTCAATCTGATCATTTATATTTGTTTGTTTGTTTATGCCAGTACTAGGGTTTGAACTGAGAGCCCGAGTTTGTTTTGCTTAAGGCTCATGCTCTACCATTTGAGCCACAGCTACAATTTTGGGTTTTGGTGGTTAATTGGAGATAAGAATCTCACAGAATTTCCTAGTTGGGCTAGATCTTAGCCTGTTTATTTTTTGAAATTAATTTAATTTATTGTTATAGAGTTGAGATACAGAGGGATTACAATTCTTTTTTTTGGGGGGGTCCGGTTTTGGGGCCTGAACTCTGGGCCTCAGCTCTTCAGCTCAAGGCTAGTGTTCTACCACTTGAGCCACAGCAGCACTTCCGACTTTTTTCCTTTTGCTTATGTGGTCCTGAGGAATCTAACCCAGGGCCTCATGCAAGCAAGGCAAGCACTCTACCGCTGAGTCACCTTCCCAGTCCGGGGTTACAATTTCTTAAGTCACCTATTCAGTACATTTCCCTTTTATCTGTTTTTTAAAATTTAATTTTATTGTCAAGGTGATATACAGAGGGGTTACAGTTACATACATAAGATAGTGAGTACATTTCTTGTGGAACATTGTTACTCTCTCCCTCATTTTTCTCCCACTTTCCCTCCTCCACAAGGTCCCCTCCCCAGGTTGTAAAGTTTCTTTCCAACATACTGTCTTTTGAGTATCACTGTTGCATTGGCTCTCATTTTGAGTAGCTAGGATTACAGATGTGATCCACCAGCACCTAGCTTAAGCTGCCCCTTTAAATGGAGGTATTCAGTAGATATTGATGTCTAACCTTACAATTGCTCATTTACTTTTTTTTTTATTACAAATGTGATCTCCTAATCTCACAAGTGTTAAAATTGATGTTCCAAATTCATGTAGATAGGCATGTCATATTTTCATTTGTAGAGCTCTTTCTACATCCCACATTGTTTCCCAACACTACTTGAATCTAATCATTTGTAATATGCAGAAGCAATGACATGAATACTATTAGAGACACAAAATTCAGGTAACACCTTACCTTAGCACCTCCTTTTTAGTACAATGCAGTTTGCTCAGGAATTATTGTCATTGGGCCAACCAACAGCTCTAACCTACTTGATTACCTAACTTGCAGTTGTGTTCCTACTATAAAACTCATTGTCTATTGAAGCAAGCACACAATCTTCATTTGTATTTCTTACAAACTTGCTCAAACCACATGTGCTGAGGGTCAAGCCTTCTTCCTAGAGTTGTAACCACTTTTCTTTTAGTTTCTAATCAGCTAGGGGAAAATAAGAAACTAAAACTGATTGTATAGTTTGTTGTCATATTAAAAATTCCTTTTCTCTGTATCTTTAAATATTATTGGTTGCAAACTCCTTATTATCATTACACAAGAAAATTCCAAGTGAACAGAGATTGCAAAAGTTCAAAAGCAGATGAATAAGCACATCAGTGAGGACACTCACAGTGAGCCACACACACACAAGTCACTGCCATTGTTCCATCTCTATTCTCTCTAGCAGGCTGACTGTCAAAGGAAGCACTGGAATTATTGTTGGGTTGCCTTCAGCCTTGAAAAGTCACTTTGCCTATGAACACTACAAGCAAAGCAGTATTGTTTGTTAAAGAGTACAGGTACAAGTACAGGAATATACCATAGCTAAAGACTTGTGCAGAAAAAGCACATAACCAATAGCTAATCCTTAGAGGGATATAAAAGTGTGATTCCTTTAGTCTGGATAATCCTGACAAGTAAGTTTCCACATAGTTTTCCAGAGTTTGGCTGTAGTATAGCAGTGATCAATTATCTACGACAATAGTTGACTTGATAACTAACAAATCACTTGGCGGTGGCCCTTCTTCTTCTGAGTGCTTTCTTCCTTACCTACCCATGTTCTTTGCATCTGTAAGAAGTCTATTTGACTCAGAGATCTTTGGCTCAGAGTTTGATTTGAAGGATACTTCAAGTAAGATAGAATCACTTAAGATTTCCAGAATGTCTCTTATAATAGAGAATAGATATGTAAATAGTTACAAGAGTAACGTCACAGAGGAACTTCAGGGAAAACAATTCCATTTGCTAAAATTAGACATGGTGTCAAATTACAATGTGTCATTTGAAGTAAGTGGAGAATAGTCCTGATTAGATAAAATAGTACCAGCAGCTCAACTATTTCTGCCTTTGATTCTCATGAAAGTTGTATAAGTGTTTTTAAACATTTTATAGGGTGCTTTCTTATGTTCTAATTTTTATAAATGAAGAAATGGGCATTTGGAGAAATAATTCAATCTGTATAAAGTTGTTCTGCCTGCAAATGGCAGGTTTAAGATTTAAACCTAGTAAATACCTCCTGATAGTCAGAGTTCTTTATGGCATTAAAAGAAAATAGCCTTTCAAGGCAGAGCAAGGTAAGCTTGAATTTTTTCATGTATTAGCTGAACAGAAATTAACAGCTAAGTCTATTATCTCAACTGAAATGGAGATAATTAGTCTGAAGGTCTTGGTATAAGGTTTTACTGAAATGTAACATGTAATATATTTTGTCCAATGCTTGTCATTAAGTATGAATTAAAAAATAAGCAACCCTTTTGTGACAGTAACAACGATCATTGGGGGCATGTGAAAACTTCATGTGTTACATCTAAAAATCAGTCTTCTCAGCCTCTGATGGGGTAGTTTAGTTCTGGAGTATAATTTTAAATGATGGAAAATGAGGTTGCCATACAAACTTAGAAACGAGTATTTAGACATTTATGTCAGTTTCAAGTAGTTGACTATGTTCTGCAGAAACAAACCATCAAGGATTTTAAGCAGGGATGAAGAAGGCATGTTAGTCATGCATTTTGGGATTAAGTATACTGGGGGTGACATAAGATGGCAACCTAGAATCACTAAGAATGAAAGATTAGAGGCCTGCAGACTTTTCTGGAAGGCTTTGGGTTCTGATGTAGAATTTTACCCATTCTTATTGTTTTCTAACACTTGTAATTATACACAAAAATGATTAAATGTGAGTGAAATCAGAGGTGGGTGTGTGAGAGAGATAGAGAGATTAGAAGAGAAAGTGGGAGGTAAAGAGGGAGAAAGACAGAAAGAGAGAGAAAAGGGAAGGAAGGAGGGAGAAAGGAAGAAAGAGAAAGAAAAAGAGGGAAAGAGAGAGAGAAGAGAGAAAGTGAGAGAGAGGGAGGGAGGGAGGGAGAAAGGGAGGCAGGCAGGAAGGAAGGAAGGAAGGAAGGAAAGAAGGAAGGGAGGGAGGGAGGGAGGGAAATCAGGAGGAAGGGAGGGAGGGAGGGGTAAAAGAGAGGAAGAAAGAAGGAAAGAGAAAGGAAGGAAGGAAGCAAAACAGGAAATAGTTGGGCTGAACTATCATGAAAAGGAATAAATAATCACCAAAAACATTGAAAGCATTCCAGGAATTCTAGTCAAGTCAAATTATTTCCTCTGAGGGAATCCGTGTCTATGATAGCCAGTCTCCAAGATGCAATCTGATGATCAACATCTCCTGGAACTCATAATCTTAGGTAGCTAGCCCCTTTCCCACATCAAATCAGTACTATAGATATGTGACTAACAAAATACTAATGGAAAAGGTAGTCTGTAAACAGTTTTCATCTTGATTCCCTAAATCACTCAAACATGTGTACAACCAAGCAGCTCCATGCAAAAGTCATAATAGAGAGAAACCGGTTTCAAGTAGACTGTCCAAGCCAGCTTGTCCTTCCTTCAGATGACTAGTCCAGGTTGACTTCAGACTGCACTGCATGAAAGACTGAGAAAGGACAGACGAACCTAGCCCTTTGGACTTCTTGATCCACAGAAACTATGAGAATGTATAAGGTAATGATTGCTGTTTTAAGCTATAAAGTTTGGGCATCAATTATATGCAGCAAAAACTAAAGTACTAATATTTTTCGAGTCTATCCTATATGCCAGAAATTCTATAGGTAATTTTATACTGTCCTAGAAATTCTAAGATTTTTCAATACTAGGTATTGAAATGTTGTTCATTTCTATGCCTACTCTTTTGATGCAGAGAAAGAGAGAGAGGGGGGGAAGAGAGAGAGAGAAAGAAAGAAAGAAAGAAAGAAAGAAAGAAAGAAAGAAAGAAAGAAAGAAAGAAAGAAAGAAGGAAGGAAGGAAAGAAAGAAGGAAGGAAGGAAGGAAAGAAAGAAGGAAGGAAGGAAAGAAAGAAAGAAAGAAAGAGAGATATGAACACTTAACAGAATTTTGAAACGTTAAGGAGAGTCCATTATAAGTGACAACGGTCTTTAAGCTATTTTATTCTAGTCTAGGGTTTCTTTAAACTTTGGTTAAAGAAACAGCTTGGGTAGACTCCGGGATGCAGAAATAGATGGATAAAATGCAATAGCAAAGATGCCACAAAATACTATCCTCTCTTAGAGCGTGAGCTAGGATGAAAAGAATGGGATAAGTCTAGGAGAAGAGGAAAAAATTTGAGCAAAAAGAAAGAAAGAAAGAAAAGGACAAATGAGAATTAATGAGAAATGTGAAGCAAAATGGATTTTCTCTGAAAGGCACCTGAGACTTAGTGCCAACCAGTAATTCACTACTGATAGTAATCAAATGTCCAGCTCCATTTTGTAAAGCTTTGGAATACTCAGGAGTCACTGCTGTGGTGGGTACATTAAGGAAGAAAGAAAGCAAGATACCAATGAATCAGTTAATACCTTGACTAGAACTAAAGTTTATATGTTTGTTCCAAAGGAAGTTTAGCACATTTAGGAGTTGAGCTTTTCTTCAAATTTTAGGTAAAATTATCTTCCCAGCCTTTATTTACCAAAAATTCTCATTCATGTTACTTATAAACCTCCAGGGGTTCATAAATATTCACATATACAAATTAAGTGCTGATAGGGTGATAGAATTTCATGCATGAGTGAACACCTTAGAATTTATTTTCATAATCTTCAATTTGTAAAGCCCAGAGCAGTTTGTTTTCTCATTTGCAGAGTGTGACTTTGGAACTGTGATTGATTAATTCCTTATATGAGAATCTTTGTTTAGAACCAGTAACAAAAGTATTCGTAGCATTAAAATGGAAATTATAGGATTGAAAAGTAAAACTTTCTTGTATAGAGAATTATACTGTGACCTATGATTGTGTCTCTGAATAACACCTTTGTTTAAAAGGGGTGGGGGAGATTGTCTGTCTTTAGTCAGTAGGCATGTAAGATAAAGCTATCATCTGACAATGTGTTTATGAGAGAACACCAAGGTGATATATTTTGTCTTTTTTGAAGACTGGTCATTATTCATTTTTCAAAGAGCTATCTTTATGCCAACAGAATAAAAATGATAATTTGTGTCCTGATTTCCAAACAATTTATTTGAAAGGTGTTTATTTTGGGATACCTTTTGGAAAAAAATGATTGTGAACCTTGGAATTAACATAATGAATGTACTTTATCTTCATTTTCCTTTTAATTAATGCCCACAGTTTTAAATTTCATTGTTAACTAACCTAAAAAAAGTTTTCAGTACACATATCCCTGGCTCTGATGAAACATTCAGTCAGGGCAGTTATGGAAGATATAATACCAGTGGAAGCAAAATTTTCCCAATGGGGAATTATTATTGAAACTGTACATATAGAGTGAGAAAAATATAAAACTATGAAGTTTAAAATTCTCACCACAATGAAAATCTGGTTACAGAACTAATAGGAACTTTAATTTCTAATCATTCTAACCTACTGTATTTGGTAAGGTGATGTAGTTAATAAAAGAAATTCCCATATCTGGGAAAGTGGCTTAGTGATAGCATTCTTGCCTTGCATGCATGAAGCCCTGGGTTTGATTCCTCAGTATCACATAAACAGAAAAATTCAGAAGTGGCACTGTGGCTCAAGTGATAGAGCACTAGCCTTGAGCAGAAGGAGCTCAGAGACAGTGCCCAGACCCTGAGTTACAGCCCCAGGTCTGGCAAAAAATAAACACTAAAATAAAATAAAATAAAATCCCATATCTAAGAGGGTCCATTTGAGAGAAAATTTCCTTCACTGAGGTCAAAGACTGATTGAAAAATAACTTCCTACAAAATGATTCAAAGATTCATATTCTTTCATCCTGTGGCTTTAACAACTTCATTAAGTTGTTTTCAAGAACATTACTTTCATTTTTGTCAAACCTGAAGGGAAAAGGACAGAGACAACTACACAAGGTACCTGTTATGGACTGGCCCTAAAGGAGTATGCATTTTCTTTGCTCTCATTCTATTGAGTGGAGTCACTTTGCAGTAACGTTAAGATACTGTCAGCAATAAATTCAGTCTAGCTGGATGCCTAGAAAGAACAGAAAAATTCGATGTCAACAGCTAGAATTTTCTACCATAATAGCCAAATGCTTTGTACGTTTTATTGTCATTGTGATATCTAAAAGAAAATGAAAAATTTCAATATTTAGGAAGAATAAACTAAAATATAACTTTTCATTTCCTTTTTTTTCAGTACTGCATTTTTGAGCTCATGGTTTTGCCCTGCAAGTGTTGTACCAATTAAGCCATTCCCCAAGTTGTTTTTGTTTCAGTTATTTTTCTAAAGAGATCTTCTGGTCTATGCCTGGACTATTCTAGACCCTCTTGTTTACCTTTCCCACTTAAACTTGGCATAGGCCATTACACCCAGTTTTTATTGGTTGAGATGGAGTCTCCAACTTTTTACCCAGGCTGACCTTGAACCACAACCCTCCCAATATTTACCTCCTCAGTAGATTGGATTACAGGCATGAGACACCAGGCTTCTCCTCCATCATTAATTTTTCTAAGATCTCAAATTTGTCATTTTACAGTTCAGGGAACAAAATAAACATGTTGCTTAGCCTTTGTGCTATATGAGCAATTCAAAATCTATATTTATTTTTGTTTAATTTTGGTTTTGACATATGAACCTGAAATCTTTACCTTTAAACAGTTCACATATTCTATTTTGTCATTATTGACCTAAGTAGAAATCAAAAAGGGTTTATGTTGCCAAATTATCACACCATGTGGCCTAGAGCTCTCCTCACATTTTCTTGTCCCTGTCCTAAAAATTATTCTTGTAGTTTCTCTTCCTCTCAAATATCTCAAAATAAATCTCTGTGCTATAATTAAAAGAAGCAGTATACTCTGGTAATGGGAATAATGGGCGTGTTCTTGATTCAATTTGTTTCTCAGCTCAAGTTTACCATAAGAGCTCTTTTTGGTACAGGGATTCTCAAGGGAAATCAAGAGAATGTAAGAAACTTGCTGAGAATTTCCAGGACAAGTGCAAGGTGGAGGCTATGACATGTCTATGACACCTGCAATTTCCAGAGCAGCTTTTGTCCCCTAAACTAGGAACATCTGTCGATAACACCCCTGCCCTTTTCATCTAATTTCAACTCAGTCATCAAATATATTAAACTTGAAATGCTCTATTTCATGAAGGTGTTAGTATTGCTGTAATTTGTTGAGAAATGAAAGAATATTCATTATATATTATGTTAAACGATTCTTTGTCTACTGAGTGACTTGAATAATAGAAGGTTGTCTTTGAATTCACCCTGGTTATAAGATTTTTTTTTCCTTAAGATTGCTGCTGGGCATTTTATCCCAGTAAACATATAGCAATTTGCTTTACATTAGGAAATTTTTGTATTTCTTTAAATACCCCACATTTTATTGGCAATAAAGGAATTTTCAAAAAAGGAGCAAGGTAGAAATATCATATTAATCAGTTTTCTAATTTTCCAAGTTCAATTCTTATTCTTACCTATAAAAGATAGTTGATGTTTACCTATTGATATTGATATTGCATACACAAGGTAATGAATACATTTCTTTTTTTTTTTTTTTTTGGGTCGAGTTGTGGGCCTGAACTCTGGGCCTGGGCACTGTCCCTCAGCTCTTCAGCTCAAGGCTAGCACTCTACCATTTGAGCCACAGCGCCACTTCCGGCTTTTTTTCTTTTTGCTTATGTGGTGCTGAGGAATCGAACCCAGGGCCTCATGCATGCAAGGCAAGCGCTCTACCACTGAGCCACCTTCCCAGCCCATGAATACATTTCTTATCAAGCATTGTTGCCTCCTCCTTTGTTTCCCCTTACCGTCCCTGCCCTCCCATCCCCCACAACTTGTAAAGTTCATTTTTTGATATAACCTCTTGTACATCTTATTGAGTGTTCATTTGAAAGAGTAATCAATAAATGTTTATTAACAAATATTTATTTTTGTGCTGCTATATGCTAGCTTTGGTCTTAAGATCTAGATGACAATCAAAAGAAGCCATAAACTCTACTTTAAGAAGCTTACATTCTAAGATGGAGAAAGACAGTAAGATGTGAAAATATAGAGAAGGAGATAATTGTGGAGAGTTAAGACTTTGAACTACGGATGGGGACTGGTGGCTAATGCCTGTAATCCTAGCTATTCAAAAGGCTGAGATCTGAGGAACATGGTTTGAAGCCAACACAGGCAGGAAAATCCATGGAACTCCTATCTCTAATTGAACACCAAAAAACTGGAAGTGCCACTGTAGCTCAAGTGGTAGCAAGCTAGTTTTGAGTACAAAAGCTCCCATGCCCTGAGTTCTAATCCCAGTACCCACAAAAAATAAACTACTGTAAATTCACAACTGGTTGAAGACCCAGGAAAACTACGATTGCAAAGACTGAACGTTTTGTTTGTTGGTGGAATGTCACAAAGGTCACTATGACCAAAACAAGGTGAGGGAATGGGAAGCTGAAACAATAAGGTTAGAGAAGTCAATAGAGAACACAGAAAGATAACAAAAAAGGCCTAGTTATAAGCATTATGCTCACGTTTGGTCCTCAACTCAGCCCAGACCTGAGCTGCTCCCAGGCCTAGAGTTCTCGCCGTACACCTGGCCTCTCCCTCTCTCTGCCAGGCCCACCTGAGCTCCCACCTACCTCACTTCCTGCCCCAGACCCTCCTGCTACCTGCTTATGGACAGGTGCCATGTGCTCCCTCTTGAGGGAAATATGACTTCTCTAATAAACCTTGTAATAACCTTTCTCCTATGCCTGCTTGCCTCCATGTGGTCCCCTGGGACGTATGTGAAGCTCTTTCATTGATGGCCTTTCAATAGTGAAAGGTGCTGTGGCACCTTAAAAGTCAAGAAGAACAAAGTGAGGGGTGGTGTTAAAAGCTGCTGAGATTCAAGGTATATTTGAAGGTAGAAGTTAAAGGGCAGAGGTTAAAATGTGGAATCTAGGGCAACTCCAAAGCACCCAGAGTACTATGGTATCATTTGTTGTATTAGAGATGATTTGATGATATTTATTCATTCAAACATTTATTAAGTGATTATTTTGTGTCAGACACTATATTCAACCTGTAGTCAGAGATAACCCTCCAAAGAATTCTAATCTAAGCAAGGAATTCTGAGGGCTGGCATTAGGCAGAGGTAGAATGATGTAGAGGAAATGACAAATTTAAGAAGTATGTGGGAGTCGGAGTTGGCAGGGTGTGGTGCCTCATGTTGAGAGTAAGAAGGACTCTAGGAGCACTTTAAAATTTCTGATGCAAGTGATAGATGGAATTGCTATTAATAAAGACATGGAATGTGTAAGAGTAAATTAGTTTGTGGAGAGATGTTAATATAGACCTCTAGATTTGCGTGATGTCAGTGCCATCGATTTACCAACTTTAAAGTTTCCTCATAAACATCTCTCTTAATGGCACATACAAATCTCAAAGACAGTGACTAGAGACATTATTTCATTTGGAGTTAATAAATGGTGACTTTCGAATTCTTAAAAAGAAAGAATGAAATCGGTTTGTGGAGAAAGTTATCATAACATCAGCAATGGCAGATCCTGAGTGAGTACTTACTGCTTCCGGTGTAATAGGCACTACTCTTACTACTTAACATAAACAACCTCATTTCATAATTAAGACATTTATATTGATGGCACTGTTATTGTCCCTGTTCTTGCATAAGCATTGCCTGGAACTTGGAGAAGTAACTTACTCAATGTCAACATATTCAGGGATTAGGAGTGCTAGGTCTTGAATGTTTTCCTTATGACAATGTTTGTAGCAGTTGGGTTTCAGAAGATTTGTGAACTTGGACTCTGAAGTTGAGATACAAGCTGGAGACAAATATTTGGAAATCATCAGCATAAAAATGATGCTCTGACTGCATACCATCAATGGATGCCTTCTTCCTATCTCACTGTTGTGCCTCTCCTATTGTATGACCCAGGATCATTTTCCATGTAAGCTATTTGCATTTGAATCCATGTCCCAAAGTCTGCTTCTAAGGAGCTAGACCTCAGAGAGAAACTGATGAAAAGGTAATAGAGGACGAGGAATAAAGGACACTAAAAGTTTTCTTAGGACTTAGTTAAGAAAGTAGGGAAATAAACAGGAAAATAATATCACAAGAGAATTCAGGACTACTTTTTTTTATTTATTTTATTTGAGAACATGTTGTACAGAGGGGGTACAATTACATGGGCAGGATAATGCATACATTTCTTACCAAGCATTGCAGCCTCCTCCTCTGTTTACCCTTCACCTCCCTTCCCAGCCTCCCCCCTCCCCCCCACCCAATCATACCCCCCTCCCCCCCACACCGACATTGTAAAGCTGGTTTTGACATGACATTTTGTACTTCTCATTGTTGCAACAGGTCCACCTGAATCCTTAAACGACTTGTTTGTCCCCATCTCCTCCACATGTTATACTGACATCAAATATAGTGAAAGCGGGGGTTACACTGTGGGGGAGGGACGTACGAAGTAACAAAGAAATAATCTTATGAATGCATTAGAAACACATGCATGAAAGAAACGAAAACATTAAAATACATATTTAAGGGTTCATTTTCCTAACATCACATTATCTGACCTTTTCCGCTTGACTCATACGTATACTAGATATTGCAAATAAGGGAAACCATGGGACCTATGTTTCTTTGGGCCTGGCTTACTTCACTTAATATAATTTTTTCCAAACCTTTCCATTTCCTAACAAATGGGGCAATGTCATTCTTTCTGATGGAGGCATAGAATTCCATTGTGTATATATACCACATTTTCTTGATCCATTCATCTACTGAGGGGCATCTGGGTTGGTTCCATATCTTAGCTATGGTAAATAATGCTGCAATAAACATAGTTGTGCTGGTAGCTTTAGTGTGGTCTTGTTTGTAAACATATGGGTTAGAGTTCTTGATTTTTGCTGTTCTAACTGGAGTGAGGTGATATCTCAATGTTGTTTTGATTTGCATTTCTTTTATGGTTAGGGATGTTGAACATTTCTTCATGTGTCTATTGGCCATCCTTCTTTCTTCTTCAGAGAAGCTTCTCTTTAAGTCTTTCGCCCACTTATTTATTGGGCAGTTGTTTCTTTGAGGATTTGTTGTTGGGAAGTGACGCTGTAGCTCAAGTGGTAGAGCGCTCGCCTTGAGCTGAAGAGCTGAAGGACAGCGCCCAGGCCCAGAGTTCAAGCCCCACAACCAACAACAACAAAAAAAGTGAAAAGGACTACTTTTTAAGAAGGGAAAGAATTAGCAGGAAGGGAAACACTGAAGAAGTCCTGGAAAAGAATTTTCTCAAGAGGTTAGCAAACCAAAGGCAGCAGTAGACAACAAAAATAGAACTAACATAGAGGAGGAAAATCCAAGAGTCTAGGGAAGGAAAATAGTGGCCAGAAAGGCATGAACAGGTCAGACAGTCTTAATTCATCTAAGGTTTTGCTGACTTGATCAAAGATCACTTGAATAAGATTAGACCTCCTATCTCTGATTTACCTTTTCAAATTCTCTACACTTAATTTGATATACCACTGCTTTAATCTTGAGACTTCACCAATAACCTTTCTGTCTTCCTTTTCATTAAAATTAAGGAAATTCTGAAGTTACTCACTTGAAGAATCTTTACAACTAGAAATATACTTTATACAAAGAAACTGAGTCCCTGATCCTCAGCACCACATAAGCAAAAAGAAAAAAGCCGGAAGTGTCTCTGTGGCTCAAGTGGTAGAGCACTAGCCTTGAAAATAGGAGCTGAGGGACAGTGCCAAGGCTCAGAGTTCAAGCCCCTCTACTGGACCCCCCCCCAAAAAAAGAACCTGATTCCCTGAGGAGATCTCACTTTTCATGTTTGTGAAATCGTGGTAGGAAACCGAGACGGTCTTTTCTACATTTAGGAACAAGCAAAAGCAAAGAGATTATCTGTAAAAAGAAAGTGTGTGGGTTGATATCAGAAACCCATTTTGAACTCATAACCATTGTGACATCATAATCACTTTGTGACATCACATTGTCATTGTGATATTACTGAACTATTGTGGCATCAAAAACCTGTCCTGTACTCATAAATTTTGCAACATGCATCTGTTTTGGCATCTTAGGCCCTTTATGAGCTAATATTCTGGTATTAGCCTCATAATATTTCAAATATGACATGTGATATTAAAAATCTGCTGTGACATCTTGAACATTATGACATCACAGTGCCAGATATCATGACCATTGTGTTATATTATGAAAATACAAACTAGTTAGGACTTGAGAACATTTGAGACAACACATGCCTTTGGAGACACCACGGTACCTTTGTGAACACATATACTCATTGTGAATTAAAGAAAATTGAGACCCATCATGCCATTGTGACAGTACCAACCCTTTGTGACATTACAAACCTATTATGACCAGTATGGCCTCACCAATTAATTGTGACATCAAATCATGACATGATATTTTGACATCACACTGCCATTGTGATATCATTGTTCAATTGTGTTTTTACATAGTTTGACCTCATAATATATATACAATGGAATTCTATACCTCCATCAGAAAGAATTACTCGGCCCCATTTGTTATGAAATGGAAAGGCTTGGAATAATTTATATTAAGGGAACTAAGACAGGCCTAAATAACCAGAGATCCCATGGTTTCCCTTATTTGCAATTACTAGTATTTGTCTAGAACAAGCAGAAAAGGTAAAAAAAAACTATGTACATATGACCATTTAAGATGAAACTAGCGAAGTGAACCCCAAGATAAGGACACAAGTGGTTTTATCTTCCTTGCTATTGTTTTTAATATATTTATAATGTGCTGATAGTTTCTTATGAATATTTTACCCCATGGAATATCTGCTGTTTTCAATGTTTCTGGTGCCCTGCATCTTGTGTATACATTTTTCTAATTTAGGGAGGGAAAGGGAAATAACATAATGCATAAATAAGGATACAAGTTGACCCATTGTAGCAATGATATGTACAAGACACTATGTAGAAAAGGAACTTAGGGGAGATGAAAGAGTGGAGGAGGTGGGTAGGGAAGGGATGGTAGGATAACAACAAAGGAGGGGGTAACAATGTTCAATAAGAAATGTATTCATTACCTTACTCATGTAATTATAATCCCTCTATAGAGTATCTTTACAATAAAAATATATACAATAAAAGAAAATACAAAACAATAATTTATATAATTTCTTACTCTATTAAAATGATATAAAAATCCCACAACGTGATCTCTCAGGGAAAGGGGTAGGGGCTGATCATTGCTGCCTTTACTACATGGGATTAGTAAAAGGTCACCTGAGACAATAGCCAGCACTTCTCACTTCCTCTTACCTGGTAAGATGGGGACTTGCCTGTCCCCTTATTGGCAGTAAACCTTTCCTTTGTTCTTCCAAAAAAAATGAGATGCCACCTCACCCCTGTTAGAATGGCTACAATCAAGAAATCTGGTGGCTGGGAAGGTGGCTCAGTGGTAGAGTGTTTGCCTTGCATGCATGAGGCCCTGAGTTCAATTCCTCAGCACCACATAAGCAGAAAAAGTTGGAAGTGGTTCTGTGGTTCAAACGGTAGAGCGCTAGCCTTCAGCTGAAGACCTGAGGGACAGCACCCAGTCCAATGGTTCAGGCCACATGACCAACAAAATAAAAAAAATCTAATAATAACGATGCTGTTGGGAATGTGTCCAAAAGGGAACTTTACTGCATTGTTGCTGGGAGTGGAAACTTCAAATTGGAAAGCAGTATGAAGATCCCTCCACAGATCCACATAGAGCTCCCCTTTGACCCAGCATCCCACTTTTGAGCATTTACCCAAAGAATCAGAAACAAGGCCATAAGAAATCTACCAACACAACTATGTTTTATTGCAGCATTATTCACCATAATTAATATATACAACCAACCCAGCTGCCCCTCTGTAGATGAATTGTTAAATAAAATGTCACAAAAGTACAATTATATCTGTATTTTGACATCACATTGTCATTGTCATTGTGACATCCTAGAAACATTGCCTATTCTGTGATTCCATTCTGTCTCAAATGTGGCATGTTGGTTGATGTCAGAAACCCATTGTGACTCCATTAGCTTTGTGACATCACAATCCCTTTGTCATATCACATTGTTATTGTGATTTCAATAAACCACTCTGACATAACAAATCTGTCCTAGCCTCATAATTTTTGTGTCATGCATTCATTGTGGTATCAGGAATTTTGTGTACTCATAATCTGTGTTTGAACTCATGATACTTCAAGTATGAAATGTGATATCAGAAATCAACAGTGACCTCAGACCACGGAGACATCCCACTGTCAGATGTCAAGAACTCATTATCTGTGTTTGACCTCATGACACTTCAAGTATGAAATGTGATATCAGAAATCAACAGTGCCCTCAGATCACGGAGACATCACACTGCCAGAGGTCCTGACCTTTGTATCACATTGTGACATCACAAAACTTTTAGGACGTCACATTTGTCATAACATATGTCTTTGGAGACATCATAGTCCCTTTGCGAACTCATATACTCATTGTGAGTTAAAGACAATTGAGATCCAGAATTTAATTGTGACAATGCCAGAAAATTGTGATATACACCTATTTTAACCTTATCAATATTATGGCACCACCAACTAAATGTGACATCAAAACATTATTATGTCTTGATATAGTGACATCACATTGTATTGTGATACTACTGTCCTATCATTTTTCAAAAACGTATAATAGGACCTCATAACATTTTAGTAAATTCATGACCCTTGGAACCTGAAGCGCATACAGTGTATACTCATTGTGAACTAGCAGCAATTGAATTTTGACCTGTGAGTGTGATATTACAATCGTTGTGACATCACAAACCAAAAGTAACCTCATCACCATTGTGACATAACAAACCAATTGGGACATGACATTGCCATTGTGACATCAAGATCACATTGTGAAATGACAAATCTATTATGACTTGTTAGAATCTTTAAAAAAAATAAACACATGATCCTTGTGATATCCCACTTCCTTTGTGTACCCGTATCTTCATTGTGAATTAACAGTTGAGATGTGCACATGAAAATGTAACATCACACACCCCTTGGGACATCAGGTCGATTGTCATCCCATTGTCTTTATGACACAAACTCATTGTGACATCACCAATCTACAATGACGATGATAGCCATTTGACATCACTTTGTCATGGTGATGTCCTAGACACATTGTGAAGTCCTATTCTGTGACTTCAATCTATTTCAAAAGTGGCATGAATTTTGACATCAGAAACCCATTGTCACTTCATATCCAGTGTGACATCACATTACCATTGTGATATCACTAACCCATTGTGACATCACAAATCTATCCTGTCCTCATATACTTTTGACCTGCTGCCATTGTTATATCTTAAACCTTTGTGAGCTCATAATCTGTTTTTTGACCTCATTATATATCAAGTATGACATGATATCAGAAACTGTGACTTCATGACCGTTGTAACATCACACTGCTAGGTGTTCTGAGTATAGTGTCAAATTGTGACATCCCACACCTGTAAGGACTTCATCCCTTTTATGATAACACATGCCATTGGAGACTTCAAAGTCTCTTTTTGAACTCATATACTCATTGTGAATTAATGTAAATGAGGTCTGCCATTCCATTGTGATATTACCAACTGATTGTGATTTCACAAACATATTGTTACACCACCAGTATGGCATAACCAATTGTGATATCAAAACATTATTATGGCATGATATTGTGACATCATATTGCCATTGTGATATCGCTGTCCCATTGGGTTTTCACAAATCAGTTGTGACTTCACAATAATTTAGAAAATGTATAGCCTTTGGGATTTCAAGCTTTAGCTGTGTACTCCTATCCTCATTGTGAACTACTAGCATTTGAATTTGGGTGTGATTGGGATATTACGAACTCATTGTGACATAAATAATCCATTGTGACTTCATAACCACTGTGAAATCACAAACCCATTGTGATATCACGTTGCCATTGTTATATCACTAAAGTATTGTGACATCACAAACCTGTTAGGACTGAAGAACATTTGTGACAACACATGCCTTTGGAGATATCACAGTCCCCTTGTGATTTCATATACTCATTAAAAAAATGAAAATTGAGATCCGGCATGCTATAGTGACATCTCAAAACCATTGTGTCCTCATCACCAGTATGGCATCACCACCCAATTGTGACATCAGTACATTGTTAAGACATGATATTTTTACATCACATTGCCATTGTGATATCATTGTCCCATTGAGTTTTCACAATCTGATTAAGACTTCATAACATTTTAGAAAATTCATGACCTTTGGGATTTCAAGTTCCTCGTTAACTCGTATCCTCATAGTGAAATAGTAGCAATTGATATTGGACATATTCTGATATTAAAAACTCTTTTTGATGTCACAACCCCAAGTTACCTCATTACCTCTGTGACATCACATTGCTATTGTGACATCATGATTACATTGTGACAACCCAAACTTATTTTGACCTCTTAACACCTTTGAAAAAACACATGGCATTTGTAACATCACAATTGCTTTGTGTACCCATATCATCATGAACTCAGGACAATTGAGAACAGACATGCCATTGTAACATCACAAACCCTCCATGACATTATCACCAGTATGATATGACACTGTCATTATGACACCATCAGCTCATTGTGATATCAACAAACTACAATTACATCGTAGCATTATGACATCAGATTGACATTGTGATGCCATAGATACATTGGCAGTGCCTATTCTGTGATTTCATTCTAATTCAAATGCGGCATGTGTGTTGATAGCAGAAACCTATTGTGAACTCATAACCCTTGTCACAACACAATCCCCTTATGACATCACATTGCCATTGTGATATCACTAACCCACTTTGAGATCACCAACCTGTCCTGCCTCTGTAATTTTTTGGCATGCAGCCATTGTTATATCTGTGGCTCTTTGTGAGCTCATATTCTTTTTTTTATTTCAAAATATTTCAGGTGTGATGTGATATTACAAATCCACTGTGACATCATGACCACTGTGATATGATACTGCCAGACATGACTATTGTGCACATTGTGAAATCTAATATCGCTTAGGAATTCAGAACATTTGTGACACATGCTGTTGTAGATATCATAGTCCTTTTGTGATCTCATATATTCATTGTGAGTTAATGACAATTGTGATTTGGCATGCCATTTTGACATTACCAACCCATTGTGACATCACAAAACTATTATTACCTCATTACTATTATTGAATCACCAAATAACTGTGACAAAAACATTATTATGATATGATAGTGTGACATCACATTGCCATTGTGATATAGTTGTCCCATTGTGTTTTAAAAAACCTCATATGAACTCATAACATTTTACAAAACTCAATGGATTTGGAGCTTCAAGCTCCTTTGTGAACTCATATTCTCATTTTGTACTAGAAGCAATTCAAATTGCAATTTTATTGTGATACTAGAAACTAGTTGTGACATCACAATCCCATTCTGACTTCATCAACACTGTGACAGTCCAAAACTATTATGACATCTGAGCACCTTTAAAAAAATGGCCTTTGTGACATCACAGTTCCTTTCAATACACATATCCTCATTGTGAACTCATGACAATTGAGATCAGAGATGCAATTGTAACACCACATACCCTTTGAGAACTCATCACCAGTGGTTCATCCCCTCATTGTGGTTTCAGAAAATATAATGACATCATAGCACTAAGACCTCACATTGTCATTGTGACATCATAGTTATGTAATGATCATTGATGTCACAATTAGTTGGTGATGCCATACTGGTCATCAGGTCACAATAGGTTTGTGATGTCACAATGGTTTGATGAGTCATAAAGGCATTCTAGATTCCAAATTGTTTTGTGATGTCACAGTGGTGATGAGGTCACAATGGGTTTCTGATGTCACAATGAGTTTGTAAAATCACAATATGTCCAAATTTAATTGATAGTAGTTTACAGTAAAAATAGACATTCACAGAAGGAGCTTGAAGTCGCAAACAGCAAGAATTTTCTAAAATGTTATGAGCTCATACTAGATTTTTGAAGACACAATGGGACAGTGATATCATGATGGCATAGTGATGTCACAATATCATTTCAAAATAATGTTTGATGTCACAATTAGTTCAGAATGCCATACTAGTGTTAATGTCACAATACTTTGTGTTGTCTCACTGGGTTGGTGATGTCAAAATGGAATGCTGGAACTCATTGGTTCAAAATGAGTATATGAGTTCACACAGGGACTGTGATATCTCCAAAGTTATTTGTTGTCACAACATTGATGAAGTACTAAGAGGTTGGTGGTGTCACAATGTGATATTACGGTCATGACGTCTGGCAGTATAATGACACAATGGTTATGTCACAGTGGATTTCTGATATCACATGTCATACCTTAAAAATTATGAGGTCAAAAACAATTTGTGTGCTCACAAAGTGCCTCAGATATCAAAATGGTAACATGTTACAAAATTTATGAGGACAAAACATTTTTGTGAAGTCACAGTATGTTAGTAATATCATAATGGCAATGTGATGTGACAAATGGATTGTGATCTCACAATGGCTATGAGGTCACAATGGGTTTCTGATATCAACCCATATGACATATTTGAAATAGAAATCAATCCCAGAATAGGCATTCACAGTTTGTATATGATGCCACAGTGAAAATATAATGTCATAATGCTATGATGTCATTGTCATATTGTGATGTCAAATTGAGCTTATGGTGTCATAATGACAATGATATGTCACACTGGAGAGTTTGTGATGTCACAATGGAATGGCTGGTCTAAACTGTCTTCAGCATCCAACATTCTTTCTTCAGCCTCCTCCATTCTTCTTTGAAGACATTTTACTTCACTTTCTATCACCCTTCTTATTGCTGTTCTTTCTTAATGGTGGCCAACTCCTTATTAAAGTTTTCTTTTAAGTCTTGAATAGATTGCCTTACCTTCTGGCATTGGTTGCCAGACTTTTCTTTCCACTCCTTAATCTGGGTCCTTATCTTTTCATTAGCTTCTTTATTCCTCTGCTGGAGTTCCTTTATCTTTTTATTTCTGGAGGCCATGAAGTCATCTATTAGCTTCTGGTTGGCCTCATCACACTCTCAGAATAACCTATTCAGGGTATCCAATTTTTCATTCAGCAGGTTTACTAGCCTTGCAGTTAATCTATCATGAACATTATCCTCTAGGTTATTCTGGGACTGTTCTGTAGCTTGTTTGTGTGGAAATAGTTTTGAGGTTTTTGATTAACCATATTCCTTGTGTTTCTGCAGTTTGTTCTACCCATTTGGAGATAAGAATCACATTGGTATGACAGTAGGACAGTCTTTTTTTGGGGGAGGGGGGACCGGAGCCAACCCAGTGTCATGTACATGTATAGATCTTAAGGTTTCAAAGTTATGTGTAAGTGTTTTCCTATTTAGCTCTCTTTTTCTTTGCTTGGAGAGGGATATTGTGGCTTCAGGGACAAGATTATGTATAGTTGTAACTTGTGACAACCAGGGTTTGGGTGATAAGTAGTCTGCTCCTTAGAGTTAACAAGATGGTCCCCTTGTACTCAAAATAGTCAACTGGAACCAATTTTGTGGTCAAATATAGAACCAAATGTAAGTTGGTTCATATATTAACCGTTAGGAATCAGTGGGCTGGAGCAGATGGAGAATTGAAGGGTTAGGATTGGAGAGATATGATTTCAAGTTCAGAAGAGAACTTGAGTATAATGATAGTAGAGGGATAAGAATAGCTTGGGAGAGGGGTATATGTATGTAGTACGATGAGAATAAAGACCTTGTTATCAAGTGTCAGAGGTGGAAAAGAATTTGAAGAAAGTTTATGTAGGGAGTAGCTTAGAGATCGAGATGAAGGTAAGAAAAAGAAGTGTATTTGGAAACTTGCTGAGATTAGAGAAAGATTTTTCAAATATTATTAGAGAGTCGCTTAATCTAAGTTAACTCCTGTAATTATTGTTTACACATGTAGAAGGAGGCCCTACTTTGTGTATAGAACTAGGCAGGGTAGCTCTGATGGAGTATTAGTATAATGTGGAGAGAGAGGAGAAAGGGAGAGTTAGAAGAAAATAAAGAATAAAAATCTGACAAATTAGATCAGAAAGTGGAAGAAGAAACCGAATAATAATGAAAAATAGAAGCTTTAAGAGAAATAGCAAATCCTAAATCACAATACACTTAAATAGTACACTTAAATAACACGTAGAAATAAAAACAACCAACAAAAGATCAGACATAAAACCTAACAAAACAACAAAAACAAGAATAAAAATTGAAGAATTGATTTTGGGGAGTTCTTTAGGGGAGCTTTAGTCTCCCCATAGATCTCAGAGCAGATTCCTGATAGAACATTGTATGTCTTGCTGTAGTCAACTTTCCTTGTGGCTTGGTTGGGAGTAGATGGCCTTTTGATGGGAGAGGGTGCCTGTTATCTAGAGTCACACTCTCAGGTCTGGTGGCAGGGAGTTTTGGGGGTTTCAGGTTTGTAGACTGCTATCATAGGCCTGCAGCTGTGTCCTAGGCTTTTCCAGGTAGTCACACCAGCCTTAGGAACAAAGCTTATGGCCGTGTTTTGTTCTGGTATGATCCCTTATTTTGGAAGTGGATTTGGGTCAGAGGGCTTTGGGATTCCACATGGAATTGCCTCCCCCAGATATTAGACCCAGTTGGGTTACTCACGAGGTCTGTAGCTGGTGGTGTGCTGTGGCAGGAAAGACTTGGAAAAAATTATATTAAGTGAAGAAAGCCAGGCCCCAAAAAACATAGGGCCCATGATTTCCCTTGTTTGCAATAACTAGTATATGTCTGAGACAAGCAGGAAAGGTCAGATAAATTGATTTTAGGTGAAAGGAGCTCCAAGATAAGGATTCAAATATTTTTGCTTTCATGAAATTGTTTCTAACATATTTATAAGGTGATTTGTTTGTTGCTAGGTATGGCCTTCCCTCACGGTATAACACCTGGTTTCACTGTATTTGATGTTTTAATTTGTGAAGGAGAAAGGAGAAAATTGTATTTAATGGTGAAAAAATAAATCCATTCCCTCTTAACTCAGGAACAAGACAAGGATGTCCACTCTCTCCACTTCTCTTCAATCTAGTATTAGAATGCCTAGCTACAGCAATAAGACAAGATGCAAACATAAAGGGGATCCAAATAGGAAAAGAAGAAATAAAAGTATCTCTCTTTGTAAATGACATAATCTTGTACTTAAAGAATCCCATAGACTCCACTCCCAAATTAATCAAGCTGATTCAAAACTTTGGCAAAGTAGCAGGGTATAAAATTAACCCCCCAAAATCAATGGCTTTTCTGTACGCCAACAATAAGAAAAGTGTGGCTGAAATTAGGAAAGCAACTCTATTTGTAATAGCGCCACAAAAAATAAAATACCTACGAATTAACTTAACCAAAGTAGTGAAAGACCTCGATGATGAAAACTTAAAAAGCTTGAAAAAGGAAATCAAAACAGAACTTAAAAAATGGCAAAACCTCCCATGCTCCTGGATTGGAAAGATTAACATCGTAAAAATGGCAATACTTCCCAAGGCTATCTACAAATTCAATGCGATATCTATCAAAATTCCAACCTCATTCTTCAAGGAAATAGAAGAGGCAATCCAAAAATTCATATGGAACAATAAAAGACCCCCAATAGCAAAAACACTCCTCAACGGAAAGAACACTGCTGGAGGAATATCAATACCAAACTTCAAACTCTACTATAAAGCCATAGTATTCAAAACAGCTTGGTATTGGCACAAGAACAGACCTCAGGACCAATGGAATAGAATTGAAAACCCAGAAATGAACTTACAGACCTATAGCCATCTAATCTTTGATAAGGGAGCAAAAAAAAATAGAATGGAAGAAAGACAGCCTCTTCAGTAAATGGTGCTGACAAAATTGGTTAACTACTTGTACAAAGTTAAGCTAGATCCTTATATATCACCCTGCACCAGAATCAACTCCAAATGGATCAAAGACCTGGATGTCAAAGCAGACACTCTGAAAACATTACAGGATGGAATAGGAGAAACCCTAGGTTTCCTTGGCGCATGCCGAAATTTTGTTAATAGAGACCCGGAAACAAAATGAATCAAAGAAAGGTTGGACAAATGGGATTGCATGAAGTTGCAGAGCTTCTGCATGGCAAAGGACATAGCTAGCAAGATCAATAGAAAGCCTAAGGATTGTGAGAAGATCTTCACTAGCCATACAACGGACAAGGGTCTCATATCTAAAATATACTTGGGACTCAAAAAATTAAATCCCCCTACAACAAATCCTCAAAGAAACAAATGCCCAATAATTAAGTGGGCTAAAGACTTAAAGAGAAACTTCTCTGAAGAAGAAAGAAGGATGGCCATAAAAGAAATGCAAATAAAAACTACATTAAGATACCACCTCAAACCAGTTAGAATGGCAAAAATCAAGAACTCTAATAACAACCGATGTTGGAGTGGATGTGGACAGAAGGGAACCTTACTTCGTTGTTGGTGAGCTAAGATATGGTCCAACCCAGATGCCCCTCAGTAGATGAATGGATCAAGAAAATGTGGTATATATACACAATGGAATTCTATGCCTCCATCAGAAAGAATGGCATTGCCCCATTTTTTAGGAAATGGAAAGACTTGGAAAAAATTATATTAAGTGAAGTAAGCCAAGACCAAAGAAACAGGTCCCATGGTTTCCCTTATTTGCAATATCTCGTATATGTATGAATCAAGCAGAAAAGTTCAGATAAGGTGATGTTAAGAAAATGAACCCTAAGATATATATTTAAATGTTTTTTTTTCTTTCATGCATTTTGTTTCTAACGCATTTATGAGATTATTTCTTTGTTGCTTTGTATGTCCCTCCCCCACAGTATAAACCCTGCTTTCACTATTTGATGTCGATATAATTTGTGCAATGGAAGGGGAAAAACAACTCCCTTAAATAAGGATACAGGTGGACCCGTTGCAACAATGAGAAGTACAAGTTGTCATGTCGAAAATGAACTTTTCAACTTCTGTGGCGGGTGAGGATTGGGTGGGGGAGATGCTGGGAAGGGATGGGAAAGGGACACACAAGACTATCTGCTAGTAGCAGATGGTGTGTACACAATCCCAGAGATAGACAAGTGCTTGAGGGGCAAGGGCAGAATTTTCTTCCATGGCCTATAGTCACATCACCTCCCTGTGTTAGGATCAAGATTAAGGAATGAATATTATGTTGTCCCTTTCCTATTTACATTTCCTTTTGGGCTACTCTGGTGCTGGTTGCACTCTCTAATGGAAATAGTTTTGACCATGGAGGCTCGATCAGAGGTGATAAAAGAGTTTTTATTGGAATGCTAATGTTGTACAGGTGGCTAATTTCAAAGACCTGCAGCCAGCAAATACACAACACAGGAAACAGACCACAGAGGAAACAAAGGACAAAAACAATATAACAAACCAATTCAGCTCCAATGGATTGCTGAATGAATTTGGATGCCATGTTGACCAGAGAACAGCCAGGAGACAGGAGACAGGACATGAACATGGAGACATATGACATGGTGTAATGGCACCTGAGCTGGTCCACACATGAATCGGGTCAGTACATGGGGAGAGTCAAGGAAACTCCCAGTCCCAGGCACTGAAATGACAGAGTTAAAAACATACCAGCCAGATATCCACCCAGAATTTAAAATTCTGCCATTACCAGTCTACTGTCTTACTAGAAACTTTTATACATTCTATGTATTTTTCTTGTTCGATAATGTTTGTATTTTTTGGACTAAAAGTTTTCAGTAGTTTTGTCGGATATGTATGGTGGAGGTTTATTCTTTTAATTGCACCACTCTGGAAGTATTTTCGTGCATTTGTCCTTTATCATTCACTTGTGAAAAATACCTTAGCAAGGTACAGTAATCTTGGTGGATAAAATGCATTTTTTCAGTACTGTAAGGACTTCCTAAGGACTTCTACCATGCCCTGCTGGTATGTATGTATTATATTTCGGAGTCAACTGTTCGAGGAACAGGGGCACACCTAAGTGTTATGGGTTCCATGTCTCTCCTAATCTAGAGAATCTTCCATACAAAATTCACTTTTGACAGCTTGATCATACAATAGCTTGCTATAGATGTGTAGATGTCATTGACAAAAATTTGATTAGCATTTTATGTTTTTGTATCTTAGTATATATTTTTATCCTTGTGTACATAGAATTTTAAATACTGTCATTACTTATTAGAACAAGCATTTTAACTTGTTGGCATCCTCAACCATTTATTGAATCCACAAAACACTAATATTTACTATTATATATACTGTTGTCAACTTTTGACAAAACTTCTTTCACATGTCCTTATCCTTGCTTTCAGTTTAGTCAACCATATTTACATGTTTGATTAGACTTCCTTCAAGGTAACTATTTTCTTCTGTATAGAAGATATCACTAACCTAACTGCAATAAGTTGAGAAATTTTAAATGTACATATATATTTATATACATATAAATATATATACACTATATGTTGAAAAAGTTCATATTCTCATTTGAATTCTGATGTTCCCACTATTGTTTCTTTCTTTGAACAATTCATCTTTACTTCCTTATATTAATTTCCTTAAAATGTGCACACATACATACATAGGAATGAATGCACAAACATGACAGAATAGAAACAAATGTACTTTAATACTTTTTAGTCCTCTGTTTTCTTTTCTAACCACTATCTCAATCTAAAAATATTGTGAAGGTAATAGTTATTACTGCTTTTTATCATAGTGAAGGTAATAGTTATTACTGCTTTTTATCATAGTGGCCTTGGAACTGGGATTAAATGTAGAGTTTGCTCACAATTCTTTCCTCATCCCTCAGGTTGGATGTCCCTCTGTTAAGAATGAATTACTTAGAGTTGAATGGATCCCTTTGTCTGTGTTACATGAATGAAAATACATTTCCCCCACCTAATATTTGAACTCTTGTTCTGGTTGATATTTCAGGAAGTGTTGTTCACTATTTTGGGTGTGTGAGCAGAGCTTGCTATAGAATCATATCTAAATGACACTTTGCTCCTGAAAGATGTTCTTAAATTGAAAATTTGTTAGCCTGACCTCCCATACAACCACATACCCTAAACTGATTGACTCAAACCCAAGTTTTAATTTTATTTTTTTTTAATTCCCTGGCTTGAACACAGGACTTGAGTGTTGTCCTTGAGCCTCTTTGTACTCAAAGCTAGCATTCTACTACTTGAAACAAGGCATCTCTTCTGGCTTTGAGTGGTAAATTAGAGGTTAATATCCCACGGGGACTTTCCTACTTGTGCTGACTTTGAACCAGGATAGATAGATCTCAGACTTCTGAGTAGTTAGGATTACAAGCGTGAAACACTGGTGCCCAGCAAAACAAAAGTTTTTTCACACACATGGAAATTGTTACTCTGAGATAAAGACAACTGAATACTTGATGTCTCATGAAAGTCTATTCCATATTTAAGGGACAGGTTTGTACTGTGGTGCATGTGGAAGTGGGGATAAAGCAAGCTCTCTCATGGCTTAAGTAAGTTTCTGAATCTCATTGATAACAAATTCCCTTCATGTCCTTACCTATTCCTATTTACAAACATAAGTACAATACTTGCATTCCATCCTGATTAGGGTAATATTTTAACATATTCATTGGCAGAGAAATAAGCATTCAGTCCATCAAAATCTTAAGTTTTTAAAAACTCCTCAAAATTCTATGCTTATTATGTAGGCTTATTTTCAAGAACTACAATTTGTTTTGGGCTTGGATTTTACTATTGAGATTTTTTTAAAAGCATGATCTTTTACATAACTTGATTCTGGGATTTGTTATATATGAGGTTCAATATGGAAGTTGGACCGCATTTACAGATCCCTTCATTTGCCTCTTTAGGAAGTTTGAGATCCCAAACTACTATTGTATGAAAGACTAAGTCTATAGCATTTACAGATTCATCAGGATTAAAATCTTCCCAGACTTGGACACTACTGGACTTCTACAAGATTCCATAGGTGAAAGTAGGACAAGTGAGGAGATACTTTAAAATGTCTAACTTGGTGCCCTTTCAGGTATTAGAAAAGAATGAAAGGAGGCTGAGAAAACGCCATCGCCACTAAGATGCAGCCTGCACCAACAGCAGTTAAGCTGGGAAAGTTTGGCTTAGAACGTTTATCAGACCTGAGCCTTTGCTCCTGTACCCCAGTTTGCCTGACAGCTAACCATACACGTGTGCATGATGCCTCAGGTTGACCACCTCCACAGCCCTTGCAGGCTGGACGCTGGCCTACAGCCAGGATTACAAGGAAAGCTAGCTGAACAGATGTTTCAAGGAATTATTCTTTTTTCTGCAGTAGTTGGATTTATCTATGTGTACATGGCTGAACAGTTTAGATGGACTATATAACTATAAACTATATAGTTATGGCCGGATTGGCTTTTCTGTGTTTGCTGACATTTCTTCCATGGCCCATCTACAAATGACATCCCCTCACAACTAAGGAACAGAAGACAAGAAAAATGGGATAGAAAAATTAAGAGGCATGCTAAAATAATTGATTGGGGTTTTCATGAGAACACATACTTTTGTTTTCTCTGAGGTGATCTAAATTGATATCATAACCAAATTATGAGATTAAAACTTCCTATGCTCATAAACAAAGTTGCATGTAGATATAGTTTTCTTTATATTTCAAAGACAGTTAGAAATAACTCAGTTGTGTTTGACTAATACATATTTTAAACCAACTCTTCATTATCATGTTATGAAATGGAAAACTAAACACAAGTATACAATGTTTCTTCCAGGTATAAATAATAAATGCCTCATAAATGACAGCAAAAAAAAAAGAAAAAAGATGAAAGGGAAAGGTATTTAGGAACATATCAAATTTTGTGATATCCAAGAGTGCATTCAGCCAAGCTCTGGTGGCTCACTCTTGTAATCCTAGCTACTCAGGAGGCTGAGACCTGAGGATCACAGTTCAATGCCAGCCCGGGGAAGACAGACCATGAGACTCTTAGCTCCAATAAATCACAAGAAAAACAAAAGTGGCACTGTGGCTTAAGCAGGAGAGTGCTAGCTTGGAGCTAAAAAGCACAGGGACAGCCCAGTGTTCAAGCCCCACAACTGACAAAAAACGTATGCATTCAAAGATAATGGGATATCTATCATCTAATTAGCTTGGAAAGGGAAAGGAAAAGTTACTGCAGATTTCAGGTTTATTTAGAGTTTTAAGCCTTATCAATAATTTCCTTTAAGAACTGGGAAGTTGAAAACGACTTTAGAATATGAAAATATGTTAAGCTGGGTGGTTCACATGTGTTAATCCTAGCTACTCAGCAAAATTATCTATAATTAACAATGAAAATGCAGGAAATAATTTGTATTTCAAGGAGTAAATGCTAGCCTTGAAGCAAAAACAAAAAAAAATTGAATGAGGCTCTCAGGTTGTGAAACTGAACTAGCACACGCACACGCACACACACACACTCACACACACACACACACACACACACACAAACATGCATGCTCATGTGCAAGGTATGTTGAAGTATATCAGTCTCAGAAAGAGAAATGGGGTCTGTGTCCCCAAAAGAAAAAAGTAAAACACATATCCATTGTCATGTATATCTGATCAAGCTGCCTAAAGTAGAGTACACATAGAAGTAAAATTTTATGTTGTAACCTCTTTGACCAACTAACTGTATCAAATGTGAACAGTACAAAGATGAATCATATATTGTCTCAGTGGGGTAGGTGTTAAAGAAGAATTGAAAAGAGGCAAAGTAATAGGGAGTCGATGGTTGAGAAAATACTATTTTAAGATTCAATTTACATATGTGAAATTGGAACTAGGAAAGAAAATGGATGGGTGGTGTTTTTATAGATTGGAGCAGTTGATGGAAACTGTAACAAAGTCCAAGAGATATTGTCCAAACCAATTGATACATTGTACAACTGTTTAAGAAATTTATCCATGGGGCCTATAATCTTAATTACTCAGTTGGTTAAGACCTGAGGATTGTGGTTTGAAGGCAGTCATGGCAGAAAAGTTCATGAGACTCTTATCTCCAACAAACTACTGAGAATAGGCTAGAAATGGTGCTGTGGCTTAAGTTTTACAGGACTAACCTTCATCACAGAGAGATTCTGAAACAGCACTCAGATCTTGAATTAAAGTGACAGGACAGGCACAAAAAAAGAAAAAATAAACAAACAAAAAACAAACAAAATCTTAATTTTTATATTTTTGAAAATTACAAGAAAAATTAATGTTCCACCTACTTCAAGTAGTTATATAATATACATTATTACAGCGATTATGGTGGATAGAAATTTTCTCATTTATGTAGCATCCAGTGTTCATTCCCTTTAACTTATTTTGGAGCTTTTGATTACACCCAGAACAACAATAAGTTTCCTGTTCTCTATCGGATTGCTTGAGAGGACACACCAATAGCCACTGCTCTGGTATCGTTATTGTTTCACTTCAGCTGATTGGGACTGTTAATAATACAAGATGAGAATGGTTTGAGGATTCTTCATGAATTGAAAGAAGAGATGAATTTGTGTAGCCTTTGCAATAGAAAGAACTCCTAAACAATGCCATTTCATAAATATTCAAAATTATGGAACGGTATATCCAGATTAATACATCTTCAGCAAATATCCTCATTATATATGGGAATAATGAATCCCTGTTGGACTAAACAGTGTGTTTTGAGCAATTTTTAATAAAAGGCAAAGTTTGCATTGTGAACTCACATTGGGATTTAATGATGAGAAGGAAGTATTTCATGCTAGATTGATTTCATGTACCTCATTTTTTGCACCATCACCCAGATATTTCTGGATTCAGAGATTTTCTTAAGACAGATATTCCTTCCAAATACCCAGAAATTGTTTTTCCTTCCTGGGCTATGGTTTCTCTTTTTGATTGTTCAGATTCTAAGACTGACTAATGTTTGAAAAATGTCCTCCTGATAACTCCTTTGACTGGTTACCTAGGCATATTTTTGACATGACTATGTGTGGACACAGTTACAATATATACAATGCTCTTCATGCTGTGGCGTAGGCTCTCCATGAGATGATTATTTATCAAACAATACAAACAATGGGAAACAGAAAAGGGAGAGTTCCTTTCCCTGCAAATATAAGGCCTTCTTTTTTGGATGGTACGCACTTACAGAAAAGTCACTTCCTAGAGAGGTTTCTTAGTGGGTAAAATTAAAAACTTAAGGTATTTTTCCAAAACCTAACAAATTATAATTATTAAAATTTCTGTGAGGTACTCTAGATATGGGTTCACGTGCTTAAGTAAAAACAGAACATTTACAAGGACAAAATGTATTCGACCTTTCCATAATTCCTTTTAGTTACAAATAAGCTCAACATGCCCATAGGTTATGTTCTGAAAAGTAAAAATTCACCCTTTTCCTATGAGTTTCATAAGTATAAACCAAGCACCACCTGCTAAAACTAATTATCTATACTTTTCAAAAGTGATCTAGATTTGTTCTATGTATTAAAATTTTTACAAATCTCACACTGTAGACATTAGTTATTGTAGAAAAATACAGCTGTGAATGGTCTCATTCATGATTCTTTGCATGGAATTGGCTTTTCTTGAAGAGAACCTTTTTTACTTCTTTGCTGAGTGACCAGGAATTCAAAAGTTTATTTTGATTATTCTCCCTAGAATTTCTTCTTTTTTTATTAATATATCTTTTTGATTGTGAAAATACCATACAGAGGGGTTACAACTACATAAGCAAGGAAATGAGTACATTTCTTATCAAGTATTGTTGACTCCTGCTTAGTTTCCCCTTACCATCCCTGTCCCCCATTTCCCCCCACCTCCCCGCTAAAGTTGTAAAGATTTTTTTCCACAGACCATCTTGTACATCTCATTGTTGCAATGGGTCCACCTCTATCCCTATCTAAACAATTTGTTTTTTCACTTCCCATCCACAAATTATACCTACATCAAATACAGTAAAAACAGGGTTTTGTGTACCGTGAGGGAGGGACATAAAAAGCAACAAAGAAATCATATTATAAATACATTAGAAATAATAGCAAGAAAGAAAAACTGACTGAGATGCCCCTCAGTCGATGAATGGATCAAGAAAATATTACACACACACACACACACACACACACACACACACACACACACACACACACACAATGGATTTCTATGCCTCTATCAGAAAGATGACATTGCCCTATTTGTTAGGAAATGGAAAGACTTGGAAAAAAATATTTTAAGTGAATTAAGCCAGGCCCAAAGAAACATAAGTCCCATGGTTTCCCTTATTTACAATAACTAGTATATGTCTGAGAATAGTTGAAACAGTCAGACATGTTGATGTTAGGTAAAATGAACCCCAACATATGGACTCCTAGAATTTCTTACATAACAATTCATCACCGATCTGTGCTATTTTCAAATTATGAATCTGAAATTAAACACAATCAGATTTTCTGTTTTAACTCTGGGATATAATTCAACATAAGATGGTGTAATTCTTTTAGCGGTACCCTTTCTGATGAACATACAATTTGACAATCCTGCTGGAGATCAAGTGATTTTGCATGAGAGAAGTAAGTTAGAGGCAGAGTGTGACATTGTGAACCTTTGGAATTTTCCAGGTCTTCAACTTCAGGTAAAAGTAGGAAAGTTTTCTCTGTATACACTCCGTGGCATTAACTGTCTTTATCTGAAGATATGATATAGTGGGCCATTGGAACTAGAAAATGTGTTGTATCTGACTCTAATGATGCAAAATTTACCCTTAGAAGTTATACTTGGTTTGTTTCTAGTAAATTACTCCTGTAATACAAGCAATTTAGATTGCTGAGATAGTGATATGACTTAAAATCATTCCTAGCAGGGAAGCCTGTGAGATTCTTATTGCCAATTAATCACCAGAATCATGGAAATGGAGCTGTGGATCAAGTAAAACTCAATTACAAAGCCCAGTTCAAACCTTAGTTTTGGCACACACACACACACACACACACACACACACACACACACACACACACACACACACACACATACACACACACAAACATACACACACACAACCTTTATGCCCTATGTACTTAGAAACAACCTAGTATTGCACATTTAAGTATTTTTAACTTAACAAAATGTATTAATTGACTACTAGATAGAAGATGAAGTAACTAAATTAACAGTGGTAGACACTGGTGGCTCGTGTTAGTTTAAAGCCCAAATGGACAGAAAGTTCTGTGAAACTCTTATCTCTATTAACTACCCCAAAGTTCAAGTAGGATTGGAGCTCAAGTGGTAGAGTGCTAACCTTGAGCAAAAAAAGCTCAAGGAGAGTGTCCAGACACTGATTTTAAGCCCGAGGATCACTAACCAACACCCTCCAATACAAAGTTAGTTTGTTTCTGAATGTTTGTTTAGAATGTTATCATAAAATATAAACTGCTTTTTCCCTAGCAGGTTTCTATGCTGTAACAAAGCATCAGAGGATCACTTTATGTGTATTAAATATTTATTTTGCTGGCTTCTGTATATGTTCCATTCACTGCTATTTGGGCATATTTGGTGAGAAGAATCAGTGAAGAACACTGTATGAGAATATTCTCACAGCATGGCCACTGCATAAATACGAAGAAAATGAGATTAGACTGGGGCTTCATGTAATTGTCTAAAAACAGAAACATTTGATTTACCCTACACTCTACTTTTAAAGCTTCAAATAGAATTCTTCCTTGGTCCTCATCATGTCTCTGATGAGTAGGATACTGTGAATAATGACATGAATTCAGGAAAAGTGCATAGGGCTGGAGACTAGGATTTGTTTTCTCAGCACTAATCTCTACCATTTAAAAGTCTCTCACTTGTCAATAGTTCTTTGGTCTGGTTAGAGATCAAGGTTGTTATATGATGTGGAATCTATAACAGCATTGATGTAACTGTCTAGATTTATGCTTATAGAAATACTATGCTTATGGGAATGTGACTCAGTGGTAGAGTGCTTGCCTGGCATGCATGAGGCCCTGGGTTCACTCCTCAGTGCCACATAAACAAAAAAAATTAAAAACATTAAAAAAATAAATACTATGCTTAATAATGCTATTCTTTGAAACCTTGGAATTTTTGGGTAAAACGCTGAATATTAACTGGCACATACCAGATATTTCTAAGCTTCCTCATTTTTTCTGCAGTGCAAGTTTTGATCCTGTATTTGGGGAATCATATCAGGAGGGAAAGGCTGCCTGTTGATTTGATTGTACCCCTTGCTGAGAGTATAGGATGGCTAGTCTGACAGGTAATTGCATGATTTAGGTAGAAATACATTCTCTCTCCCCAAAAATCCCTGCTCCTTTCAATGCAAAAGTTATGTATTAGAATTGTAGCATCAGTATTTCTTTCCTCACTTATTAATTTAATTGTAACTATAGATGATACTGCTCCATGAAAAAGAATCACAGAGTTTGAATTACTTGTAGGGTTATTTTTTCTACTCTGTTTTCTGTATGTTTATTCAACTACTCAGTAATGTAATTACCTTTGATTGTATTAAATTCAAGTCCTTTTTATGGACAAGGTCTCCATCTTCTTCAAAATTACCATTAGACTATAAAGAAAACAGACATCTTTCACATGTCAATTTCCTAGTGCTTAGAAATGTTCTTGAACAGAGCAAGTGCTTTGTGTTGGTTTTAGCATAAGGAGCAGTCAAAAGTGTTCTGTATAGCATGACTTTGGAGCCTCAGAGCTTGATTTGATTCTCTGTCCCAATGCATTCCAGGTGACTAGGAGTGACAAATTCAACAACTGAAAGCATGGGCTACATAACTAATATTGAACAGAAGCATAGGGAATTTTAATTTCAGCTGCATAATTTTGGATGAATGGTTTGAATAATACACACAACGCTGAGAATTATTATGGCAGTGTTTTGCGTTCAGAAAAATTTTGTCAGGATATTACAAATGGCAAGACTTATGTGTGATAGTCACTGCCAGTAAAAATGTTACAATCCAACTGACAAAAGGAAAATGTAGGAATGAGTGTGGGAACAAGATGAAGACAAAGAAATAATACTGAGCATGTCAAGTAATACTTAGTAATATATGCTTTTATGCAAGTAAGCATTGACATGTTAGAATTATCTTTATTAAGGGATTTCATAATATCATTTTAAGTACTGAAATGGGAATAATGGTTCTGGCTTCTTAATCATATATGGAATAGTGTGTGAAGTACCCAGATGACCAGTATTCCAACATAGTGAGAAACCAGTACCTTCTAAGAGCTACAAGTTTCCTGGTTTATGGAGAGCCCTTCAGGATGGGCTTGGCCTGCATGGCTCTTTGTTTACATAAACTCACAGCAGTTGTCTTGGCGTCTTTGTGAAACATCAGAACAACCTCTCCCTGCTACATCCAGCGCATCTCCCTCATCTTCTTTTTTTCTCTGTCCCTTGCTCTTTATTGTTCATTGCAACACAATCACCTACATTCTATCACAAACCATATTTGGAATTGCATTCAGAGTAGCTGTTTCTGTTGTCTTAGCCAAAACAGTAACTGGGGTTCTGGACTTCAAGATCAGTTATCTAATGAGAAGGATGAGATGGCTGCTGGTAACAGGGGCTCCTAATGGCATCATTCACATCTGCATTCTGATCCAGGTGATGACTTTCTGTGTACTCTAACTAGGGAATTCTCCCTTCATTGGCAGAGATGCACATTCAGCACAGGGCCACATCATCCTCTTGTGTAACAAGGGCTCCCTTATTGCTTTCTATTCTGTCTTGGGATACCTGGTTTTCCTGGCCCTGGCCAGCTTCACTGTGGCTTTCCTGGCCAGGAACCTTCCTGACCGGTTCAGTGAAGCCAAGTCTCTGACCATCAGCATGCTGGTCTTCTGCAGTCTCTGCATCACTTTCCTGCCTGTTTACCAAAATGCCAAGGAGAAAGTTATAGTGGCTACAGAGGTCTTCTCCATTTTGGTTTCCAGTGCAGGACTCTTAGGCTACATCTTTGCCCTCAAGTGTTACATCATCTTGTTAAGGCCAGATAGAAATTTTCTGGCTGGCTTCTGGGGCAAAGGACAACGGGGTGGAATATTTCCTCCATAATTTATAATTAACTTACACTAGAAGGTCTAGGATAAATCTACATTCCTTTTTTCATCTGATATTAGTTGATATATTTGGAATCACCTCAATGTGTGACTCTTCATCCTTTCTCTAGTGATGGTCAATTACAAGTTTTAGCCAAAGCCATCTAAATTTGAAATTTATTCCATATAAATTTTAGTTCTTTCAAGTTAGTCTGCAATTATTCCAGCTTACCCACTAGTGTATTTTGTATGTTGACTTGTATTCTAATTTTGCTTTCTTAATCATTTGCCTAAAATTTCCTTTTTGTGCCAGTCTTTAGGGTTTTAACTTTAAGCCTGTTATTATCCCTGAATCTTTTATGCTAATTTTAACACTTTATCTTTTGATCCACAGCTTGACTTTTTGCTATATGGTGGTTAGCTGCAGGTAAGATTCTCACTGATTTTTGTGATCATATTGGCCTCAAAATCTGACCCAGATTTCGCACCTTCCTGTATAGCTAAGATTATGGATACTTTTGTATATTCATTTATTTTGTCATTCTTATACATCACTATGCTTCTTAATACTCAAATATATTTCATTAATATTTTCTACTTAACAACGTTCCATATTTCATACACTTATTAGTGTGTTTTCTATAATAGTTGTAGAGTTCTATTCATATATCTGCTTTTTGCCACATCTGTAAGTTTGTTTTGTTGGATCAGTCTCTCCCCATCCTCTTTGTTTCCTTTCCTCCTTCATTCTCTTTTTTTAATTAATAAGCTTTTTTTTTATTTTGAAAATACTGTACAGAGGGGTTACAATTACATGAGCAAGGTAATGAGTACATTTCTTATCAAACATTGTTGCCTCCTCCTTAATTTCCCCTTACCATCCCTGCCCTCCCAGCTCCTCCCTGACCCCAACTCCCGCCAAAGTTGCAAAGTTCGTTTTCTGACATAACATCTTGTACATCTCATTGTTGCAGTGGGTCCACCTGTATCCCTATTTAAAAAATTTGTATTTTCCCTTCCCCTCCCCAAATTATACCAACATCAAATACAGTGAAAACAGGGGTTATACCGTGGGGGAGGGAAATGCAAAGCAACAAAAAGGGGAGGGACATGCAAAGCAACAAAAAACATCTTATAAATATGTTAGAAACAATAGCAAGAAAGAAAAACAATTTGAGTCCTTAGCTTGGGTTCATTTCACCTAACATCAACACTTTTTCCTCTACTTTCTCTAAATTGCATTAGAATTTCAAGAATGGATTTATATCATTAAAATACACTTTAAATGTGTATCATGATGCATTGGATGTGTGGAGTTCTGTTTCAGGAAAATATAGATTTACAATTGTTTGCTTATCCATGGCTGTATATATTTTAAATATATTCTTGTTTAATACCTTTAAAGTATTATACATACAAAATTATAGATGTATACTTTGTATGATACCAATAGATTCTACATCTCTTGATATTAAGTAAATATTCAATGTCCAATATTTTAATTGTATAAGAAATGCATTGTTCATTATTAAATGGACTAAATTTTTGGATTCTGTTCCAGATTTGACTATTTAAAACACATGGTCACCTAATGGCAGGTCTTCCTACCATCATCTATTGCTCATTGTGCATTTCCTCTGACAGTATTATTTATAATAAGTGAGTGATTGTGGACTAACAATGGACTTCTATTGCTTTACTATTTTGTCGGTTGTGGGACTGGAACTCTGGGCCTGGGTACTCTTCATGAACTTTTCAGATCATGGCTAGCATTCTACTACTTGAGCCACAGTGCCACTTTGGTTTTTTGGTGGTTTATTGGAGATTAGATTTTCTGGAATTTTCCTGTGTGTGCTGGCTTTGAACTGCAATCCTCAGATCTTAGCCTCCTGAGTAGCCAGTTTTGCCAGCAGCACCTGGCTGTTTTGAATTAGAATTGGCAATTGAATTGAAAATATAACTATGTATTAAATTGGAAATATAACTATATTGGCAAAAATCTTTATATTTCTTTTCCTTTGAAATGGAATATTACCTAGCAATTATTTCTATACCATTAGAAATTGTATAAAAAGATGGTTAAAATACTTCAGTTTCTATTGAAGTTCAGGTTTGTCTTCTCTGGATTTTAATAATTGCATCAATAGATTGGATTAATGTTGCTATGTAAAACATTAATTACTCATTCAGTAGCAAACAATTAACTCTCATCCAAAAATGAGTTCCCCACATGAATTCCACTATGCAAAATTGAGAGTACATTTTGTCAATCAGGAAAAGAGCAGATTATCAAATCTGAGTTAGAAAAAAGAGACTAGCGATGATGATTAAGACATCCTGTCAATATTGTGCAAATATTATAGTCAATTGTAGAGAAGACATTGCTGTTGACATTGGTGATAGCAAGGTAATGAAAGAAGATATTCATGGTTAACTACATGTAGAAAACTAAAGCTAGATCCTTATATATCACCCTGCACCAGAATCAACTCCAAATGGATCAAAGACCTTGAACTCAAAGCAGACACTCTGAAAACATTACAGGATGGAATAGGAGAAACCCTAGGTCTCCTTGGCTCAGGCCGAAATTTTCTGAATAGAGACCCGGAAGCACAACAAATCAAAGAATGGTTGGACAAATGGGATTGCATAAGGTTGCAGAGCTTCTGCAGGGCAAATGACATAGCTAACAAGATCAATAGAAAGCCCACCGATTGGGAGAAGATCTTTACTAGCCATACAACGGACAAGGGACTCATATCTAAAATATACCTGGACCTCAAAAAATTAAACCACCCAACAACAAATCCTCAAAGAAACAACTGCCCAATAAATAAGTGGGCAAAAGACTTAAAGAGAAGCTTCTCTGAAGAAGAAAGAAGGATGGCCAATAGACACATGAAGAAATGTTCAACATCCCTAGCCATAAAAGAAATGCAAATCAAAACAACAATGAGATATCACCTCACTCCAGTTAGAACAGCAAAAATCAAGAACTCTAACAACAACAGATGCTGGAGGGGATGTGGACAGAAAGGAACCTTACTTCATTGTTGGTGGGAATGTAAACTTGTTCAACCACTTTGGAAAGCAGTATGGAGGTTCCTCAAAAGACTTCACAAAGATCTCCCCTATGATCCAGCAATCCCACTTTTGGGCATTTACCCATATGTTTACAAACAAGACCAAGACCACACTAAAGCTACCAGCACAACTATGTTTATTGCAGCATTATTTACCATAGCTAAGATATGGAACCAACCCAGATGCCCCTCAGTAGATGAATGGATCAAGAAAATGTGGTATATATACACAATGGAATTCTATGCCTTCCTCAGAAAGAATGACATTTCCCCATTTGTTAGGAAATGGAAAGGTTTGGAAAAAATTATATTAAGTGAAGTAAGCCAGGCCCAAAGAAGCATAGGTCCCATGGTTTCCCTTATTTGCAATATCTAGTATACGTATGAGTCAAGCGGAAAAGGTCAGATAATGTGATGTTAGGAAAATGAAACCTTAAATATGTATTTTAATGTTTTCCTTTCTTTCATGCATGTGTTTCTAACGCATTTATAAGATTATTTCTTTGTTGCTTTGTATGTCCCTCCCCCACACTGTAGCCCCCTCTTTCACTATATTTGATGTCAGTATAACATGTGGAGGAGATGGGAACAAACAAGTCGTTTAAGGATTCAGGTGGACCTGTTGCAACAATGAGAAGTACAAAATGTCATGTCAAAACCAACTTTACAATGTCGGTGTGGGGGGGGGGAGGGGGGTATAATTGGGTGGGGGGAGGGGGGAGGCTGGGAAGGGAGGTGAAGGGTAAACAAAGGAGGAGGCTGCAATGCTTGGTAAGAAATGTATGCATTATCCTGCCCATGTAATTGTAGCCCCTCTGTACAGTATGTTCTCAAATAAAATAAAATAAAATTAAAAATTAAAAATAAAAAATAAAAAAAATAAAAAAAAGAAAGAAGGTATTCAAATGCTTACTACCCACTTAAATGAGGGGTAATGAGATGAACAGGGCATTCAAATTGGTAGCAAGTATCCCAGGGAAGTACATATTAAATATACACATAATAATTTATGCATGTATAGTGAGTATTCACTAGTGGGGCAGAGGTTTGGGTGGCATGAGTTCCTAAGAGCTCCACAGAATGATGTCTTCAGGCATTTGCTCTATTTAACTTCAGGTTAGGCACAAAAAGAGTGTATGCTGTTACTATCATAGTACAATGGTGTCACCTATTTTGACTATTCAGTTCCTCCAGGAAAGATACAGAAATCCATCCTTTCATGGACACACACACACACACACACACACACACACACACACACACACACACTAATAGGAACACACATGTGCACACTCACATACACACAAATGTAAAGGAACTAAAAACTAGTCATTTATTTAGAGGCAGAGAATTAAGATCAAATGCTATATATATACAATTCAGGCTGATAATAGAACTATAATTTTTCATGTGCACTAGTGGCTCACATGTAATCCTAGCTGTTCAGGAAGCTGAGATCTAAGAATCATGGTTCAAAGCTAGCCCTGGCAGGATATCCATGAGACACTTACCTACAATAGACCAATAGAGAATCAGAAGTGGAGCTGTTTCTGAAAGTGGTAGAGTGCTAGCCTTGACCAAAAAAGAGCACAGGACAGTGTATATGTCCTAAGTTAAAGACTCACCACAAAGAAGCAGTGTGTTTCTTCAGCTTAAATCTCTTTAAATAATCATAGATAAATCTAATGTGTCTTGAACTGCTGAATGCAGAGAGAAAACAAATTTGAAAATACCCAGAAGGTTTAGTAGTATATTTATTAGACACTAAAAACAACAAAATAAATACCAAAGATAGTGGTGCTGGAGGTTTGCCCTGGCTTTGAGCTGCACAACTTCTGATATTATTGCTTATAGATCCTTAATCTACTTGCTTGTTATTAGTTGATGTCAAAGAAAAACTCTGTTAGGACCACTGAATAACTACAACTCTGTTAGCCAAGGTGTGTTGTCACATTGGTTGCTTCTCATCCATTATTTTAGATTCAAAGTATTTCAATTCAATTCAAAGTATTTCCTATCAGATCAGTATCACATACTTCAGAACCAGGAATTTTAAGCCAGGCACACAGTTGTTAAGAGAACTTGTACCTCTGTACAAAATCTGCTGTTCAACTGAAGACTACAACACATAAATATGTTTCATAGAGGATGGTTGGTGAAAGTGAATGGTACCATTATGGATTAGCCATTTATTCTTCAAGCAAAGAGATCAATGAAGTCTACATTTAAGTTGTGTTACCCAAATTTGAAGAAAAACACAACAAAAGTTTTATTGACAAAATAAAAATACCAAGAAGCAATGAAAAATTGAATTAATTCCACAGCAAATTCATGAGGACTGAAAGTAAAAAGTGACACAGGATAAGACATCTTTCCTGGCATAAATCATTAATGCCTTAAAATGGAAGAACACCTCTGGGCACCAGTATATCATGCCTACTACTTATTAGGTCGAGATCTGAGGATCATAGCTCAAAGTTAGCTTGGGCAAGAAATTCCATGAGATTCTGCCCTCCAGTTAACCCACACACACAAAAAAAGAGCCAGAAGTGCTGTTGTGGCTCAAGTGTTAAAACACTAGACTTGAGCACAAAAGCTTAAGGACAGTGCCCAGGTCCTAAATTCAAGGCCTGTAACCTACACAAATACACACACATACACACACACACACACACACACACACACACACACACACACACACACAAACTAGTAAAAGTGAAACCCACTCCCACAATCAGCAGGAAGGGGCTAATCTTTCCCTTAGTCTTCCCTTTTGATTCATGTAATAAGCCTTGTTTCCCATTAGGTTGCTAGTTATTTTTTCTGGTCGTCTTTTGATTAATAAAAGTGACACATATGGATGATTTTCTGCTTGAAAAGATACAAACCTCTTTGAAACAAGTAGCCAAGAAAAAGATCTTTACCCATCAGACTTACAATCTAGAAGTAAATACGGTATGCTTACTTCTATTTGAGGACCATGGCACACTCTACTGGTGTTTCTTAATCAAGCTGTTTGGTGTAACACCTGAAAAATCTAGTTTCACCTCTTCTGCCTCAGTCCTTCTCCTTTAGTTGAAGGAAAAAGATAGAGTGTATTTTCTCTTCATTCTCCAATGTGATAACCTGCCCCTCTAAAAGTATAACTGTAACACTGTCTTCTCAGATGCATGAGGTGAAAAGGCTTTGTAAAATGCAAAGAACTTTGGGAAGAAATTTGTTATACTGCACTGATAGATACCATCTTGAAAATACATCGCACTTCCTTATGTCCCACATTTTAGTTTTGGTCAATTTTCAGAAAGACTTCTCAAAGAACATTGCTTTTAGAGGTACTAATACCTTGGAATGTAAGAAAGAGTTGCATCACATTTGTACTAGAAAAAACAGTTTATTGACCAAGATCACTTCATTTGCTTGACTTTCTAATATATACGCTTTCAATTGTATATTCTTAAAGGTTGCAACACAGAGACTTAAACAACCCTATTTTTAAATAAAAAGCTATACCATGTACTCACACTGATATACTGAGAAAATTCCTTGAATTCTGACACTGTAGAAAAGACAGTAAAGAGACCAGATTGAAACTGTAGAGTTTTTCCTATGTTCTGCTATAAAACAAACAGATTTCCCAAATGCCTAACCAACTCAGAAATTTCGAAAACAAAAGATTACTACACTTGAAAATAGTGAATCTGATATCTAAACTTTTGCCATTTTGTTATCCAAAACTCTATTCTAAAATGAAAATGATGGAATAAAATATGAAAATGCAATGTAAAGATAATTTCAGACACAACACTGATTAGAAAACCCTTTTTCTCAACTGTCGGAAGTGTAATGAAAGGGATTATATGAACCATAGCACGCAAATAATCCTTAAAACCAAGGGGAAAGAATGTAAGTATTTACATATCAACAAATAATTAGAGATCATCAAAAAGACCACAGAGAAATTATGTCTGTATAAAAATCACTTAATGAAGTCATGACTATAGTTGCTGAATGGGGCAGTAGAGAAAGAGGCAATAAAATCACTCATGCAGATTGAAAAACAACTATAAAAAGTTCTTTCACATAAAAGGGTGGAATTAAACAGTTTAGAGAAAAACATAAAATGATTAGACTATATTTCCAGATGTCACATTATAAGAATGGTTAAAGGGAATTATCTAGAGAATAGGACAAAACATGTTAAGAACTCTGATTACACAAATATGCAGTGTTAAGAATAATTACACAAATTTGGAACAAAAATTCAACTTTCTATGTTCAAATTTGGTCTCACAGAAAATATTTTTGATATTATGGATATATCAACAATGTAGTTAAGAGTTTATAGATAATGGTACTATAAAGTGAGTGATTTCAATTGTTTATATTATGGATACCTTGAGTTGGGAACATGCTAAGATATGTGCACTGCTAATGAACAGTAAAATGTAATCGGAAGACTATTTAGATGAGTTTAAATATATTTCAGTAAGTGGGAAATCACAAAAATGCACAAAAATATACTTTATTTCCTAAGGGGGCAGAGAAAATCTATAAAGCACCAAATTAAATGAGTAGACAAAAAGCTTAAGAAGTTTATTTGCAAGGACCACACAAATAGAAAACTTACAGATATGCATACATTTATCTGTAGATAAATGATCAGTTTTAATAGCAATTATCAAATGCAATAATTAAAACACAGCCACAGAGAATTGGATGACCAGGACCAACTTTTGTGGCTATACAAGAAAGTACAATTGAATAAAAAGGCGCAAGATTTGGAATAGAAAATAATTTGTACAACTCCTAGAAACTTAGCTATTCATGAATAGCTCAGGGTCACAATTAAAATACAAAGGGGACAAATATGTCCCTGAGACTTTCTAGGATTCTTTAGCTAGGGTTGTGACTAAATAGAACAATGGCTTTGACAAAAAGCAGCTCATTTATGGAGCCCAGGCCTTGAGTTCAAGTCCAGGAACAGCACAAAATGAAAAAGAAAGGTATGGAGGAAGGGAGGGAGGAAGATAAAAGAAAGAAGAAAGGAATGAAGGAAGGAAGAAAGGACGCAGGGAGGGAAGGAAAGATAGATCATTTCCAGATATCTATGTGGATGTTCAAAATTTGGGCTGGCTGCTATTCTTGGATGCTTTGCAGGCTCAGGGAATGGACCATCTGTGGGAATGACTTGCAGAATTAAGGTAAAAAGGTGCGGAATCCATTGAGTTGTTTGCCAACCATTTGAATGAGGAACAGGGCTGTGGGAATCAGGCCTATGATCCTATCACCTTCGAGTTTCTTCAGAAGGTGCCCGGGTTCTGGGTGTGGGTCAGTAATCCCAGCAGAAGTTGCTGTCTGATTGAAAGGTATGTGTTGGAGAGTGGGGTCAGGTTAAATTCATGCCAAGGGACCAGAAATTAGTACAAGAATCTTGAAGCTTGCAATCAGTGCCTGGCTCTGATGAGATTCAGAGAGTCCTGCACACAAGGTCCATGTCTGGTACACCAGGATGAGCATCAGGACCCCATCCATGCTCTAGCATCTAACCTTGCAAAGCCTACTGAGCAACCACTCCATTGTCATTTCAGCCCTGGAGAATCTACCAGTGCTATAATTCTCTACTCTTTATGGAGGGCTGTGCCCAGGGCCACTCAGAGGTGCTGAAGGCCACGGTGTAGGCCTGGCCCTTCCTCTTCCTTCCCTTGAGGGATCTGGCAGAATCACCAAACCTGGAGGCCTTCAAAGGGCTTGATCTCCTACTGTCCTCAATGGGTTCGATCTCCTACTTGTCAAGAAGGAGCACCCCATTGGGTGGAAACAGCAAGTGCTGTTTGTGGCAATTTGTGGCAATTGCAACTTGAGATCAGGATTTAGAATTATCATTCCATGGCACGACTATCTTCTCTGGAAGTCCTGACTGAAAGGTCAACAGAGAGTCACCTTTCAGCTGGGACTGAAGAACAGCCTTTGATCCTCTCCATTGACCTGACTATCGAAGATGGCACCCAGGATGAATTCCAAACCTATCTCCGCTAGTGGGCCAGGAAGTGGAAAGAAGGAGTCCAACTGTGCTCGACCAAGCTTCAGATTCTGTCTGGCTCCTCTACAAAATCCGGAAGGCTCTGCATGAGGTGAGCCTTGACTCCATCACTGAACTTGTGTTGAACAATTTCTGGTGTCCAGAAACCATGAGAAAATTTTCTCCTTCCCGGGGTCAGACAAAGAACCTTTGCCTATTCTTCTCCAAGATAAGTGGCAACTTCTACACTTCCAGCTTCAGTAATCTCTCATATTTCTGCAAATACATGGTGCATCTGTGGCAGACTCAGCATCTCCAGGAGTTTCCTGTGCAGGATATCTTTGTCCTGTATGGATGGCTACACTCCATCCTCAGTAACCCGACGACTTTGAACACCTTTACTTTGAGTTCATGTTCACTGAAGGAAGCCAATATGAGGTCCTTGTGCCAGTGTCCCTGTGCCAGGCAGCTCAAGCACCTGTATCTGAGGAGTTTGTTCATGGGATGTTTCAATCCTGAGTCCCTGTGAGCCCTGCTGGAGCAAGTGACCGGCACCATGGAGATCCTGGCCTTGGAGCATTGTGACATCACTGAACCCCAGCTGTTGACAATCCTGCCCTCCCTATGCCAATGCTCCCAGCTGCATTTCCTCAGCTTCTATGGAAATTGCATCTCCACAGCCACCCTGAACAACCTACTGTACCACACAGCCAGGCGGGGCCATTTAAGCGAGGGCCCCACCTTGCCCCACTGGAGAGCTACTGCCCTCCACATTGGGGCCTAGAGAACCTTGACCTCTACAGGTTTGCCCAGGTTCAGGCTCAGTTGGCACAGGTCTTGAGAGAGAGGGGGCCAAACCAGAAGGTCCAGATCTGTACCAATTTCTGTCATCACTGGCCAAAATGCCAATTATATAGGCTGGAGCACCATGGCTACTAGCAGCTTACCCCCGAGGGTCTTCCTAGCCTTCTGCTCTGCTTATGTAGTCACATGCATCTTCTGGAATCTCTTGTCGGCATCACAGAGGAAACCCAAGACACAAGTTCGTTTTCCATGGAGCATACCCTGCATTCTTCAGTGTGGGTGGAAGAGACTGGGTGTCTTTTCCTGAACTTCCTAGCTATCAAACCCCTGGACTTCTCATCCCAGTAGGCATCTATGTGTCCTGTGTACACAATATTAGGAAGCTGGAGTGGTCTCTGCCTGGTAAGAACTGGAACATGATCCTGTTCCTAAATGTTTGTAAGCAAACCTACAAGTGCTGCGGCAATCCCTCAAGATATTTCATTTACTGCATCACTCCCTTAATAAAACAAAAATAAAGGAAAAGCATGAATAGAATTGTGTCATTTCTAAGCACCAATGAATGAAACTATTTTTGGTGTTGAGAATCCTAGCTACTCTACTAGTCTGAGATCTGAGCATCATAGTTCAAAGCTAGCCTGGGCAAGAAAGTGTCTGAGATTCTCATTTCTAGTGAATCACCAAAAAATGCTGAAGTGGAGCTGTAGTTTAAGTAGTGGCATGCTGGTATTGTGCATTAATGCTCAAGGACAACTCCCAGGAAGTCAAGTTCAAGACCCAGAATTGGTACAACCCAACTACCATCAAATATACCCATGATCAAGATATGGATCCAATTTTAGAGAAAATGGAGTGGGTGGGGAAATTCAATATCAAATACCAAACGACATCCATGAAAACAAGAGAACTTTTTTCCAAAGTGTTTTGTGATGAGCGTCCTAGTTACTCAGCTAGTCTAAGGTCTGAGGATAACAATTGAAATCCAGGCTGGGAAGGAAGGTCTGTGAGACTCTCTTCTCTATTCAATCACCAGATACACTCTTAGTTGTCCTATAGCTTAAATGTTAGAGTGCTTGCTTTGTACATAAAAGCTCATGGACACAATAATGGAATATAAAGTGTATGAACCCTACAAACATGTTTGTGAGATTAAGTATCAGTATCCCACAGTGATGTAAAACGTTTGAAATTTATGTATTCACTTAATCTATATAAAGAAAAAAAAACTAAAGGGTATCACTACAGACCCTGAATTTAAGCCCCAATGTTGACACAAAAACAAAAGCAAAATAATGCCATGATCACACTCTAATATAAATAGATCCATTCTTAGAGAAATTTATAAGTAATTTTCAAAGTCAAATGTTATAAGACATTACATGTAACAAAATATTTCTGCTTCTACAGCATAATTGGATGATAATTTTCAGTATGTAAATGTGGTTTGTGGTTGATCAGACATGTCTTAAAACTTCAGGCTCACTTCAATTTGTTTTTCTATAAGGAGTATTAACTCTGTGTCCACCCAGGCATGCCAAAAATAAAGAATGAAAATATATGACCTTCGGTATCCTTCCATGAAGAACTATAAAGTAAAGTATGTGATATCACCTTCCTATGATGGTAACAGAGTTTCACTGTTTTTTTTTTTTGCTTCAAATCAAAATAAACTAATCAAAGCATGGGGACATCTTTATGGAGCTGTGAGGGAACTGAGACCACCCACACTTTGACCCTTCATTGAATACCCATTATATGTACATAAAGTATTATATGTGTATATTTAATATGTATTACTCTGGGATATTTACTATCAGTTATGTGTGACCTGCTTATCTCATGACTCCTTATTGAAGTGGGTATTTATCCATTGAATGTCATTTTTTTGGGGGTCTGGTCGTGAGGCCTGAACTCTGGGCCTGGGTGCTGTCCCTCAGCTCTTCAGCTCAAGGATAGTGCACTACCACTTGAGCCAAAGCGCCTCTTCCTGCTTTTTCTCTTATGTGGTGCTGAGGAATTGAACCCAGGGCCTCATGCATTCAAGGCAAGTGCTCTACCACTGAGCCACCTTCCCAGCCCCTGAATGTCATATTTTTATTATTACTAATGTCAATACCAGAACTTCATCTCTACAATTGGCCATACTATTTGCATAACCTTGTCAGTTGGTGTAAAGAATCATCTCTTCTCTTTTTTTTTCTCATATTTATAACTTTTTCTTCCTTCCTGATGACCTAAATGCACTTAGTTCTGCATAATGGATAGTTGGGGACCTCATGTGTCGCGACGAGTGTTAATGTGCAATCAGTGTTTAATTCACCAATAATAATCCAATTGTATTGAAGAAATTATTAAAATAAAGAAGAAAGATAACATGTGAACTTTCTAGAAACTAATGTATTTTGACCATCTCTTGATAAAATACTAATAATTTAGAAATATTTGCAAAGTAGTATGCCTTATGAAAGGATAATAAAGAGTAATGTGGAATTTTGCCAATACTTCCAATTCAAAACTAAAGTCCATTGTTAGTATGTAATCATTCTCTTAGTAGAAATTAAATATCATTGGACTCATTAATTGCATGTTGAATGAAAACATTTATAGTACTCAGATATACTAAAAAGTAGATTTTCACATAAAGCAATACAAATGCCAGAAGACAGAAAGGTGCAATAAACCAAAGGACAGGGCAGAAAGGCATGCCATTATGTGACCACTTGTCAGAAATAGTCATGTCTTTCTTTAAACATAGTATAAAACACAATAGTTCAATCTGTTTCGAATAATGCAATTCTTATAAAATTAAAATAATAGAAATGTAAAAATTAATTGTTATCACATCAATTGGAAACATAAAAAGAAAAAGTATTTATAGACAGATAAAATGTATATAATTTTAAGTCAGGTGACAGTTGCTCACCCATGTAATCCTAGGTACTCAGGAGACTGAGATCTGAAGATCACTTTCAAAGCCAGCCCAGGCAGGAAAGTCTGTGACTCTTATCTCCAATAAACCACTAGAAAACCAGAAGTGGTGCTCTGGCTTAAGTGGTAGAGTGCTTGCCTTGAGCTGAAGAGTGCAGGGACAGGATTCAGGCCCAGACTTCAAGCCCAACAGACCGATAATAAAAGCATATAATTTTGTATATATAATATTTTTAAGGCTATAAAAAAAGAATTACTTGAAAAATACATCCAGCCATGGGTAAACAACCTACTATGAATCTTTACTTTTTAGCTATTACTTCATAAAGCCAATACATTATAATTATACAATTGAAGTGTATTTTTGTAGCTTATAAAATCCATTTTTGAAATTCTGAAACAACACAGAGAAAGCAGAGACAGAAGAGGAAGAAGAAAAGGAATGAAAGGAAAGACAGTGGGAATGAAATTGGACATGGGGAAGATGGATCTGACAAAATAGATTGAGGAATATGGAAAAAGGCAGATGTGTGAATGGCAATATATAACAATGAAGCAAAATACATTCAATTTAGTATATGAAACCATGCACTTTTAAAAGTGCATAATATGAATGAATTGTGACTAAGAAGAATAGTGATATAAAGGCAGGCAGAAACTATATTTCAAAAATTAGGAAAATATGTATAAACTAAGCTACATAGAAAGTTTGGATCTGGTTGTCAAGGTTAAAAGCTAAATTGGACAGGAAATCAAAAAGAATATTAATTCCAGTTAACTATCACAGAGCAAAAAGTAGAGTTCAATTGGTGAAACATTATCCTTATGCAATAAATAAATAAATAAATAAATAAATAAATAAATAAATAAATAAATAAATAAATAAATAAATGGACTGTACCAGGCTTAAAGTTCAATTCCCAGACAGACTAGCAGCAAAAAAACAAATTTAGGCAAATGCTTAAGAAAGCATAATTTGTAAACTAGAATCAATGAAAATACACTAGTGGAGATGATTAGATAAGTACTCAGTAAATAGAAATAAAAAAAATAGAATGATATTCAAATTTACCTGGCTTTGGTTACAACTTGTGACTCAACCATTACTAGAAAAATGAGTGCAAATCACTTATTCGTGGAATTCATTACAACAATATAAACTAATATCTGATGGAAAAAAGAATGTAGACCATCTGCACATTTGGTCATCCATGTAAGTTCAATCATAAGAGGACTTATTTTTCATAATATGTGTTTTGTCCCAGAAGCCATGCAGAAAATTTCTATCTGGCCTTAACAAAATGATATAGCAGTTGGGGGCAAAGATGCCACCCAGCAACTCTTACTGGAATCCAAGATGGAGAAAACCTCTGTAGCCACCCTGACTTTCCTTTTGTCAATGAGGTAGACAGGCAGGAATATGAACCGAATACTACAGAACACCAGCATGCTGAAGGTTAGGAACTTGGCTTCATTGAAGGTGCCAGGCCAGAAAAACCATAATGAAGCTGGCCAGGGCCAGGGGAGCCCAAGTATCCCAAGACACAGTAAAATGTGGTGAGGGAACCCTTGTTACACAGGATGAGCACATGGCCACATTTAGAGTGTATATCTGTGTAAGAGTAGGAAGGTGAAGTCTCCAGTCAGAGTACACAGAGAGGTACCTAGATCAAAGTACAGATTGGAATGGTGACGTTAGGAGCCCCTGATAGCAGCAGCCACCTCATGTTTCTCCCTAGAGAAGTGACCGTGAAGGCCAAATCCACATTTACAGTTTTGCCCAAGACAGCAGAAATAGATACTGTGAATGCAACTCCAAACGTGGTTTGCTGTAGAATGTAGGTGATTGTGTTGGGACAGCTACTAAAGAGCAAAGGAAAGTGAGAACAGAAGATGACGGAGATGAGCAGGATGTACCTGAGAGCCTGGTTACTAGCTTTTTTTTTAATTGTGAAAATACTGTACAGAGGGGTTGCAATTACATGGGCAAGATAATGAGAGATTACTAGCTTTGACAGTGGAGGTGTTTTGATGTTCACAAAGACTCCAAGGACAATTCCCTGTGAGTGTACATAAACAAATGGCCATGCAGGTCAAGGCCATTCCCAAGAGCTCTCCATTAGCCAGGAAACTTTCATCTCTTTAAGTCACTGGTTACTCTCTGCATTGGCATACTGGTGATCAGGACACTTTACACATTGCTCCATAGCTAGTGAGGAAGTCAAATAACCAATAGTCACTTTTCACTACTTAAAAGAATATTGGGAATCCCTATATAGGGATAATACTAACATGTCAACACTTACTAGCAACAAAAGAATATATTATCAATTATTCCTTGATATGTTCAGTACTATTTCTATTTCTTCTTCATGTTCCCACACTCTTGCCTACATTTTCCTTTTTCAGTTTGAATCTTTTTTTTTACATACTGTGACTATCACCCATAATATTTATTTCCATTTGTAAAAGCCTATGAAAAAATTTTTGCACATACTGGAGCATGTGGCTAATGATATCTGAAGAGTATGGTTCAAAGCCATCCCAGGCAGGAAAGTCCATGAGACGCTTATTATTTTGTGAGGGGGGCGGTCATGGGGCTTATACTCTGGGCCTGGGTGCTGTCCCTCAGCTCTTCAGCTCAAGGCTAGTGCTCTACCACTTGAGCCACAGCACCACTTTTGGCTTTTTTCTTTTTTCTTATGTGGTGCTGAGGAATAGAACCCAGGGCCTCATGCATGCAAGGCAAGCACTCTATCATTGAGCCATCTTCCTAGCCCATGAGATTCTTATTTCCAGTTAACCACCAGAAAACCAGAAGTGGTGTTTTAGCTCAAGTTGAAGAGTGTATGCCATTAGCTGAAGCTTAGAGACAGCAGCCAGTCTCAGAGTTCAAGCCCCTTGACAGACTAAAATAAAAAGAACGTTTCTGCATGTTAAATGCTGCCATACTAATTCTCAGTCTTTTGTGTACTACTCAAACCACTAATCCAAAATTCTGGACAGAAATGTTTGGAATTCCTTGAATGTCTCTATGCAATATAAATAAGAACCCATTAGCTATTCCTTGCAGACATTATATTTGTCCATCTGACTCACCAATAAAGTGGTGGAGAACAAAAGCTGTACAATCATCCTCTGCAAAACACTGTTGCCTGCTTCTTCGACCAAACCCAACACAGAGTGCACACTCTGTTGAAAGAACATTTCTGGGCACTAGGAAATAAAGGTGTACAAGATGTCTGTTTTCTTTGCACCCTAAAGTGAACTTGAAGAAGATGGAGACCATGTACTTAAAAAGGCTTCGCACTTCATATGATAGACATTAAACTTACATTGCTAAGGAGTGGAATAATCATGTGTAAAATGAGTAGAAAAATAATCTTACAAGTAATTCAGAGCCTGTATTTTTTATTTCAAGGAGCAGTGTCATCCAGTGTCACAATTAATTTACAAGGTGAAAGAAGGAATCTTTGAGTATGCAATTATTATACAACATTTGTGTTTCAGGGATTGGATAACACAAGGGAGTAATCATAAATTTGTCCCTAAGTCATGCACTTACCTATTAGCTATCTCTTTCTCTGAGCAAAGGGTACAATCAAAGCAACAGGTAATCTTTCCTTCCTGAGGGGATTTCCTGAATCCAGGACATATCTCACTGCAGACAGAGTGAGGAGCCTGAGAACAATAAGATATTTGTCAGTAAATGTATAGAATTTTACATAACACTAAAAAGTCCATTGATTTAAAGAATAGGATTATTAAGGATATAATTGTATGAACATAACTCTAATAATGCAGTTATAGATTCCACATCATATATCAAAAGGGTTATGTAGTATATACTTAGTCTCTATCTAGCCTGAACTACTGAGAAGTGTCTGACCTTTAAAAGACAGAGGATAATGATGGGAAAGTAGGTCCTGGTTGACAGCCTTCTGGAATTTCCTTGAATTCATAATATCCTATGTAGTCTCCTTCTCATCTGTGACATGTTGAGGAACAAGGAGAAAGAATCCTCTTGATGCTTTAAAAGTATGCTATAAGATAAAGCACAGGCCTCATCTTTATAGGGTTATATGAAGCCCAGGCCCTTCCAATCTTCTTTTCATCTATCCAGTGCCATGCATTGAAAATCTGCTCACACAAGCTCTTTCACTGATTGCTCTCTCCACAGATCATTAAAGTAGCAAGACAACAAACCATTGAATGGATTCTCCACAGAAGGGAGCAAAATAACTCTTTAAAAAAATTAAATGTTTCCTCTGATACTTTCTCTCAGCATAGAAACCAGCTAAGAAAAATAAAATTTACATTTTATGATAACATTCTAAATAAATATTGAACAACACACTTTTAACTTTTTATTTTTTGGGTGCTTAACCTAGAGATAAAAATCTGTATCTGGCCACTGTCCTTGAGGCTGTTTTGCTCAAGGTTACCACTCTACCACTGGAGCCATAGCTCCACTTGATCTTCTTGGTAGTTAATCAAGATAAGAGTCTCACAAAATTTTCTTCCCATTTTAGCTTTAAACTGATATGTAATCTTAGATCTGGAAGGATAGGATTACAGTCATGAGTCCCCAGTGCTCAGCTCCATTAATTTATTCTGTTTCTTTTCTATCCAAGAGTCAATCAATAAAATTTCTTAAGTTTGAAATACTTAAATGTTAGTAAGCACAGAGAGTATAAAGTCTGTGTGGTTCTTTTTTTTTCTGTGTGTGAGTGTATATGTGTGAGCCAGAACTATTGTTGAATTCAGTGCCTGGGCTTTGTATCTAAGCTTTGCTGCTTAAGCTTAGCACTGTATCACTTGATCCACTGCTCTACTTCCAGTTTTTTGGGTGTTTAAATAAAGATAACAGTCTCACAGGCTTTTCTGCTAGGACTGATTTGAAACCATGATACTAAAATCTCTGACTTCTAAACATCTAGTATTATAGGAGTGACTTTTCTGGCCCCAGCCAGGAATACATTTTAAGGGTGAAATCTGCTTATTTATATGAAATTACAATTAGATCCCACCCACCTTTGTAGTTCCTATGGCCCACTCTACCATATTTTATTATTCAAACAGTTGATGAACATGTAGTTTATGTGGAGAAAAATGGCCTACTTCCACTTGAGGTCAGACCTTCTGGAAAATTCCAAATGTTCACAATGTTATACTCTTCTTCTAATTTCCTTTTCTCAATCAAAATCTCTTGGCCTCAAAGAGGATTATGAAATTGTATTTTATTCACAAAATGGGTACACCTAAAAAAAGATACATCATCTTATGATGAAGTACATCTCAGACTTAAAACAAAAAATCTGAAATGAGAAAAGCTCCTGATTAAAATTTCAGATTCTGCATTCCAAAAGAGCAGAAAAACCTAATGAAGAAATAAAAAATTCTATGGGACAAAAAATCATCAAAATAATCTTTGGACATCCTGGTCACTCAGCAAAGAAATAGAAGGCTTTGTTTCAAGAGAAACCAGTTCCATACAAATACTCATAAATGAGACAATTCCCAATTTCCTCACTACAGTTTCACATAACTAAGTTTGTAAAAATCTATAGTTTGAGAATGGTAAAATTTTCATGCATAAAGTTGAATGAATTTAATTACTAATAAAAATATGGATAATTCTGTTTAGCAGATTATCTTTACTAGTATTAAGAAACACATCAGGAAAAGGTGAATTTTTAATTTTCAAAACATTAGCTGTGAGCATGTTGAGGTTATTTGAAACTAAAAGAATTTATGGAAAAATGGAATATATTTTGCACTTGTGACTAACCTGCTTGATATTAACAGCACAAGCACACATGTGTAAGAGACCTCAATTACAAACTGTTATACAGTAAGAGACCTGTCTAGGAAATGACGTTCCTCACTGTACCATCCAAAACTTTAAGTCCTTACCTGTGCAGGTGAAGGCACTGAACCTTTTCTATTTTCCGTTGTTTATAATACTGCTTGATGAAGAAGTGTTTCATGGAGAGCCTGGGCCACAGAATATACAGCATTCTATATACTGTAACTGTCTCCAGACATAGTCATGTCAAAAATGTGCCTAGGCACCCAAGCCAAAGAGGCATCATGAGGATAGTTCTCCCCATTACCAAATCAGAATCAGAACCTGAGCAAGTAAAGGAGAAACCACAGCCCACCAAGGAAAATGTCTCCTGGGTATTTGGAACGGTTAACTACTTTGACAAAATTTGTGAATCCAAAAACATCTGGGTGATGATGTTAAAAAAAATGACAGGTACATGTAATGAACTAAGCAGGAAATATTTTTCTTATGGTTAAATGCCATTCTACAACTTTTCCTTTTATTAAAATTTACTCAACATACACCATTAAATATAGTAGGAATTCATCATGGACATATAGGATGAGGACATACGCTGATGATTTACTTATATGGTTATAGGGTGCCATGATTTTTAAAATATACATCACTGGTTTGTTATTGCCAGATCAAATTATTCTTGGCCATCTCTTCTTTCAATGCAGGAAGAATCCGCAAACCATTTTCATCTTGTAATGTTAACAGTCCTACCCAATTCCAGCTGAAGTGAAGTAGTAATAAGACCATGGCAGTGGCTACTTTGGGGACATCTTTGGGGACATCTAATAGAGAGAAGGAAACTTTTTATGGTCACTCAGTACATGATCAAAAGTCCCAAAGGTAAACTAAAGTGAAGGAATAGAAGATGCTCCATGAATGAGAACATTTCTATCTATGACAATCCCAGTCATCATATATGTTCTATAACCATGTGAAGAAAATGGAAGGCATGTTTTTCTTTTTTCTTTTTTTTTGCCTCTTCTTTTTTTCTTTTTTTCTTGCCCATGAAATTGTAACCCCTATTTATGGTATTTTCAAAATAAAAAAATAATAAAAAACAACATTGAGATATCACCTCTTTTTATTATTTTTTTTTTATTTTGAAAATACCATACAGAGGGGTTACAATTACATGGGTAAGATAGTGAGTACATTTCCTATCAAACATTGCTGCCTCCTCCTTAGTTTCCCCATACCATCCCTTCTCCTCCCCACCAACTCACCCCCACACCCCCATACCACAACCACCCTACCCCCTCCCCACCTCCTCACCCCGCCAAAGTTGTAAAGTTCGTTTTTTGACATAACGTCTTGTAAATCTCGTAGTTGTAATGGGTCTACCTCTAACCCTGTTTAAGCAGTTTGTTTTTTCCCTTCCCTTCCACAAATTATATCAACATCAAATACAGTGAAAGCAGGGCTTAAAAAGCATTGTTGCCTCCTCCTTTGTTTCCCCTTCCCATCCCTTCCCCTCTCCACCTCCCCATCCCCCCCCCCCAATCCCACCACCACCACCACCACCTCCATTGGATAGGAAATTGAAAGACTTGGAAAAAATTATATTAAGTGAAGTAAGCCAGGCCCAATGAAACATAGGTCTTATGCTTTTATTATTTGCAATAACTAGTATATGTCTGAGACAAACAGAAACTCTTAAACAAGTTGATGTTAGGCAAAATAAACCCCAAGATAAGGATTCATCTGGGTTTTTTTTTTCTTTCTCACGATTGTTTCCATCATATTTATAAGATGCTTTCTTTGTTGCTGTGTATGTACCTCCCCCATGGTATAACCCCTGCTTTCACTGTATTTTATTTAGACATGTTTTTCTTTTAGTTTTTGTAAAGAAAAAATAAATCTTTTTAATTAAGTATAAAACAAATCAATTTGTACAATGTCTTTTGGTCTTTGTCACTGTCTTTGTCTTTGTCACATCAACTCTTTTGGTCTTTGTCACATCAACTCCTCTCATTTGTATCTACCACAGGTATTCCCTGACTTTAATAGTTCCATTTTCACATATGTACATTGAATATTATGTTGTATTTGCCCAACCATATTCTTCTTTTTCCTTTACACCTTTCCACATCCCCTTAAAACGCCCCAAGAATATATGCTTCTGGGGTTCATTTTTTATATAGTCTGTTAATTTTTCAGAAAGGTTAGATTGATATGTACTATAATTTATTCAGATTGATCATGTATATATGTAAGTGAATATATGTGGGCTCCATAACTTTATAATATTTCATGAGCATAATTTTTATCTAATATTACATATGAGAGAACACATACCTACTTTTACTTTCTTTTTTTCCTGCCAATTGTGGGGCCTGAACTTTGGGCCGGGGCACTGTCTCTCAGCTATTCAGCTCAAGTCTACCACTCTACCACTTGAGCCATGGCACCATTTCCAGATCTTTCTGCTGAGCAATGGAATCCAGGGTCGCATGCTTGCAAAGCAAGCACTCTACCACTGAGCCACCTTTCCAGCCCGCTACTTTCAATTTCTGAGCCTGACTTTCTTCATTCAATATATCTTACACAGGAGCATATGTATATGTGTGGTAATACAGGGCTATAAACTCAGGGACTCATGTACTACTCCTTTCAAAGCTACCAATCAACAACTTGAACCACACATTAATTCCTGTTTAATTCTTGTTGATTCAGAAAGTTTTCTGTTTACTTGCACACTCTGCTTAACATATCTCTACACTTTCAAGTCATTTCCTGATTTTTTAAAGAAAATCAGTGAGGGTAAAACTTAAAAAAAACCCTCTTTGATGTGAAGGGTAAACAAAGGAGGAGGCTGCAATGCTTGGTAAGAAATGTACGCATTATCCTGCCCATGCAATTGTAACCCCTCTGTACAGTATGTTCACAAATAAAATAAAATAAAATTTTAAAAAACCCTCTTGTCATATCTAATTTTTCTCTTTTCAAATCAAAGGGACTATCCTATTCCATTATATTTGAGTACTTATTCTTTGATATTACAAAATTTGATAGGTTCATAAATCCAATCTCCTCCTATCATACTCTCCTAACAGCTGAAATGGCCCCAAATTTGTTATTTTTACTATCGCCTACCCTTCCTATTCTTATCTGTGAACCTGTAAAGGTTCAGATATGTAACAATCTGGGCAGATATTCTTCCTGATGGTCCTGTAAGTGCTGCTATGGACTTTTTTCCCTCATATGATTGTGGTTTGGAATATTATAATTTCCAAAGATGCAAATGAAGGGATCTTTAAATGCTGTTGAATTTCCATATTAAACATTATATATATATATATATAATCCCAGAGTCAAGTTATGTAAAAGATTAGGATATTTGTTGTGCTCTTTAATAGCAACTACCACAAAAAAACACACTAGTAGTTCATGAATGTCAACCTGAATAATGAACATAGAATTTCAAGACTAGTATTTCAAACTTAGGATGTTGAAGTATAGAATGCTTACTTTCTTGCCCATATATATGTTAAAATATTACCCTTAATTGGGATCTAATGTGAATATAGTTTCATGTGTGAAAGACATAAAGGAAATTTGTCATGAATGAAATTTAAAAAGTTAGTTAAGGCACAAGATAGTTTGCTTTATCTTTACTACCACATAAACCACAGCAATCATTTTCCATTAAATGTGGGGCTGGCTTTCATGAGACAACAAATATTCTATTGTTTTCATGTTTGGTAACTATCTCCACATATGAGAAAAGTTTTATTTCAAGCCACCTAGTTTGTGTAATGTGGTTATATTGCAGGTCAGAGTAACTAACAAATCTTCCATGTAAGAATGTCTTTCAGAAGCTAAGTGTCATTTAAGGAAGATTCTATAGTAAGTTATGTTCACAGACCCAACATAGTAAAAAAAAAAAACACTTGATGCAATATCAAGCAAAACAAGAGCTTAACCATCAGGTGATGGAATTTTATTTCTTATTCATATAACAATAGTAAAGGGAGTCATCCAACTCCAAGGTGCTTATTATGGAGAGAGTAACCTCCAACATGGGGATGAGAATGTCAGCAAGCTTTACATTGAAATCCAATTTACAAGGCCACCGTGGCACAATGCAGTAATCACTTCCCAATGTATTTAGTTTGAGATATTGAAAAGAATGCCTATAAAAAAGTAAAGAGGATCAAACTACTTTTCATTCTCTTTTGTCATGTTTATGTGTATAAAGTTATTCGTGTGTGCACATTCTAAAGAAATTAATGCAATGAAATCAACAAACCTTTAAAGTTAACAATTGAGGCAATATTAAAATATAAGTAATTCAAGAATTACTTATAGAATCCATAGAAGAACAGGAAACTGGCAATTAAAGTTTCATACACAGTATAACCAAGCAATAGGGCAGATAATCAAGATACAGAAGAAAGGTGAGTAACATGTTAGGAGTTACTAAATAATTCTCAGTCCTAAATATCAATTTTATTGGACTGAGTAATTGGATCAAGATATAAAACACATCCACCTGCTGTCCCAACCAAAAAAATTATCAAATAGAAAGCAAACCCACAAAAAATAGGGTGGAGTAGCAATCCTAATATCAGATGAAATAGACATCAAATTAAATTAATGAGAATAAACACAGAAGGACATTACATACTAATAAAGGGAACTCTTTCTCAGAGTAATATACCAATTCTAAATATCTATGCACCAAATGCTGGAATACCCAATTTTATTAAACAATGCATCTTAATCTAACAATGCACATAGATCTAAACACATTGATAATTGGTAACATCAACACAACATTGTCATCTCTGGATCATCCAGGAAAAGCTCTACAAAGAAAACTCATACATATATGATTGTATGGATCACCTAGTTTTTCCAGATATCTAGTGAATATTTAAACAGGAGCATCAGAATAGAAATTCCTCTCAACCACTCAATGAACACTCTAGCAAGTAGATCATATATTAAGTCACAAAGCAAATCTTGCAAATTAAAAAAATATGATATTATTCCCTTGCATCCTGACATATCAAAATGGAATAAAATTACAGCTCAACACATAATGCTATGACAGAAAATTCTGTAAAGTGTGGACAATGAATAATATATCACAGAATGAAGAGATTAGAATGGGAATTCAAATATTTATTAAACAACATATATGAACCCATAAAATACAGATCCTCTAGGACTCAATGAAGACAGTACTCAGAGGAATATTTATAACTCTGTGCTTAGAAAAACAAGTTGGGGAAATCTCAGATCAGTAGTTTAATGATGAAAATCAAGGTTCTTGAAGACCAGGAATAAACCAAAAGCCAAAGTAAAAGGTTGAAACACTAAAAATTAAATCAAATAAAGTAGAGAAGAAAATACCATAAAACATTAACAAATATTGGTTCTTTTAAGAAAATTAATAAAACTGGCCTACTCTTAGCAAATCTGATCCCCAAAAGAAGAGTATGTACACACATAAAGAAAATTATAGGCAAAAATCGGAAAATCAAGAGAGATACAATCAAGCTTTAGAACATTAGAAGGGAATAATTTGTAAACATTTATCATGACAAATTGGAGAATTGGGAGGAATGGTGAAATTTCCAGAGAATGTTGATATATTCCAACAAACAAAATACATTGGAACCAAGACAATAGACCCATAACAAGTAATGAAATTGAACTGACAATAAAAGACCTCCCATCCAAGGAACGCCCAGGACCTGATGAATATATAGCTGAATTCTATAAGGCCTTCAAAGAGAACTCACTCCATTATTTCTTAAAAATCTTCAATGAAACAGAAAGGGAAAGATCACTACCAAAGTTCTTTTTTGAAACCAGCAAAATGCTCATCCAAAAACCACATACACTCATCATGAAAGAGACCTGTAGACCCATTTCTTGGATGAACATCAATGCAAAACTTCTAAATAAAATTCCAGCCAACCTAATTTAACAACTATCCAAAGAAGTTGTATTCTATGATCAAATTAGATTCAACACATCAACAGAAACAAGGACAGCAACTACAAAATCTTATAAACAAAGTATTTGACAAGATTCAACACCTCTTTATGACAAATGCTCTGGAGAAGCTAAGAAGCCATGGACTACAGCATCTATAAGGTAATGGAATAACCTTCCATGGTCCTGATTGGGAAGGATTATCATCGTGAAAATGGTAGTAGTGCCTCAAGCTATCTACAAATTCAATGCAATACTAAGAAAAATCTTAAAAACATTCTTCAATGATATAGAAGAAGCAATCTGAAAATTCTTGTGGAATAGTCAAAGACCAGAGCAACAAGAACAGTCCTTAGCATGAAGACTGGTACTAGAAAAATATCAATACCCAACTTCAAACTCTGTGATAAAGTCATAGTAATAAACAGTTTGATAATAGTACAAGAATAGGGCAAAAAGCAGGGCAACAGCAGCTCATGCCTGTAATCCTAGCTACAGAGGAGGCTGAGATCTGAGGATCATGGTTCAAATCCAGCCCAGTCAGGAAAGTCTGTGAGACTTTTATCTCCAGTAAACCACTAGAATACTGGAAGTGGCACTGTGGCTCCAGGGTGCTCGCCTTGAGCTGAAGAGCACAGGAACAGCACCCAGGCAAAGAGTTCAAGCCCCACAACTGCCAAAAAAAAAGAGCAGAGGTGAGGACCAATGGAATAGAAGACCATGAAATGAACCCACATACTTATAGCCACATAATATATCAGGAAAGAAAAAAAATAGGATAGAAGGAAGACAGTATCTTCAACAAGTTGTCAAAAGAAAATTGTGTAAACATGTGCTGAAAACTTCAAAGAGATTAGAACAGATATTATAGAGCCTTATATATCACCCTTCACCTAAATCAATTACACAAGAAACTAAGACCTCAGTGTAAGACCTGATACCCTGAAGAGGTGGGGAAACACCAACGATCCTTGACACAATTCAAAATGTCTGAAGTCAATATGCAGAATCACAACAAATCAAAGAAAGTCTGGATGCATGGGATTGCCTCAAAATGAAGAGTTTCTGCAATGCAAATGGCATAGCTAGCAAGATAAATTGAAAGCCCACAGATTGGGGGAAGATCTTTATTAAGTATGCATCAGACAAAGGCCTCATATCTAAAATATACTCAATGGTCAAAAATCAAGTCCTCAAAGAAACAATAACCCAATTAATAAATGAGTTAAAGACTTAAAGAGAGCTATCTCTGCAGAAGATGTAGAATGGTAAATTTATCCATGAAGAGAGAGAGATTTGACATTTCTCTATATGAAAGAAATATAAATCAAAACAAGATTGAGATTCCACCTCACCCCAGTTAGAATGCCCAATATAAAGAAAACTAACAATACCAGATGTTGCCAAGGATATGGCCAAAAAAGAATGCTTACTAAACTTTTGATGCAAATGTAAAGTTTTCAAACACTCATAAAAGAATTATGGACATTCCTCAAAAGAGTAAACATAGAGCTTCCCTAGGACCCAGCAATTACATTCTTATTCATTCATCCAATAGAACACAAACAAGACCACAGTGAAGACACCAGCCCAATGATGTTCATTGCAACATTGTTTACCATACCACGGTATGGTATCAACCCAGATGGCCCTCAGTGGATGGATTAAGAATGTGTGGTTTACATAGCTAATGGCATTGTATGCTCCCATCTGAAAAAATGATACTGCTAGTTTCATAAGGAAATGGAAAGACTTTGTCACTGTTCTTGATTTCTGATTTTATATAAGTTTATCTGTTTTGGTAAGGATAAGGGAGAACACAGAAATGGTGGAACAAAGGGTGAACAAATGCAGCAGTGATACTAGACACTAGGCAGAAACTGAAATATACAACTTGTGTGGAAGGGGCTTAGGAGGGCAAATCTGAGAGAAAAGGACAGAGGTTGCACCATTCCAAAAGAAAAGTACTCATCCAACATGTAACTCTAATCCCTCTGTATATCACCTTTAAAATAATAACAAAAACTTAAAAAAAGTGGAATAAAACATTACATGCAAATGGAATACAAAAAACTATGTGCAAGCATGTATAACATCATCACATCAAATAGACTTTAATGAAAGGATCAAAAAGTAACAAGATTTTAATGTCATGATAAAGGAATTAAATCAACAAAGTGAAATAGTAACTGTAGGTGTTTATTTTCACACTTCTAAGCAATTAACTATACTAACTGACTTTGAGATAGTCCTTAATACAATAATAGGTGAAGATTTTATGGAGAGATTTGCCATTCAGAATCAACAGGCAGGCATTAGAATTTAATTTCACCCTTGATCACGTGAGCCCTACATATGCCAAAGAACATTTTAACCAACTTCTATTGAATAAAGCATTGTTCATCAATGTAATGAATTTTCTCCAGGAGAAATGATGGGGTAGGGCCAAATAACAGCCATGTTTTAACATTTTACAACTATCTTGAGCACACATGTAGATTACACTGTAGTAATGCTAGAAATTAGCAAGGAATATGGGCACATAATATGAAAATCAAATGAATTATATTTTAACCATTATTACTTAAATAATAATTGCATTAAAATTATTCATTGAAAAAATTGCTTCATGATAAAGTGAATTGTTTTTCAGGGCACATTTCATGAAATAATCTGGTCCTAGGAACAAATGAAAATGAAAAGAACATCAGAAACACATAGTTATAGAAAACAGGACTTAAAGGAACTATCAAATTTTGCTTAAACCAAGAGAAGGAATAATGAACTAAATAACTTGCACTGCATGTCAATGAACAAGAGAAACTCAAGAATAGTAGAAGGAATGAAGGAAACGATGTCAGGAGCAAAAGCATAGTGGCAATCAGCAATGAATCAAAAGGAGTTTGTGCAAAACAGAAAGGTTATAAGGCTGAAGTAAAAATCCTAAAGCAGCAATCAAAAGAATGACATACATTAATCCATATCTCCATGATTCTGCATGAGCTGAATCAGTATGGTGAAAATAGCCATATTACTGAAAACCATATACAAGTTCAGTTCAATCTCCATCAAAATTTCTATCCCTTCCTAGACAGAAATAGAACAGGCAGACTACATTTTCTGAAAAAGGAAATCCTTTATTCAGAATGATGTTAAGACATAAGAACAGTACTGAAAAATCACTGCCTTTCTCTTATGCTATGGGGCCAAATAACAAAAAAACACATAAATCAATGAAAAATAAGACAGAAATACTTGTAACAGCTACAGATATCTGATTTTTGGAGAACTGACAAAAAATACATGGCCTACAGATGGCACCCAAAATAAGGCATGGAGCCGTTAAATTGGTTATCCATGTGGCAAACATTGAAACTAAAGCCTAGCCTTGAATACACAATTTTTTCAAATGAAAGTTGATTAGTTTTCAAATAGATACTGGAACATTGAAAGTAGTAGTGTAAATGAGGGTCAATATAAAATAACAATAACCTTAATAGATCTCACACCTGTCATAAAATAATAGAAAGATTTAAGTGTGGGGCTCAGAAGGTGGGTCAGTGGTAGAGCGCTTGCCTTGCATGCATGAGGCCCTAGGTTCAATTCCTCAGCACCACATAAGCAGCCAAAAAAGACCAGAAGTGGCTCTGTGGCTCAAGTGGTAGAGAATTAGCCTTGAGCTGAAGAGCTGAGGGACAGCGCCCAGGCCCAGAGTTCAGGCCCCACTTCCGGACCAAAAAAAGAAAAAGAAAGATTTAAGTGTGAACTCAACTAGGTGGTAGAATATTTTTCTTATTTACAAGGCCCTAAATTCTACCCAAGAATGGAAATTTATAGCAGCTTTGCTTGCATCAAATTGAAAAGGTTCAGCACACTGAAAGAAACAGTGGGACAGCCAAATGTATGGTTGAAACTCATTAAATCATTTTAGCAATCAATACAATAAAAATAAAAACTACAATGAGTTATGCATCAAGCCACACAAAATTTTGCAGTGTTATTGTAACTGAATATTGGATGTGGGCGATGAGTAAATGGCAAACCTCAAGATAATCTTTAGGGCAAGAGACATTTAAGTTAAAGGAGAGCATAGCAGTGTGGGCAGAAGAAATGTATTTTTAAATGATGATATCATGCATACCAAAGCTCAGGGATGAGGTCTGTGATGCATGCTAGGATCACAGTATTGTAATAATATATATGAAGTAGCTTCATATATATTAACTAATTGGCTAATTGTTTAAATGCCTGCAAGGTACAGTTTTATTTCTGTAATTCAGGGAGGGGAAGGGAAAAAAACAAAATACTTAAATAAGGATACAGGTTGACCCACTATAACAATGACATGTACAAAACACTATGTGGAAAATGAACTTTACAACTTTGGTGGGAGGGGGTAATTGTGGCGGTAGGAGGGGAGGGATGGTAGGGGAAAAACAAAGGAAGAGGCAACAATGCTCAATAGGAAATGTACTCATTACCTTGTCACCCCTCTGTACAGTATTCTTACAATAAAAATGTACAAAAAATTAAAAATAATATGCAATGATGGAAACCAATGGCTCATGTCTGTAATGTTAGCCATTCAGGAGGCTGAGATCTGAGGATAACAGTTCAGAGCCAGCATAGGCAACAAAGTCCATGAAACCCTCCTCTCCAACTTAACCAGCAAAAAGCTGAAAGAGCTGTGCCTCAAGTAGTAAAGCCTTACCTTGAGCAAAAAACTCAGGGACAGCACCTGAGTTTAATCTCCGGACTGGTATGAACACGCACACACACACACACACACACACACACACACACACACACACACACACACACACACACACTCCATGCAAACACAGTAGTAGCTCACATACCTGTAATATTTTCACCTTATTTCCTAGTGATCGCATTTAATTTTAATTTGTTTCATTTTTTATGCTAATTGTTATTACTTTAGTTGTACACACTTGTGGAGGTACAATGTGACTAATACATGTATTAGTAATTAATATAATGTAATTATAATGATCAAATCAAGGTAGCTAGCATTTCCATCTCTTTAAACTTGATCTGCATGTTTTTTACTAGGATGGAATAAATAAAATTTTGACCAAAAATGATACAGTTTTAAAAATACCATGTAAACAAAGAACCTGCAGATTATTGCCTTAAAGGGTCCCACTGATAGTGAACGGCTTTACATTTTCATTGTTTATTTCTGTCTTGGTAAAGTTTTTCTCAAATGCCATGGGAACTAGAGGCTTCTCATTTCAATTATGACTTTTAATTATATTCACAGGTGGTTAACTCGCACTCCTATTTGCCATTCAAGCACATTTGTACCTGGATCTGTAAGAAACAAACCAACTAGTACTTTATAAAGATGATCTAGAACACAAAGGTAGCTTCTCAAAATCATTGCTGAATTTCTTTAGTAGAAAAAACAAAAATAAGGGTCTGGGAAGGTGGCTCAGTGGTAGAGTGCTTGCCTTGCATGCATGAGGCCCTGGGTTCAATTCCTCAGCACCACATAAGCAAAAAGGAAAAAAAAGCCGGGAGTGATGCTTTGGCTCAAGTAGTAGAGTGCTAGCCTTGAGCTGAACAGCTGAGGGACAGCGCCCAGGCCCAGAGTTCAGGCCCCACATCTGGACCCCCACCAAAAAAAAGAAAAACCAAAAATAAGAATAAATTTATTCCAAGTATGTTGTACTCATATATGGAAATACCACAATTGATGCCTATCATAATATAATTTGTACAAATTCAAAAACATACTAAAATATTTTAAATCCCTTCAAATGATGGTAATGCTATATACAAATTAGAGATTGGGAATACATCCAGAAAGTCTGGAAAATTATCTGTGCTGGGGCTTCATGCGTGTAATCTTATATAATCAAGAACCTGAGAATTGCAGATACTAAGCCAAAGTCAACTAGTGTAGAAAATTCCTTGACAGACTTTTCTCCAGTTAACCAAAATTCCAGAAGTGCAGGAGTGATTCAAATGGTGAGCATCAACCTTGAGAGAAAAGGCCACCAATCAAGAGTACAAAGCAAACCAAACACTAATATCGCATACCTGTAATGCTTGCTCCTTCAGGAAGGTGAAAATGAACAGAAATAATTAGAGATGTAGGAGAGAATAAAGGATGTAGAAGAAGGCATAAAAATGGAATTAGATAGACCATGTGACTATGAAAAAAGTTCATGGTTTGCAGGTGGAACTACAATATGAAAAATTATTTGGCACAAGTATCATATTGTTCAGAAATTGAGAACGATTGTGGGTGTAGAATTGAGTGAAATTTCTCATCTACTGCTGTGTAATTGCCATGGTCAACTTATCTACAGGAAAGATTTCATGTATAAATATTATTATCTGTAGTCAATAATATGAAGGGTATGGTTTTTTGGGGGTCTAGTCATGGGACCTGAACTCTGGGCCTGGGCTCTGTCCCTCAGCTCTTCAGCTCAAGGCTAGCGCTCTACCACTTGAGCCACAGCGCCACTTCCGGCTTTTTTCTTTTTGCTTATGTGGTTGCTGAGGAATCGAACCCAGGGCCTCATGCATGCAAGGCAAGCGCTCTACCACTGAGCCACCTTCCCAGCCCCACCATTAATGATATTTTACTAATACAGACTATTCTTTTCTTCATATCTATAGGTAGTTATGAGATTTGCTGAGATTATTATTCTCAATGTGTTTATATTAGCACAGAAACAAAAGTATACAAACATGTTTTGGGAAATTAAGAGAAGGAAAGTTATCTTAACATGGATAAATACTATGGAATAAGAAAAATAAACTACGCTAGGGACTGGTGCATCATGCCTGTAGTCTTAGGTACATAGGGGTCTGAGATGTGGTGATCATGTTTTGAAGCTATCTTGGGCAGGGGTAACTGTGAGACTCATTTCTCTATTTAACAACCAAAAAGTATCAGATGTAGAGCTGTGGCTCAAGTGGTAAAGCACTAGTCTTGAGCAAGAAAGCAAAGTACAGTGCACATGCCCTGAATTTCTAGTACAAGCACAAAAGAAAAAAAGATAAGCAAACATACTACTGGCATATAAGTTAAGGACATATATATATATATATATATATATATATATATATATATATATATATATATACACATATGTGTGTGTGTGTGTTTGTGTGTGTATAATAGGAGGGAAGGGAGTATCTGAAGCATTTTAGTACATAATTGGTGACACTGACTCAAATTGTTTGAAATAGCAGCCATCCCATCATAATCTGCAGTGACTTCTGGGATTAAGAAGATGGTTGAGTAAAGTGTAGTGCTTATAGCCCTAGAAAGAGAAGCTATATATGGAAGGAAACCAAATTCATTTCCTACTAGTAGATAGAAATGTACTGAACCATAGATGAAAGGTACAAGTATGAAACTGAGCTTTTTACTGGTGCATAAGGATGGGTTGGCATGGTAGAGAAGAAAGAGAACACTCATCTGTGCACCTAAACTTCCCTCAGGCATTGCTTATCCTGAGAACAAAACAGTAAATGGAAATAGATTAATGAGTTACTTAGGGCTTGTTCTCTTCACGCCTTGGAAACATCGCCTGTTATTGCGATCTTTGTCTAAAGTGTAGAGGGCCAAAACACCAGCAACATCCCATCTCCATCCATGTGTGCTCAGTGCTTCATTGTAGAAAAGCACATAATGCCAGCCAAGGACTAACAAAGGGTGGAAGCTGGAGGAAAAGGAATGTGAAAGCCGAAAGGTACATCCCTGAAGTATCTGCTAAGCTAAAATCCTGGTTCAAACTGAGGCCCACAGTTTTAGGTATACACAAACACACACTCACACACACACACACACACACACACACACACACACACACACATATATGTGTGTGTATATATAGATATCTTTGCACATGTGCACATGAGTCCTTTTATTCACAAACATGTATAGTATAGTCCATCTTTCATGGAAAACTCTTGTGAATCCCCAGGAAGAATGTATTAAATTCTTCCCTGGAGCTCTACGTCTGTGGCCTTGCATCCAGAAGAAAAACATAGGTTGGAAAGCACACTTGCAGGTTCTCCTTACTCATCTCGTGTGCTACTGTTTCTTCCAAGACCACAGACAGTGAGTCCCTAGTGTTGAAGTTAACTTTGATATGTTTACTCCAATATCTGTGTCTATTTGTCGAAAAGTCATTCAGAATGATGCAATTGAATTGCATCAGAGGATCCCATGTCAGGTGCATGGTGAAATGGACAGAAAAAAAATGTATTGTAGTGGGATATCAACCAAAGTTATTAGGACATCAGACCCAATGGGTCAGTTCATAAATTCAATGTCCACAGAACGTTGATGGTTGATCTAGGCAGGGTTCCATAAAATTTCCATTTGCACAGGCTTCCAAAAATGTACCTGCTTACTTCTCCCTGGAAGCAATGATGATGCTGAAACCAACAAAATGTTACTAAGGGCTCTAGAATTTATATCTAATATATTCTGATAAATTCAGAGATTAGTACATCATAAAAATATCCTCAGTAAGTTAGTCTCAATAAATCAAGGTTGATGCCAAATTGAATGTCACATTTGCATTCTGAACTTTCACCTTTACACAAGTAATTTTTACTCAACCTGCTTTCACAATCTAGTTTTGTTTTTCAGGACATGTTTTTGAGAACATAGGGTAATAGAAGACATCCTTCTCTACCATGAGCCTAAATCAATATCGGTACCGATTCTATGTTTTCTACTTGTCATAATATATTAGACACAAATACCACACAGAGACCCCAATGGCCCTTGAGAGCAGAGCTACTTCAGAGATGTGTACACACTCTGCAAATGTCGCGACCTTCCATGTACATGATGATGTACTTGCCCATAATCACGTACTACGTATCAGAAAATGTGCATTGCTGTTTAAACAAATCAGCAAATGTACTATAGATTGTAGAAGGAAAAACTTTTATTTATTGTGAAAATATCATACAGAGGGGTTACAATTACATAATTTGCAATAACTTGTATATGTCTGAGACAAGCAAAAATGGTCAGATAAGTTTATTTTAGGAGAAATGAACCTCTAGATAAGGATTCAAATGGTTTTTCTTTCATGCGGTAGTTTCTAACATATTCATAAGATGATTTCTTTGTTGCTTTGTATGTCCCTCTCCCAAAGTATAACCCATTTTCACTGTATTTGATGTAGGAAAAATTTTTTAATGAGGTTTCCACTGGCCCTTTAATCTTGTATACTCCTTATATTATATAATTATATCACTTACTTTTTCATTCTTAGTAGCATATGTTAATTCTATAGAGGGTTTATTTATACACATACATGTACATATGCAATGAACCTCAATCTCATAAGGTAGTGGTATTGGTTCATATCTTCAATCTATTTATCATTTTTGTGGGTTTTTTTTTTGTCAGTCATGGGGCTTGACCTCTGAGATTGGGTGTTGTCCCTGTACTCTTCAGCTCAAGAAGAGTGCTCTACAGATTGAACCAGAGTACCACTTCTGATTTTCTAGTGGATTTTTGGAGATAAGTATCTCACAGGGGCTGGGAAGGTGGCTCAATGGTAGAGGACTTGCCTTGCATGCATGAGGCCCTGGGTTCGAGTCCTCAGCACCACATAAGAAAAAAGAAAAAAGCCAGAAATGGAGCTGTAGCTCAAGTGGTAGAGCTCTAGCCATGAGCTGAAAAGCTGAGGGACAGCGCCCAGGCCCAGAGTTCAGGTCCCACAACAGGACCCTCCCCCCCAAAAAAAATAGAGTCTCACAGATTTTCCTGCTCAGGCTGGCTTTGAACCGCATTCCTCAGATCTCAGTCTCCTGAGTAGCTAGGATTACAGGCGTGAGCCACAAGCATCCAGCTATTTATAATTTGTGAGAAACTACATACATTTCCATAGTATTTAATGATATTCCTATGAATTGTGTATAAGTGATCACTTTATTTTGCCAGCATTTTTATTTGTGTTCTTGGTGATAGATATTGTCATTGAAGTGTGAAAAATTCAATGTCCTTTGGCTTTGCATTTCCTTTATGCCAAGGATGTTGAGCATCTATTTTTGTATTTTAATTGGCCCCATATAATTCCAGATGTCAGGAATATCTTTAAATTTGCTTGCCAATGTGTTCATTGACATTACTTAAAAGTTTAGATTTCTAACCTTCCTTCATATTCTGATAATTAAGTTCTTGGCTGATGTTAAGCTAATCTGTAAGCCATCTATTCACCCTAGTTACTGTTTATTGTGTTGTGCCACATTTTTAATTCAGTGTAACCCCATTTGTAAAATTTTGCTCTTATTTACTGAGATATTTGAAGTTTTAATCAGTAGCTTACTGTCTAAATAAAATGTTTCTTCTTTTATGTTGTCTGTAGTGCAGTGTTTTATTTTACATTTTAGCTCTTCAATTTTTATGGGCTAGAAAAACAAGGACCATTCACAACTTAAGGCATACTGGAATACCTGGAGACAGTGTCCAGGAGAAGATGACTGGAATTGTGGTCAGAGAGAGAGAAGCTCTGTGAGTGGAAATATTTACTCACCACAAGTGCTGCCCTTGTGTACACATGTGGGACTTTTGGAGCCAGAGCGATCCTGCTTGTCTCATGGACTAGAAGTCTCCCTGAAGCCAGCAGTTGTTTCAAGTACTCAGAAAGTAATCCTAAACAGATTCAGTAGGTGTGAAGTCCTCATGGGCTCTAGACACAATGAAATTCTTCCCAACTCCAGTTTGAACTTCATACCTTAGGACCAACTCACAAAGTGAGTTTTTTGTGGGGTTGTTAGGCACTTTGAGACGTTTAGAATGTTTTTGACTCTTTTTGGAGCCCACTCTAGTGGCAACACTAGCATTAGTTTAAGATCTAAAGCCAGAGCCAGCTGTAGCACCTTGTGTTGGCCCACAGGCAGAAACTGTGCAATCAATATATTGTACTAATCATCCACAGTACCTGTTTGATTGGCAAAGCTGATTTTCGAATTTTTTGTATTATCTGAGACAAATCCAACATCAGTTCTGTCAGGAGAAGCTTACGAGATGAGTAAGGAGAGGCCTTACAATTACATGGGCAAGGTAATGAGTATATTTCTTATCAAGCATTTTAGACTCCTCCTTTGTTTCCCCTTTCCATCCCTTCCCATCCTCCACCTGCCCCCCCAATCCTCCCACCCGCCTACCCCACCCATGAGATGTATAAGTCGTTATGTCTTGATTTCTGTACCTAGTGGCACATATTAATATATATGGTGAGGCTAAGGATGGGTCAGAGTTCCCCTTACTCTTGTGTCCTCTTGTTCTGTCTACAACAACTTTCCTTTAAAAATGTTTTTATTGATACAGGTGGACCCATTGCAACAATGAGATGTACAAGTCGTTATGTCGAAAACGAACTTTACAACTTTGGTGTGGGGGTGTGGTTGAGGGGAGGATTGGGGGTGTGGAGGGAGGATGGGAAGGGATGGGAAGGGGAAACAAAGGAGGAGGCTACAATTCTTGATAAGAAATGTACTCATTATCTTGCCATGTTATTGTAACCCCTCTGTAGAGTATTTTCACAATAAAAAAAGAAAAAATGTTTTTATTGATATTATAAAGGTGATACACAGAGGGGTTACAGGTACATAAGTTTGGACAGGTTCTGAAAGATTAAACATAAGTAGAGAGATGGGACCTTTTTCATTCCCATTAGAGCTGAACAGTCAAGCACTGGAATAGAGCTACAGCTAGGCAACCACTCATGCTCATCTGCCAGGAGAGTTTTCCATCTTCACCACGTATTGAGTTCCTGATATTCAGTGGAGCCCAGCGCACACATAATACTATTTGCTAGTAGTAGGATATGTTTACCTACACCAGGAGATAGACAAATGCTTGAGGGGCAATGGTAGAACTTGCTTCCATGACCAAGAAGTCACAACACCTCCCTGTGTTAGGATTGAGACTAGGGAATGAAAATTTTGTTATCCCTTTCCTATTTTCATTTCCTTCTGGGATACTCTGGTGCTGGGTATACTCTGTAGTTTAAATAAACTTGGCTATGGAGGCTCAGTCAGAGGTGACAAAGGAGTCTTTATTGGAGTGCTAGTTATGTGCAGATGACCAATTACAAAGACCTGCAGCCACCAAATACACTGAACTCAGGAAACAGACCAAAGGAAAACAATACTAGCAAACCAATTCAGCTCCAATGGATTGCTGAGTTGGGATGACATGATGACTGGAGAAGAGCCAGGAGACAGAAAACAGGACATGAACATGGAGATACGTGACATAGCATAATGGCTCCTGAGCAGGCCCATGCCTTGGTAGTCATTTCAGGGGGCAGTATCAAGGAAACTCCTGGTCCCAGGCACTGGATGGACAGGCTTAATCACCATTCATCCAGATACCAAGCCAGAATTTTAAACTTTGCCATTACCAGTTTATTGTCTTACCAGTAAATTTTGTGCATTCTTGTATATTTTCTTGTTCACTAATGTAGGTATCTTTTGGACTAAAAGACTTCAGTATTTTTGTAGAATAGGTATGTTGGAGGTATAGTCTCTTAACTGCATCAGTCTGGAAATATGTTTGTGCATTTGTCCTTTATCTTTCTCTTGTGAAAGATATCTTTGAAAAGTACAGTTGTCATGGTAGATAGAATGCATTTTTTTCAGTACTGTAAAGACTTCCTGCCAAACCCTGCTGGCATCTGTGTATTATATTTAGGACTCAACTGTTAGAGAAACAGAGACACACCTAAGTATTAGATCCATTTCTCTTCTAATCTAGAGAATCTTCCATACAAAATTCACTTTTGACAGCTTGATCATACAATAGCTTGCCGTAGATGTGTAGATGTCATTGTCAAAAATTTGATTAACATTTTATGTTTTAGTTGGTATCATGTATTCTTATTCTTGTGTACGTAGGAATTTAAAATTCTGTCATTACTTATTAGGACAAGCATTTTAACTTGTTAGCATCCTCATCATTTCCTAAATCCACAAAACACTAATATTGACTATTATTTATACTGTTGTCAACTTTTGACAAAACTTCTTTCACATGTCTCCTCATCCTTGCTTTCAGTTTAGTACTCGACTATATTTCCTTCAACGTAACTATTTTCTTCTATTTAGAAGACATCACTAAGTTAACAGGCATTAATTGAGAAATTTTAAATATATATATATATATATATATATTATACCATATGTTGAAAAAGTTAATATTCTCATTTGAATTTTCATGTTGCTACCATTGTTTACTCCTTTGAACAATTCGTTTTTACTTGCTTATATTAATTTCCTTAAAATGTGCACACATACATATATCAAAAGTGTACACAAAGAAAGAAATGTACGTTAATCCTTTTTACTCCTGTTTTCTTTCCTATCCACAATTTTAATCTAAAAATATTGTGAATATAATAGTGATTACTCCTTTTTGTCCTACTGGCCTTGGAATTGGAATTTCTATGTAGAGTTTGCTCACAATTCATTCCTCTTCCCCCATGTTTGATGTTCCTCTGTTCAGAATGATTTCCTTAGAGTTGAATGAATCCCTTTGTGCTACATGAATGAAAATACAATTCCCTCACCTGATATTTGAGCTCTTGTTCTGATTGATATTGCAGGACGTGTTGTTCACAATGTTGGGTGTGTGAGCAGAGCTTACTATGGAATCTTCTCTAAATGACACTTTGCTTCTGAAAGATGTTCTTAAATTGAAATATTTGTTAGTTAGCCTGACTTCCCATATAAACACATAACCTAAACTGGGTGACTCGAACACAAATTTTAATTTTATTTTCAATTCCCTGACTTGAATTTGGGGCCTTGGAGTTGTACCTGAGCAGCTTTGTACTGAAAGCTAGCATTTTACCACTTGAAACAAAGCATCACTTCCGAATTTTGAGTGGTTAATTGGAGATTAATATTCCATGGAGACTTTCCTGCCAGTGCTGGATTCTAACTATGGTAGTCAGATCTCAGACTCCTGAGTAACCAGGATTACAAGTGTGAATCACTGGTGCCCAGCAAAACAAAAGTTTTTTCACACACATGGAAATTGTTACCCCAAGAAAAAGACAACTGAATACTTGGTGTCTTATGAGAGTCTATTTCATATTTAAGGGACAAGTTTTTGCTGTGGTGCATGTGAAAGTGGGAAATAAAGTAAGCTGTCTCAGAGCTTAAGTAAGTTTCTGAATCTCATGCATGACAAATTCCCTTCATGTCCTTACTTATTCCTATTTACAAACATAAGTACAATATTTGCAATTTATCCTGATTGGAGATAATGTTTTAACATATTAATTGGCAAAGAAGTAAGCATTTAAACAATCAAAATCTTAAGTTTTGAAAAACTCCCTAAATTTCTATGCTCATTATGCAGCTTGATTTTCAAGAACTATAATTCGTTTTGGGATTGGCTTTTTTCTGTTGAAGAAATGAAAAAAAAAACTATAACTTGACCTTGGGATTTGATATTTATGTGGTTCAATATGGAAGTTGGACAGCATTTAAAAATCCCTTCATTTGCCTCTTTAGGAAGTACGAGATCCTTAACCAGTCTTGTATGAGAAACTGTAAGACTATGGCAGCATTTACAAGACCAGCAGGATTAAAATCTGCCCAGATTGGGACACTACTGGACCTCTACAAGATTGCATAGGTGAAAGTGGGACGAGTGAAGTAATATCTTAAAATGTCTAAATCGGTGCCGTTTCAGGTGTTAGAAAAGAATGAAAAGAGGCTGAGAAAATGCAGTCGCCATGGAGACGCAGCCAGTATGGGCAGCAATTTACCCTCAAAAGCAAGGCTTAGAACAATTTACCAGATCCCAACCTTGGCTCCTTGCCCCCAGTTACCCTGAAAGCGAACCATTCAGGAGTATGCAATGCCTTGACTCAACCACTTCCACAGCCCTCATGGGCTGGACGCCGGGTTACAACCAGGTTTACAAGGGGAAGAAGCTAGCTGAACAGATGTTTCAAGGACTTATTATTTTTTCTGCAATAGTTGGATTTATCTATGCATAAATGGCCAAACAGTTTGGATGGACAGTCTATATAGGTATGGCCGGATTTGCTTTTCCATGTTTGCTAATGCTTCCTCCATACCCATCTATGCACGACATCCCCTCAAATGGTTATCTGTTCAAGAATCAAGAACAGAAGACAAGAAAATTGGGGATAGAAAAATTAAGAGGTATGTTAAAAAAATTCATTGGGTTTTTACATTTTTTTTCTCTGAGATGAGCTAAGTTCACATCATACCCAAATCATGAGCCTAAAACTCCCTATGCTCTTAAACACAGATTTCTTTATATTTTAGTTTTCTTTATATTTCTTTTTTGTTATTGTTTTCTACCCCTAGTTAATTGAGTGTTGATTAGTTACAAAATAGTCTCCTATTGTTCACTTCTCATTTTGAAGAAGAAGCCAAAGCCAAGCCTGTCATAGTAGCACTAGCCTGGCCCTTCTCCTAGCCATCTGTGAGCATTCATGAGTGACAGCCAGGTTCAGCACATTCTTGGCTTTACTTCTGTCTTTTTGTACTTTTTTAATTTTAAAAATGCTGTATAGAGGGGTTACAGTTCATGAGCAAGGTAATGAGTACATTTCAGCTCCCCTATGAACCAGAAATCCCACTTTGGGGCATTTACCAAAGGATCACAAACAAGGCCATACTCAGGCTACCAGCACAACTATGATTATAACAGCATTATTTAACATAGCTAAGATATTGAACCAAACCATATGTCCTTCAATAGATGAATGGATCAAGAAAATGTGATATATATATATATATATATATATATACATATACATACATACATACTATATATACATATATAAACATTCATACAATGAAGTTTTCTTTATATTCCAAAGGCAGTTAGAAATAACTCAGTTGTATTTGACTTACAAATATTTTAGACACATATTTTAGACTTTTGGAAAACAAAAGTACATATATGCAATGTTTCTTCCAGGTACAAATAATAATAAATGCCACATAAATGACAGCCAAAAAGGAAAAGGTATGATAGGAAAAAGGTGTATTTAGGAACATAATTTTTGTGATATCAAAGACTATGCATTCAAAGATAATAGGCTACCTATAATCTAATTGGCTTGAAAAAGGGAATGCAAAAGTTACAGCAGATTACTGGTTTATTTGGATTTTTAAGCCCTATCAATAATTTCCTTTAAAAATTGGGAAGTTGAAAATGACTTTAGAGTGTGATAATATGTTGAACTATGTGGTTCATACATAATAATACCAGTTACTAAGGAAAATTATCTCTAAGTACCCTCAAGGCTAGTAAAGTACTAGCCTTGAGGAAAAAAGCAAAAAGTGAATAAGGCTCTGAGTTTGTCAACCTGAACTAGCATGTGTGTGTGTGCGCACACACACACACACACACACACACACACACACACACACACACACATACACGCACACGCATGCTCATGTGCAAGGGATGTTGAAAGACTCAGAAAGAGAAATGGAGTGTAAGTCCTTTCATATGTAATATTAGATCTAAAATATGAACATGAAATTTGAAAAAAGTAAAACACATGTCCATTAATTATATATGAGTTCAGACTATATAGTACAGAAAGCAGTAAAATTTTATGTTGTATTAATTTTTTTGTGAAAGTATTGTACAGAGGGGTTACAATTACATGGGCAAGATAATGAGTACATTTCTTATCAAGCATTGTAGCCTCCTTCTTTTTGTCCCCTTCCCATCCCTTCCCATCCTCCCCCACCCCCCCAATCCTCCCCGGCGACCACCCCTCTGCACCAAAATTTTAAAGTTCATTTTCAACATAATGACTCAATTTTATGTTCTAACCTCTCTGACATAACAGTATCATATGCGAACAGTAAAAAGATGAAGCATATCTTGTCCTTGGGTAGGTGTTAAAGGAGATATGGAAAGAGGCAAAGGAATAGGGAGTAGATGGCTTGGAAAATACAACATAAGATTCAATGCACATATGTGAAAATGGAACTAGGAAAGAAAGGGGATGGGTGGGGATTTTATAGATTAGAAGAGTCAATGGACACTATGACAAAGTCTAAGAGGCATTGTAAAAACCAATTGATACATTGTACAACTGTTTAAAAAAACTATCCATGAGGCCTGTAATTCTAATTACTCAGGAGGCTGTGAAATGAGGATTGTGGTTTGAAGCCAGCCATGGCAGAAAAGTTCATGAGACTCTTATCTCCAACAAACTACTCAGAGAAGGCTGGAAATAGTGCTGTGGCTCAAGTTGTACAGGGCTAACCTTCATCACAGAGAGGTTTTGGAACAGCATTTTGATCTTGATTTGAAGTGCCAAGACAGGCACAAAAACAAAACAAAACAAAAGATAAAAAGAAACAAACCAAAAACAAAAAAGTTCTTAATTTTTATATTTTTGAAAATTACAAGAAAAACCCATGTTCCACCTACTTCAAATAGTTAGATAATATACATTATATGGCTGTGATTATGATGGATGGAAATATTCTCATTCATGTAGCATCTAATGTTCAGTCGAGGCATGGTTTTTCATGCCTCCCAGGCTATGACTTGTGTAGGCTGAGGTTATGGGCTTGGAGCTGCAGATGCTGATACCCTTCTCAACCAGTGTTTCACCTCTTAACAGGGCAGTCATACCCAAGGGCTCCTTCAACTGCAGCATCATGACCTCTTCGTGGTCCTGTGGGCCCAGTTGGGGGTGCCATCCTGGATACATGTGATTTGAAGTAAGTTCATCCTACTCATCCTCTATGCCAAAAGAGTCAAGTGTGAGAGCAGGGGATGCTTCCAACATATTCCTTAACTAGTGCTTCACCTGCTAAAGTGAATACATGATTGAGAGCCTCTTGTTTACCTTAAGGAAATCTAAATTCCTGATCTGTGCCAGGCCACAACAGATGCCATCTCACATGCCCCCCATTTCATTTTATGTTAGACATCTCCTGCCACACTGTGGGAACCAAAACACTTGGGAGCAGTTGTGCATGTATGTACACACATTCACACTAAGGCATGTACATAGTGTCAGATTTGACTGGTTGTGTACTATATATTATAGTACCCAAGTGAAAGAAGACTTGGAGATTCCTTGACTATGAGCTGTCCTGTTTTGCTATTTAGCTGTGTCCTGTATAGCCCAGGGTTGTGGGATTCGAAGTGGGCATGCGTCCACCCTCCACAACCAGTGCTCCTCCTCCTACAGGGAGAGCATACCCAAAACCCTGTTCTTTCCCTCTTGGACTAACATCTTGCAGGTCCTTCTCTGAAGGCCCAGGTGACAGTGCCATTCCAGATGACCTAGTTTCCAGGCAAATAGGACCACTCTCCCTTTGTGGTAACTGAATATTTGTGTGGGGTTGAGTGAGTATATCATTGTGCTTGTGTATACACCAGTTTGTGGAACTCAAGGACCTGTGGCAAGATTTTCCCACTTGGGTGCTGATGCCAGCCCAAGGGAAGAAAAGCTTAGAGAGTAGGTCTTTCATGTCTTCCTTGCAGAGTATGGCCTGTGCTGCTTGGGATTACGGGGCTGGAGTTTGGCATGGTGCTGCACTTTCTAACCAGGGCTTATCCTGTTACAGGGAAGCCATACAAGGCGGCCAGTTTTTCTTCACTTTGGGACCTCTGGCTTCCTGGTATGAGTCAGCCCAGGTGCAGCTATATGTGCCTATGTCCTTCTCAGTAAGTGGTTCCACTCCCAGTTGGAACTGTGGGAATCCAGTTGTGATATGTGTTGTGCATGTGTGTATACACATTCACAGGAGGGCACAAATGTGGTGCCAGAGTGGCCTTGTTGTGCAATATATTGGATCCAGAAGAAGGGAAGCCATAGCTTGTCCTTTTTCCTTAGCTGCCTAATTTCAGTGTAGCTTTGGGAGGCCTTCAATTCAAAGTGATTCCATTCCCTCCTCTGTCCTGTGAAAATGAAATCATGGGTCAGGGATTTTGTGCATGTGTATACACATGTTCCCATGAAAGCACTTAACCTATTTTTAAATTAGATAGGTCCTACGTGTTTTTGGACCCAAGAGAAAAAGGCTGGGGTTGGAGACTGTAAAACATCCCTTTCACAGGCCTGTGGAGCCGGGCTTATAAGCCTGGAACTTGGGGTGCTGCCTACCTTCCTAAATAGTGCTTACTCCTGCTAAAGAGAGGTCGTGCCTGGTAGCTTGCTCTTCACCATGTGGACTACTGTCTTGCTGGTCCCTTCTGATAGGCCTATGCGCCAGTACACACTTTCATAAGAGGGCACATACATGATGCCAGATAGGCCTGATTGTGGGCATATTGGGCCAGGCCCTGTGTCCATACCCCTGTAATTCCTTTGTAGCCTGGAGTTATTAACTTGGATCTGGGTATGTTGCTACCTCCCTAACTAGTCGTTTACCTGGTACAGTGATTTCATAGTGAGGACCTCTTCTTGTTCATGTAAAGGAACTCTTTATTCATGATTTGTCAGCCTCAGAGACAGTGCCATCTGAGATATATCCATTTTCATGTAAAGATTGTTCACACCCTGCCATTCTATGGGAACCCATTCATGGAATGTGGACACATGATTGTGCCTATGTGGTGCCAGTTGGACTAAGGTGGGCTCTAGCGGGCAGAAGAGATGGCACATTGGAGCATGGAGTATGTCCACCACCCTTCCCAACTATAGCCTATATACTGGGATTTTGAGCCCTGAGCAGGGGATACTGTTGCTCACCCCATCCAGTGCTTCCCCTTCCACAAACAGGTCATGCCCAGTAGCCTGTTTTTCTTAATCTTGCAAACCTCTAGCTTCATGATTTGTGTTGTCCTAGATGCAGGTACCATTTGCAGATGACCCCAATTCAAAGGAAGCTGTTCCTCTCCTGCCCTTGCCCTGTGGGAACTGAATTGCAAAACAAAACAAAAAAAAACTTTACGAACTAGTAAGTAGTGGGGTACTTGAAGTTATTTCACAAATGAGGGTCCTTATTAAGGCTTCTTACCCCCTTTTTTCTTCCTTGAAAAAATTTCCAGTGTACTAAAAATCATCAAAAATACTTATGACAGTGCATATTAATTGTGATGTACTTGATATTATGTATGAAAATTTTCTTCATGAATTTTAGTCAGTGGTGTTTGAGAACTTTTACTCCTCTATATGCAGTTTGCATAATGATAAAGTTTGTATTAATATCCACATATATTCTTATATAATCCTTCTCCAATCATTTGGTATTGTCCAGTATATTTTTAATTTTTCCCTAGTCTGACAAGTGTGATATCTCTTTATTGTTCCTGATAGAATATTTTTCATAAATCTTGCCACATCACATATGCCTTTTCTTGTGAATTGCATGCTCAGATATTTTATTCAATATCATGTATCCTATCTGTCATCTTCTTGATTGAAATGTTCCTTTGTTGAATACATACTATTTAAATGTCTTCAGCCTTAAGAGAGGATGTTTATATTTTTCTTGATATTACTTACTCAACCAAAGGTGTTGCTGTAATGTAAGCTTATTGATATTTTCCGACCTTTGTATTCATTTCCTTGGGGAAAATCTCCATTCTTAAAATGTACTCTTATTTCATTCATAAAGCTTTTAAGTGTTGCTTTCTACCTTTGCCTTTTTGTTTTTAGGAATTATTTGCTACGGCTTTAAGTTAAGGTCTATTTTGTATCTTATTCCATATAAATAGCTAGCTCACCCAAATAGCTATTTATTGAATAGTCTAATGTCAAATCTCAGGATTCTACATGGGCTTGTACTCAATTCTCTACCCTGTGTAATTCTTTTTCTTCAGCTGTAATACCAGATTGTCTTGATTACTAGGCTTTAGTATAACAAATCCTCATTTTGAGTTATGGTGTGTCCCCAAAATTGTTCTTTCATATTCTTTGTGTCTTTTGATCTTTAGAAATCCTTCCCCTCCTCTGTTAGTGGGGACCAAACACCGAGTCTCTTGCATTTAAGGCAAGCACTCTACCACTCAGCAACTCACCTCATAACTTTGAGGAACAACAGTCACTGGGTCCAGGTGAGGTTTGGGGAAGTTTCCCTCTATAAGTAGGAACTCTTGACTTAGGGTCCTTGGTCACAGAATAAAAATTTGCAGAGTAGTCACCATGGTAAGAAAACTTGGCAATACTTTATTGAGTTAGCAAGCAAACAAACAGATAAACAGATAAACAGAAAGACAGAGGCACACTCAGAGTGTGAGTGCTCTTAACAGTAGGCGCAAAGAGCTCGTTGACATCAGTGGCATTTATATAATAAAAGCAAGTCCTGTCATAAAGCCATATATATAGGTGTTTATCTTTGCTCTTAATCACTCTGGGGTTACACCATCTGAGTTCTTGGTTATTTGGTGATTCAGTCTTTAGTGTATTTCTTTTTTTTGGGGGGGGAGGGTCCAGTCTTGGGGCCTGAACTCTGGGCCTGGGCACTGTCCCTCCGCTCTTCAGCTCAAGGCTAGTGTTCTACCACTTGAGCCCCAGCGCCACTTCTGGCTTTTTTCTTTTTTCTTATGTGGTGCTGAGGAATCGAACCCAGGGCCTCATGCATGCAAGGAAAGTACTCTAACACTGAGACACCTTCGCAGCCCCTTTAGTGTATTTCTTACAGGAAAGAATGCATATATTTTTGCCATAGAACAGATGCTTATCCTTAAGATGATGAATGCATCCTGAGTTAGAAGCAAAGAAGATAGTGCATGTATTTTTCTAAATGTATTATTCCTATCAGAGTTCCTAGATGTCATTTTCCAGGTCTCATTTTTCCTAAGCTATGCAGCCTGAAACTACAAAAAGTCCTGATAAGACTTCTCATAAAATTGCATTCAATTTATAGATTGATTTGATAGAAAACAATACATTCTTTAGATATTGAGTATTCCCATGAATGATTTTTTTTGGGGTCCGGTCATGGGGCCTGAACTCTGGGCCTGGGCACTGTCCCACAGCTCTTCAGCTCAAGGCTAGTGCTCTGCCACTTGAGCCACAGCGCCACTTCTGGCTTTTTTCTGTTTGCTTATGTGATGCTGGGGAATCGAACCCAGGGCCTCAAGCATGCAAGACAAGCACTCTACCATTGAGCCACCTTCTCAGCCCCCCATGCATGATTTTGACATGGCTGTATTTTGCTGTTTTTTAGTTATTTTTAATGATTAATGTTTGTTACATAGTATTATATATCTTTTGTAGGATATGCTTCTTTGTGTGTTTTTGTTTGTGTGGTTTGGTTTGAACAACATGGGGAATTGAACTGGTGTATGGGAGGAACGCATTCTACCACCTAAGCCACAATATAGCCATGTTAGTAACTATTGAAGCTACTTAAAATAATCATCCATCTTATAATTTGTTATTTTTACCTTTTTTTCATCCTGGGGAACTGAGTATAGGAGTCTGGTTTGTGTGTGTGTGTGTGTGTGTGTGTGTGTGTGTGTGTGTGTGTGTGTATGCACATGCATGCATATAAGTGTATATATGCCAATACTGGGGCTTGAATCCTCTTAACTTTTTCCAGCCAAGGTTAGCATTTACCATTTGACCATGTATACACCTTCAGTGTGGCTTTTCTGGTTAAATCCTACACATGAGGATACAAATGGCAGTTCAAAGCCAGCCTGGGCAGAAAAGTCCAGTAGTCCTATGAACTACTTTGAAAAACTACTATGAAAAACCTGGAAGTGGTACTATAGCTCAAAAATAGTGCTCAAGCTTTGAATTGAAGCCCTCAATCCTTAGGGCCAGCACATACAAAAATTAATGAACTTTGAGTTGTCTAACTATGATGTATTTACACCATGATCTACAGATCTCAGCCTCTCAAGTAGGTAATATTGTAGGTGTGATCCTGTAGTAATAATAAGTCATTTATTATTGTTACTAATGGATATATTTTAAAGACATAAGTGTATGCTAGTGGCTCAAGTCTATAATCCTAGCTAGTCAAGAGGCTGAAGTTTAAGAATCTCTGTTCAAAGCTGACCCAAGGGAGAAAAATCTATGTGGCTTATCTCCAATTTACAACCAAAAAGTTGGAAACACAGCTGTAGCTTTAGTGGCATAATAGTAACCTTAAACAAAAATGCTTAGGGACAGTGCCCAGACCCATAGTTCAAGTCCCAGAATCAGCCCCCCAAAATTAAAATAAATAGAACACAAAATAAATCCAGGTATGGCTAGTGATAGTATGCCTAGTTTGCATGAAATTCTGAATTTGATTGCCACCAGCAAGAAAAATACACAAACCAAGAAAAAATGTTTCCAAAGTCAGAGGGAATTTTTTACTGATCCTTACTAACAGACAATTTTTTTTCTTACACAATTTCATTTGGAAAGTTAGCCCAAGGCAAGTGCTAGTGGCTTGGCTCATGCCTGTAATACTAATACTCAGGAACTTGAGAATTGAGGATAGTGGTTCTTGAGACTCTTCAATAAGCTACTCAAAAATAAGTGGAAGTGGCCTTATGGCTCAAGTGATAGAGAGCTAGCCTTGAGCTCAAAGAAGCACAGGTACAGGGGCCAGGCCCAAAGTTCAAGCTTCATGGACAACAAAAATAAAAATAAAAATAAAAAGCCAAACAATAACTCCAGTAGAAGAGAAATGATTATGCAATGACTACTTTAGCAAGAATGCATTTCTCAGTTTAAAATGAGGTTTCACTTTGTATAACCTTATAAATATAAGATAATTAAATTTCAAGTAATTATTTAACTTCACTATCCACTAAGTTGGAGTGTTGATCTATATGTTAAATAACAGTGAGTTATAGAAACATGAAGGACCAACTTGAGGCAATGATAAGGGGAGTTGAAGAAATCAATGTTGTTTTGAGTGCAACTCAGGTTGAAGCTGACCACCTAGGTAGGTCTTCAGGAGACTAAGGCTGTTTCTCATTTCTAAGATCCCTCTCCTTGGCTGGGGCCCTCCCATTGAGTTTAATCAAAGAATTAGGTTAGGTGTGGGGAAAAGCAGCAGCTTGTATTGAAGGTTTTAAAAAAATAAACCCTCCTTTTTGTGTTTAAATGTAGGAACTAGAGAAGTCGTTGGTTCACAGGACTCTGCATTTGAAAGAAATTCCAACTATGAAGGCCAATCTGAGCCACATATTCCAGAGAAGGACATGATGTTGGCAAAGGAACAGATAGAATATTTGCAGAAGAATTTTATGTGGTGCTTAATTTATTAAGCCTTTCTTGTTTATGTTTGATGTAACCTGCTAGTAATAGATGTGAAATGAGTAAAGGATCTGTTGGCCACCTAAAGTTGTTACTTCATCAAAAGTACATCTGATCATGCTAAACTTTAGGTTTCTAAGAGGAAGAAAAAGATGTAAGTCCTTCAAGATGCTAACAAATCTGAATTCACAATCCATTAATTGGAGGGAAGGGCACTTTTTGTTGGCAATTTTAAATATCCAATTGCATTTTTCTATGCAGGTGACTATCAGCAAAGAGGAGATTGAAGGGGGCTCAGTGGTATAGTACTTGCTTCAGATGCATGAGGCCCGGGGTTCAATTCCTCACAGACACATAAACAGAAAAAGCCAAAACTGGCACTGTGGCTCAAGTGGTAGAGCGCTAGCCTTGAACTGAAGAATTGAGGGACAGTACCAGGGCCAGGGTTCAAGCCCCACAACCGACAAAAAGAAAACTAAAAGAGGAGATTGAAGACACTCAGTCATGGATCCTGTTGAATGAAGACAATAAGAAGCTGTGTGGATAGCTGGTGCTGATGGAAAACAGTTCTACAGACAGCAGACAGCAGTATCATTGAAGAAAGGGTTGAGAAGTTTCAGAAGGTGAACCAGCAGTATGAAGGCACGTGTAGTTACGACATCCTTCTCAATGCTGAGAATCTCATGCTATAGGCATGTTTTGTACAAGAGTTGAAGAGACTTTCGAACTACTTTTCATCTTTCTGAGGGAAAAGAGAAGATTGTATAGAGATGAGAGGTGTGAGCCACTCATGGATAAGCATATATTGAGAACAGTTGTTTTTCTGGGTTGGCAAGTCTGATAAGAGGAGGGGCTTATGTCCCTTGAAGTATCTTGGTGTCTCAGACCAGTGAAGTAGTCTAGTTATTATTGCCCAAGGGCAGAAGTCATCCCGAGTAAAGTTGTTGATTTCATGTGGTCACTAGGCTTCAGATGTAATGTAGCTTAGTCATATAACAGGAGTGATGTTCTTTGAGTTATTTGAAACTGAGTTATATTCTCTTGGGACTCCCAAGTAAATTAGAATAGAAGATACCCATGAGAGACATGAGAGGGACTGTTGCATTAAAAAGTAAGAACTAGATTTTGAATTTGATTAATGAGCTTTTCTTGACTTTCTAGACTTTCCTTTTGAAATTGCATTAACTCATTTGTACAATGAGAATTTTTCAATTACAAAAATCTTTAAGAAGCACCCTTATGTTTGTGGCTAAGGAAGAAATGGTTCTTTCCTTTTTTTTTTTTTTTTAGTCATGCAAATTGAACTCTGGGCCTGGGCATAGTCGCTGAGCAATTCAGCTCAAGAGTAGAACTGTACCACTAGAGACACAGTGCTACTTCCTGCCTTTTCTATTTATGTTGAGAATGGAAGCCAGAGCCTCAAAAATAATTTATCCTGTAATTGTTTCATTTTTGGTTATTGTTAATGTTTTTTCATTGTGAAAATTCCATACAGAGGGGTTACAATTACATGAGCAAGGTAATGAATACATTTCTTATCAAGCATTGTTACCTCCTCCTTTGTTTCCCCTTACCATCTCTGCCCTCCCATTTCCCTTCCCCCCTATCCCAACCTCACCCCACCAAAATTGTAAAGTTCATTTTTCGACATAAGGTCTTGTACATCTCATTGTTGAAATGGGTCCACTTGTATCCCTATTTAAACAATTTCTTTTTTCCCTTCGACACCGCAAATTATACCAACAAAAAATATAGTGAAAACAGGGGTTATAACAAGAGGGAGGGACATACAAAGCAACAAAGAAATCATCTTATAAATATGTTAGAAACAATCAGAAGAAAGAAAAATTATTTCAGTAGTTCTCTAGGGGTTGATTTCACCTAACATCAACTTATTTGAACTTTACTTCTTGTCTCAGACATATACTAGTTATTGCAAATAAGGGAAACCATGGGACCTATGTTTTTTTGGGCCTGGATTACTTTACTTAATACAATTTTTTCCAAGTCTTTCCCTTTACTAACAAATGGGGCAATGTCATTCTTTCTGGTGGAGGCATAGAATTCCATTTTATATATATATATATATATATATATATATATATATATGTATATTATATGTAATATATAATATATATTATATATTATATATAATTATAATATATATTATATGTAATATATTATATATAATGTATATAAATATATAATATAATATATATAATAATATATATACAATATATAATATATAATATATATAATTATATATATTATGTATATAATTTATATAATTTATATATAATATTATATATATAATATATAGTACATATTATATATCATATATATTATATATAATATAATATATTATATATTATATATATATATAATATATATATATACCACATTTTCTTGATCCATTCATCTACTGAGGGACATCTGGGTTGATTTCATATCTTAGCTATAGTAAATAATGCTGCAATAAACATAGTTGTGCTGGTAGCTTTAGTATGGTCTTGTTTGTAATCAATAGGGTAAATGCCCAAATGTGGGATTGCTGTGTCATGGGGGAGCTCTATGTGGAGTCTTTTGAGGAACCTCCATACTGCTTTCCAAAGTGGTTGAACAAGTTTACACTCCCACCAACAATGATGTAGGGTTGGGTTCCCTTCTGTCCACATCCCCTCGAGTATCTCTTCTTTTTAGAGTTCTTGATTATAGCCATTCTAACTGCAGTGAGGTGGTATCTCAGTGTTATTTTGATTTGCATTTCTTTTATGGATAGGAAGGTTGAGCATTTCTTCATGTGTCTATTGGCCATCCTTCTTTCCTCTTCAGAGAAGTTTCTCTTTAAGTCTTTATTTAGCTCACTTATTTATTGGGCAGTTGTTTCTTTGAATGATTTAATTTTTGAGTTCCAGGTATATTTTAGATATGAGAACCTTGTCCATTGTATGGCTAGTGAAGATCTTCTCACAATCCGAGGGATTTCTATTGATCTTTCTAGCTATATCCTTTACCACGCAAAAACTCTGCATTTTCATGCAATCCAATTTGTCCAACCTTTCTTTGATTTGTTGTGTTTTTGGGTGTCTATTAATAAACTTTTGTCCTGTGCCAAAGAGACCTAGGGTTTCTCCTATTCCATCCTGTAATGTTTTCACAGTGTCTTCTTTGACTCTGAGATACATTTGGAGTGGATTCTCATGCAGGGTGATATATTAATATCTAGTTTTAGTTTTTTACAAGATTATAACCAATTTTGCCAACACCATTTACTGAAGAGGCTGTCTTTCTTCCATTCTATGTTTTTAGTTCCCTTATCAAAGATTAGATGGCTGTAGGTCTGTAAGTTCATTTCTGGGTTTTTAATTCTATTGCCTTGGTCCTGAGGTCTGTTCTTGTGCCAGTACCAAGCTGTTTTGATTACTATGGCTTTGTAATAGAGTTTGAAATTTGGTAGTGATATTCCTCCAGCACCGTTCTTTCTGTTAGGATTTATTTTTGCTATTCGGGGTCTTTTATTGTTCCATTTGAATTTCTGGATTGCTTATTAGATTTCTTTGAAGAATGAGGTTGGAATATTGATAGGTATCGCATTTTCATGATGTTGATCCTTAAAATCCAGGAGCATTGGAGGTTTTGAGACTTTCTAAGTTCTGTTTGATTTCCTTTTTCAGGTTTTTAAAGTTTTCATCATAGAGGTCCTTCACTTCTTGGGTTAATTTAATTCCTAGGTATTTTATTTTTTGGGTGGCTGTTACAAATGGAGTTGTTTCCTGATTTCAGCCACACTTTTCTCATTGTTAGCATACAGAAAAGTCAGTGATTTTTGAGGGTTAGTTTTATATCCTGCTACTTTGCCAAAGTTTTGAATCAGCTTGAGTAATTTGAGAGTGGTGTCCTTGGGAATCTTTAAATAGAAGATCATGTCCTCTGCAAAGAGGGGGAGTTTTACTTCATCTTTCCCTATTTGGACCCTTTATGTTTGTATCTTGTCTTGTTCTTTAGCTAGGCATTCTAATACTAGTTTGAAGAGAATTGGAATAAGTGGAGATCCTTGTCTCATTCCTGAGTTAAGAAGGAAAGGCCTTAGTTTTTCATTATTGTGTATAATTCTGCCTGTAGGTTGGTCATATACAGATTTTATTGTATTGAGGAATGCTCCTTGAAAAATAGCAGCAACAAAAATGATCCTTATCACAAAGAACAATGTTGGAGGAATATCAGTACCAAATTTCAAACTCTACTACAAAGCCATAGTAATCAAAACAGATGGTTACTGGCGCAAAAACAGACCTCAGGACCAATGGAATAGAATTGAAACCCCAGAAATGAACCCATCTAATCTTCCATAAGGGAACTCAAAAATAGAATTGAAGAAAGACAACCTCTTCAGTAAATAGTTCTGGAAAAGCTGGTTAACTACTTGTAGAAAACTAAAGCTAAATCCTTATATATCACCCAGCACTAGAATCAACTCCAAATGGACCAAAGACCTCGGAGTCAAAGCAGACACCCTGAAAACATTACAGGACAGAATAGGAGAAACCCTGGGTTTCCTTGGTGTATGCCAAAATTTTCTTAATAGATATCCAGAAACACAACAAATCAAAGAAAGTTTGTTCAAATGTGCTTGCATAAAATTGCAGAGTTTCTCCATGGCAAAGGACATAGCTAGCAAAATCAATAGAAAGCCCAGGGATTGGAAGAAGATCTTCACTAGCCATACAATGGACAAGGGTCTCATATCTAAAATAATAGTTTCATTTCATTTAAGTGTTTTTTTTCTCAGTGGTGGAGCTTGAACTCAGAGCCTGGCCACTGGCCCTGGCCCTTTGTGTTCTCGAGGCTGGTGCTTTACCTCTTCAACCACAACACCACTTCTAAGGAAGAAATGCTTCTGGGGGCTGGGCACTATAGTCTCGCCTCTCTAATCCTACTCAGAAGGCTGCTATCTGAAGACTGAATTTGAAAGCAAGTCCACACAGTTATCTCCATTTAGCCATCAAAACTGTGGTAATATAGCCTTAGCTCAAGGGATTGAACACCAATCTTGACAGAAAAAGCTAGAGGATAGTACCCAGGCCCTGAGTTCAAGTTCTCATACAAGCACAAAAAAAAAAAAAAAGAAAACAGCGAGGTCGAGTAATAATGGAACTTCCTGTTTTCATACCTTTCCAGGACTGCATAGAGGAAATAATCCTGTTATGTGAAAAGAAGTCCCCATTGAAGCAAATGAGTGAATAGTGAAAAATCTTCAGCAGCAACACAAAAGCTGTCAAGGTGGATGACAGGCATAGCAAAGTTAATGAGTGTTAGTAACATGTCTTTGATGTCCTTGTATTAAGGTAAGAAATGACTTGAAATTGCTTCCTACTTCTAAACTTACTTCACTGAGCGAGGAACCTAAGCATGCCTTTCCTCTACAGTAATCTGGAATCTTTATAAACTTGCAGATTAAAGTTTGATGCTTAAAAAGAATACTTATAATTTGTGCATTAAAAGAGATTGATTATTAGTAAAAAGTTATTATGCATTAGGTTAGTATTGTTTTTGTAGTACTTGGGATTAAAAGCAGAGCCTCTGTTAGAGAAGTTCTGCACCTGTTTCTTTGAGACTGAATCTTCCTGTGTGTGTTACCCAGGATGTCCTTCAACTCCTGGGCTTGAATGGTCCTCCCACCAAAAGTGACCAGCCATTGGTAGGATGAGGTATATGATCAGCTATTGCAGGGGACTGAGCTAAGGTTCAATGCTAATACTTGGTGTAGGTCTCAGGAGCGTGAGTAAACCAGATGTTCCATTTTGGAAATAGCGTTCCTGAATTTGAACTCCAATCCCAATAATCTAGACTATTGTCCTAAAGAAGGAGGTGTTAACATTGACTTAGATGGCCTGTAAGGAGAGTATCTTTCATGAAGCTGGAAGTGAGCCTAACAGTGGTCTGCTAAACAGAAATTCTGGACTAAGGAAAATGAGGCTAAGGATAGGAGGAATTTGCCACATTATGTTAACTCTCAACAAGAGAATGGATAAGGGATATCATTCCTTTTCCCTGCAAAGTGTTGAAGGTGATTTGGCCTTCAAGATGGGCTATTTTTAAGCCCATGGATTGGGAGAAGATAAACTAGCCATTCAACGGACAAGGGTCTCATATCTAAAATATACTTGGAACTCAAAAAATTAAATCCCCCAACAACAAATCATCAAAGAAACAACTGCACAATAAATAAGTGGGCTAAAGACTTAAAGAGAAACTTCTCTGAAGAGGAAAGAAGGATGGCCAATAGACACATGAAGAAATGCTCAACATCCCTAGCCATAAAAGAAATGCAAATCAAAACACCACTTAGATACCACCTCACTCCAGTTAGAATGGCTAAAATCACGAACTCTAATAACAACAGATGCTGGAGGGGATGTGGACAGAAGGGAATCTTACTGAATTGTTGGTGGGAATGTAAACTTGTTCAACCACTTTGGCAAGTAGTATGGAGGTTCCTCAAAAGACTCCACATAGAGCTCCCCTATGACCCAGCAATCCCACTTTTGGGCATTTACCCAAATGTTTACAAACAAGACCACACTAAAGTTACCAGCATGACTATGTTTATTGCAATATTATTTACTATAGCTAAGATATGGAACCAAGCCCATGCCCCTCAGTAGATGAATGGATCAAGAAAATGTGGTATACACACACACACACACAAACACACACACACACACACACACACACACACACACACACACACACACACACACACACACACACACACACAATGGAATTCTATGCCTCCATCAGAAAGAATGGCATTGCCCCCATTTGTTAGGAAATGGAAAGGTTTGGAAAAAATTATATTAAGTGAAGTAATCCAGGCCCAGAGAAACATAGGTCCCATGGCTTCCCTTATTTGCAATATCTAGTATATGTCTGAGTTAAGCAGTAAACTTCAGATAAGGTGATGTTAGGGAAATGAAACCTAAGATATATATTCAAATGTTTTTTTTCTTTCATGCGATTGTTTCTAACATTTATAAGATTATTTCTTTGTTGCTATGTATGTCCCTTCCCCACAGTATAACCCCTGCGTTCACTGTATTTGATGTCGGTATAATTTGTGGAGGGGAAGGGGAAAAACAAATCGTTTAAATAGGGATACAGGTGGACCCATTGCAACAATGAGATGTACAAGTCGTTTTGTCAAAAACGAACTTTACAACTTTGTTGGGGGGGCGGGGGGGTTTGGTGGAGGGGGCGGGGAAGATGAGAAGGAATGGGAAGGTGAAACAGAAGAGGAGATTACAATGCTTGATAAGAAATGTACTTATTATCTTGTCCATGTAATTGTAAACCCTCTGTACAGTATTTTCACAATACAAAAACTAATTAAAAAATGGGCTATTTTGACACAAGCGATAGAATGGATTATATGAATTCTCTGGTCTTTCTAACCAGGATACAGGGGGACTCAAAAGGCAGAGAGCAAACTGCAAAAAACCATGTCTCTGCTAGCAGGCTTCCAAATTCACTGTATCCTTAAAATTTGAAACAAATTAGTGAGAACAGAAATCTTTTTTTTTCCATGTCTCCAATCTAAATGTTTCTTCCTTGGGTTTAGAACACTTCATAAACAAGCAAGAGCTAAGATAACACTGTGTGACTCTCTCTTCCCCCAGAATTGCAGTTCTGCAGTGCTAGAACAAAGACTGTGTGTGAGGAAGGGACTGGACATATGTGTTTCTTGGATGAGAAAACTAGAGCTGATAAATTGCAGAGAACAGAACAGATGTCATCCCTTTTCTTCCTTTCCTTGGGTAAGACTGATTCAACCATTATGCAAGATGCTGAACCAATGAATGAAGAGGGCATGCTGTGCAGCAGGAGGGGTTGCCCATGCCCAGGTGCAGCTGGGAACTTGGAGCTATTGATTCAACCTAAGGAATGGTTTTTTTCATAAATATTAATTCCCATTTCAGACTTCAGCACTGTCTGTGGCTGCTGTTCTGGTCTGTTTGTGTCTTGCTCTTTGGCTTTTTCCTTTGGTTACAATAGAAACTGCAAATGAAATGGAGAGTGTTGAGTGTGAGCTCAGCCATTGGGGATTAGTGATGGACTTTCCAGGCATGGGCATGCCTGTGGGATTGGAGTCTGCCTTTGACAAGCAGGGCAGAGAGCGGGTTGTGCTGAGTAGAAAATGGAAAAGTCCCCTGATGAGAAAAATGCTCCAGAGAGACAATTAGCTCTAAAATACATTGTTAACCTTCATGTCCCCAACAATGCTGGGGGATATTGGAGTAAATGGTTATTTTACTATAGAGATGGTGAACCTTCTGAAAAGATAAAATGGTTTAGGTCTGGGTGTAATGTTTTCAGCAATTGACAGCTACTCACAAGTTTGACTATTGATTTATTTCCATACTGATTCAGTTACTTTTGAGTATCTCTATTTTCCTTAGTAATTTTTTTTCATATTGCCCACATTGGAATAGGTATTTTTTTAACTTGTACTATTATTTCTTTGATTTCATGGTACATTATACATAAGGAAAACAGGGCAGAGGTAAATTAATTTCTTAGGCATGACTATGAATTAATTTCAATAATATGCATTGAGTATTTAAATTCTTCAACATACAATGTATGATCTAGGCTCAGTAGTTTATTCTAGAGGGAGTTTACCTTCATGAGCTAAGACAAAAGACAACTTTATGTTTTGCATCTCTATGCATAATTCCTGTAAAAAGAACTGTCTTTGAAGACTGGAAGGGTATGATTCTTATTTTGATTGGTTTCATAGAAAAATATCTCTACAGGTTGAGAGCCTTCACTTTACATCTAGAAGTTTTCTTGTTCTGTTTATTAGACCTGGAATTCAGCTTCAGGAAACCTTACTTCTTTTATGGGGAGGCAGTCAGTGTTATTTGTTATGATAATTTGTGTGTATTTGTATTTATATATGTGTTTAAATGCATGTACATACATATATATGCATATATGCATAAGTACATACATATGTATGTGTATGTATATATTAAAAATTTAGCTCAGAGTCCCTGGGTAAAGCCCTGGGAAGGACAGAGAATGGAGCCACATAAAGAAACTACTTAGGTGTTGATGTGATGCAGTTTATGCCAACAGGCTGGTTTCTGAATCATTTTTCTTGTTTCTTTCTGGTACTTCAGGATGTACATGTTTCTAAGAGCAATATTAACAAGGCCTGTCTAGCATGGAGTTTGGTGAACTTGGCCATTGGGCACATACTTTCTGACCTGGGAAAGGTGACATGTGGGTTAGTTTCTACAGAGTATAGAATAATACAATTGGCATAACTTTGAAAGTTCTTTGGGGAAGTTGTAACTGAGAGCTACATTTTGATTGACATTCATCTGGGACTGATATTCATCAGCCTCCAGATAGAACTTAGGACATAAAACAGATTAAGTCCTGACTGGATGAAACTCTGTAATCTCCAGGTGATTGTTCTCTTTTCCTCTGCCTTCCCTTTTAACATCTGAAGGGATCTTCAGTACTGTATATGGAGATAAGGTTAAAAATGAGCATGGCTGCAAAAGTTCTCCCACGTGTTCTGTTCTTCACTTCTTATCTTTTAATATAACATAATAATCCCTTCTATGGAAAGAGAATCTAGCAGTCTTGAGTGCCCATCACTTACTCATCCAATAATTATTTAGGAAGTACCTCCTGTGTTGTATTCTAATGTCTGCTTTTTAAGGGTATAGCTTTAAGAAATACGACATATCCTGACTTACCTTTGAATACTCAGACTGTACACCACCTGAAATAGAGAAATGTTTTTTAATCTCTTCTTCAGTAGTACCCATTTCTTAGTACTGTGGATAAGGATTAAGGAATTTGGTAGCATGGAAAGCACAATAGGCACATGTCTGCAGTTAGATGTTTGCTTATTTCTATTTAAGTAATGTTAAAAATTATATGACATATAGAATGTGGAAAATTTTATAGAATGGTTTAATAATAGAAAATTTAAAACAGATTGACTGTCCTTCCTACAAAATACTTGAGAAAGGAGATATTTTGAATTTCAGATATTGGAACATTTGCATATATGTGATAAGGTAACTTTGTGCTGGGATTAATTCTAAACATAAAATGCATTCATTACTTATATACCTAGACTGAAGATAACTTTATATACTTTTAGTGTGCCTTGATGTTTTTTGTTTTCATTTCCTTTTGTGTTGTACCTGAGGCTTGATCTAAGGAACTGAGCAATTACCTTAGGCTTTTTGCTCAAGGCTAGTGCTCTACTACTTGAGACACAGCTCCATGTCTACATTTTTGTGGTTAATTGGGGATCAGAATCTCAGAGACTTTTCTACCTACACTGGCTCTGAACTGTAGACATCCTTACATCTCAGCTAGCATTACAGGCATGAGCCCATAGCAGTGTGCTCCTGTTTTGATGGCCACAGTCACATGAAGCCCAATGTGGAAGCTTCTCACTTGAGACAGCATCACAACACAAGATCCTCAGATTAGAGATGCTCAGCCTGCATCTTACTTCTTTACCCCATTGGTTTGTCTGTAGCAATCCATTTTGAATACCACAGTTCTGAAGAAGTCCATAAAAGCACTTCTCCTCCTTCTCAGGGAGGTATTCCTAGGGTTAAGATCTTTCTAAACTCAAGTTATTTTGTTGTTTGTTAGCTTAGCTTCCTGATGCAAACTTATGCCCCCAACCCCTACCCTTTGAAATAAGAAAGTGGGTTAGGGTAAAGTAGAGACAGGTGTTTATAATGGCTTTTGTGCTGTCATTCTGAAAGGTATGGGAGGGAAGGTGTAAGATTTTTGGGAAGGTCACAGAACATCAGCACTGGAACCCACCAATGGCAAGTCCTCATGACCAAGCCTCTTCTCCAATCAGAGCCCTCCAGGAAGGCAACCCTTTCCAGTTGTTTGGAAACTTTTTTGTCTCTGGGCAGTCACAAGGACAAAATGTTGGTGTGAGGAAGATGGAGCTCTACAGCTGTAGGAACCAAGTAGGCAAGTTAGTTGGAGGCATTGATTCTCATGACCCCATCTGAAGTCTTACGTGCCATGAGCGTGCATATGCCTGCATGTATTCCCTCTGGGGGAAATAAGAGGGACTCCCCTTTCTCCATGTCAGGGCAAAGGCCTGATGCCCAGCTGCCAGACTCAGGTGAAGGTTTGCAGGAAGTGCCATTATTCTCCCCTATTAATTCTATAGAACAATGCCCAGAGACTCTCTTTGTGTGTTTAAGGAAGCTCACCTGTGCCTTGCTTACTCTTTGCAACCTCTGATCACTGGAGCTACTTCACATTTGTTGACAAGGTTTAATTCTTCCTGCTTACTGACTTAAAATTACCTCTAATTGTCTGTGTTCGTATGAAATTCTGTAAAGTTAACTTTCTTCTCTTTGTCTGAAGATCTACTTTTAGGTCTGTATGCTGTAAATCAGCATGTGATATGTCAACAAACTTTGTCCATACCCACATATTGTGGTCCACTTTCTGCCTATTGATCATGCGTTCCCAGGTCTCACTGAGGAATTTGCAGCAATTTGGGTTACATCTGTTTCCAGAACCAGACTAGCATCCCTTACTCCCTTTTTAATAAATCATGCAATGGCTTTGAAGGCAATGTGTTTGCAATAAGAATTGTTTGTGGAATGTTTGCCCTTCAAACTGATCATGCCCACATGCCCTGGCCATTGTCTATTGGCCATTGTCTATTGACCATTGACATTGGTCATTGTCCCAAATGTCCTTAATATGTTAAGTTTCCCACAGTTCCCCCTCAGTACCCAAATAAGGAAGGTAATCCCATTACCACCATATTCTACCAATGAGATCAAACAAGCCAGGATTCAAAGCCAGGCCCTCACCACCAGCCTGCATGCCTTTCTCTAAGGGCATACACTTCGCTATTAAGAATAAACACTCGGTGTTTTCTTGTGAGCTGGGGTTCATAGCTATAATCTTAGCTGCTCAGAAAGCTGAGATGTGAGGGATCATGGTTCAAATTCAGCCAAAGTAGTGTGATTTGTTTCCCTTTTATGTAGGTGGTTGTATTTTCCCACCTCCTGAGCAGATGTCAGGGACTGCATGAGACACCCAATTTGTGGCAGAGCAACCAGTCCCAGGACAGCACCAGTGCAACAGATAGTGGGAACACCACACTTTTAGTTGTGACAGGATAGCAGTTGCTCTGTTTTTGCACTTGGCATAATTATCTTGTGTCTAGAGCAAAGGAAGCATCATGATCTTGAAATATCACAAGTTAGTCTAAGCTGGTTCTGTTGAGTTGGTCTGCTTTTCCTGTAGCCATTCCCTTAAGTGTTTGGCAGGGCACCTGAAATGCTAGAATGACTGGGCATCTGTGTGTGGAGTCCTCAGAGACTGTCGTGTATACATGGTCTCTGGTGGCCTCAACACATGGCAGATCATAACTGCAGGAGCTCAAAGGTGGCAGTGACTAGACCTTCTTCAGACTCAAGCCATAATTCTGTGGCTTGCCCTCAGATGAGACAAGTGAGGCCCATCTAATTCAAGAAGAGGGCCAGTGCCTGTGTGCTTGACTGGAAGCCACCAGTCAGACAGAAGCTGGGGGGTCCTTCAGAAGCTGAGGCTACTTCCAGTCACTGTTGGAGGCAGCAATTGGATGAGAAAGGCACCAAGGGCCTTCAAGAAGGTTCTGAGGAATTCTATTCGTGGATTTCACATCTGTTGAACCAATAAAGTATGGGGGACGGAGCATTCCAAGGCAGAGCCCCCTCCTATGCTACCATAGAGCCTGGAAAATGGGATGCTATCCTGTCACATTGGTGCCAGTGAACAGCAGGCTCCTGTCAGATCTAACCTATGGTGCGATTTGCAACTGTTCTTCCCTAAGTGCGTTCTCTGGAGACCTCACTCTTCCGCTTGTGTGGTGGTGTCTTTCAGCGGGAGTATCTCAAAGTAAGTGTCTGCACCTGCAGAGAAGTCAGGGTTATCTTGCCTTGGCTCCTGAAAGAAAGGCCTTGATAGCCTTCACCATCAGGAGAGGTCCCTTTCCAGACCCCTGAGGAACTTTGGGCTGTGCAGTGGCTTCCATTGATTCATGTCCAATCCTTCCCATGTCGCTCAGACCTCAAATGGTTTCAGAGAAGGTGTCACCATATTAGGGGGTGTAGTGACTATTTGCTTATCAAGCCTGTAGAGAAGGAGATTCCAACTCAGTATGTGCACACAGGATTGTGAATCCAATGGTCACTACACTTGTCACATTGAATTGTCTGTTTGGAGGGACTGTTTTGAGTCTTCCCTGAGCACAGTCTTTCACCAGATACAAAGCATGTATCTGTTGTTGATTTTACGGTTTTGACTGCTATTTCACAATGATTCAGTGTAGATTCCCTCCACAAAGCCAGGAAGCTGTCACGTTGTTATGTAAGTGAATGACCAAACCAGGCTCGTGGTTTCATAGGTGAGTTTGCCAGGTATTTGGTGAGAACGATTTCAGGTTCTCAGGTGAGGTGGATTCTATATGTCATGATGCAGGTAGGGTTTGGGAAATGGGGTACTTGACATGCAGATTTTATTGAGAGTTGCTTAGAGATGGACTGTGAGAAAGTGAAGGGGCTCAGGGTCAGAGCAGTCACTATTGGGCAAATAATGAACATAGATGTGATGGGAATGTGTGTAGCCAGCCTACTTTGGGGTGGTTGTTAGACATTCAAAATGCATAATACCCCTTAGCTGGCTAAGTATTTTAAAGTTAGAAGCACAGGATTTTATGTTTTGGGAGAAAATTGTAACACATGTATTGAACTTTTTAAAAACCAAATTTAGGCTCTTAATTTTGTTTTTAATAAAAATTTCATCCCAGCTACAGGGAAGGGCTAAAATCAGGAGCATTGACCTTTCAGGATAGCATGGGGAAAAAATTGAAAAGCTGAGGATGGTGGCATGCATCTGTCATCCCAGTGTGGCAAGACATGCAAGTAGGAGGATCCCAGAATGTCTGGTCTTGGCATAAAGCATCACACAAAGGGATGTGGCATGGCTACAGTGGTAGAGCACTTGATTATCAAGAATGAAACACTGAGTCAGATGCCAATAATGCCAAAAGTACACAAATTAAGAGAATGAATCTAAATAAACCCCTCATGCCCACTGAATGGCCTTCATGAAAGTCAAGGCCACCATTTCCTTCATCATTAGTGATTTTTGAAACACCACATGGGAATATTGGAAGGGCTGTCTGGGTTTTCCTGCTTCCTCTGCTGAGAAACCTGTCCATATGCTTTTAGATTTTAAGAACTACTATGAATTCTTTTTTTTTGGTATTCAGGTAAGGGGTAGGTTTATTCAAGATGGCACTAGGCCATCTTGGCCCTCCACAAGGCTGGGAAAGGCCTGGGAAAGAGTTGGGAAAGAGCTGGGAAAGAGAACTGGGAAAGAGAGAGCTGGGAAAGAGAGAGAGTTGGGAAAGAGAGCATCTGGGCCTGGGTTAGGCTTTATCTGGGGTATGGGTGGAGAAAGGTGTGGCCACATCAAATTCAGATGTGACCTCAGTGGATGCAGATGTGACCTCTTCCAGGCGTTCCAGGCGCCTAGGTAATGCAGGTACTCAGTGGAAACTTTGCTCTCCATCCAGGAGCAGACCTTACATTCCAGTCTTTTAATAATCATGAAATGGGGCACGGATTCTCTCTGGCTACTTCCTGCTGAACAGGGGCGTTGACATTAGGGATAAAAGTCTGAAATTTGGTCCCCTCCCAGAGAAGGCTGTGAGCAGCTGCTGTCCCTTGGTGGTGTGAGTCCTTAGATGAACTCTGGAGAGGTCTCATGAGGCATTGAAGGGCTGGAAAAAAATACTAGAGAGCAAATAAATGGCAAGAGGAAGGACTGAAAATGTTGGTTGAAATGTCTCCAGCTACTTATGATATCTGGCAACTAGGTAGAGGATAAGTCAAGTGACAAAGACAAGAATATAAATTCCTGTTCAGTTAATAGGTAGACAGGTATAGACATTGGATGGGCAGGCTTCTTACTTCTATTGACCTCCCAACTGTGGTTAATTTTGAAAGGGCAGGCACAAAGTAGCTGTTTGACAACATCTCCTCTTACACCTATCCATGGTCCCTTGTTCCCCAGACTGGCTGAGTCTAGGTGCTCGTTGCTGGGATGGTTGTCCCAGTTGGTATTCAAGGAGGTTTGAACTCAAGTCCTGGGCACTACCCCTGAGCACTTCTACTCAAGGCTAGTGCTCTATCACATTGAGTTACAGTACCATTTCCAGTGTTTGGCTGGTTAGAGATAAGAGTCTTGAGCCATGCTTCCAACCTGGCTCTTTTCAGGTTAGTTGGGAGATGGAGTCTTAGGGATTTTTCAGCCCAGGCTGCCTTTGAACTGCAATCTTTGCCACAAAGGCCCTTTATTATTTCCAATAAATCAACAAAGAGATCAAATAGAATAGAGAATAGAGCTTACCTGGTCCTTATCAAGAATTGACCAACAAATATTCTGCAATGACTAAACTTGTTAGATGTGATGAAAATTTTAGCACAGATAGGCCCAGTATTTTAAAACCACGTAGTTAGTAGTAGAACACACAACATAAAACAAAAAAGGCAAAACTCAAAACCTGAATTTTTTTTAATTGTGAAAATACTGTACAGAGGGGTTACAATTACATGGACAAGATACCGAGTACATTTCCTATCAAGCATTGACAACAGTGTGTAGACATCTTTGGTAACAAAGCACATCAGATGGTTGGGTCTCACTTACCAGGGCCTGAAAAAGAACAACTTGTTAGCAAGATACCTTAGAATAGATGGATGGAGTAGTAAGCTTGGTGGAAGTTGAAGGGTCAGATGGGGCCAAACCCTTAACCCACCATGTGTAGCTTCCCCACTTCCCCAAGAGCCCTCTAGAGAAAAAAGGCCAAGTCCCAAAACCAAGCATCCTAGGCTTCAGAGGTGAGTGGCCTTTTTCAGCTAAAGGCTGTAGGAGCTCTCTGGCATGGTGCCATGTCTGGACAGAGACTGAGCAACTGAGAATTGTAGAGAGTAGTTTCACTCACCAGAGTAGAGAAGTGGTGTGGACGTGGATGTGAAGGCCAGCAATGGTATCGGTGTGATGTGTCCACAGCAGATAGACCAATTCGCAAAAGGCCATCAGAACTGTGGATATTCCTCAGAGCAAAAAGGGAAAAACAAGCAAAAACAGAAAAAAAAGAGGAAAAAAACAGAGAGGAATCCCACCTATCCTGACTTTAAGCCCTTTATCCGAGTCACGACACCATTTATGTTAGATTTTTAAAAAGAGGTAGCTGAGTAAGAAGAGCACCACACACTTGGTATTCAGGTAAGGGGTAGGTTTAGTCATTGTTCTGGCTGGCACCAGGCCATCTTGGCCCTCCACGCGGCTGGGAAAGGCCGGGAAAGACCTGGGAAAGAGCTGGGAAAGAGAACTGAGAAAGATCGCTGGGAAAGAGAGGTGGAAAAGAGAGAGAGCTGGGAAAGAGAGAGCTGGGAAAGACAGAGAGTTGGGAAAGAGAGAGCTGGAAAAGAGAGAGTTGGAAAAGTACTATGAATTCTTGAATCATTTCTAGGAAGAGGGATTATGGGAAAGTTTGCAGGTATCAGGTCTTTGTTATGGTAGGCGTGAGGTTTCTACACAGCAAACATAGAGCCTCCATGATTTAAGAAGCCTTTCATTGGGTCTGGTACTCTTTAATTCTGTTGAAATACTTTCCCTTTTTCCTCTTGAAAAATAAGTTCCAAAATAGAGTTTATTTTAACTTCCATCACTAAAAGTTCTTCCTTTTACTCTATGGGCAGTTCACACATGACCAAAATGTAAACCAGCTGGTTTTACTGCATCATATACCTTTGCTATGTATCAAATTTTTCATCCTAATCCTCAAATCATGTAATAATTTGCCTATTTATGACTGAATTGTAGTTCCTTTATTAATAAAAGCTAATGGGAAAGGATTGTGTATTTAGTTGATGAATAGACCTACATTTTATTTCCCTGAGATACTGTAGCAGAGTATTAAAAGGAATGTAATATATATATTTGGGGGGGGGTCCCATCGAGGGGCCTGAACCTGGGCCTGAGCACTGTCCCTCAGCTCTTCAGCTCAAAGCTAGTGCTCTACCACTTGAGCCACAATGCCACTTCCAGCTTTTTTATTTTTGCTTATGGGATCCTGAGGAATCTAACCCAGGGCCTGCAAGGCAAGCACTCTACCACTGAGCCAACTTCCCAGCCTGGTATGTAATATTTTATTGATAAGTCTATCCCTTAAAATGAATATATTTTGGGGCTGGGAAGGTGGCTCAGTGGTAGAGCGCTTGCCTTGCATGCCTGAGGCCATGGGTTTGATTCCTCAGCACCATATAAGCAAAAAGAAAAAAGCCAGAAGTGGCGCTGTGGCTCAAGTGGTAGAGCACTAGCCTTGAGCTGAAGAGCTGAGGGACAGCGCCTAGGCCCAGAGTTCAGGCCCCACGACGGGACCCCCCTCAAAAAAAGTAATATATTTTAGGATGTCATTATTTTAATGTGAATTATGTAAATGTTGATAATATGCTGTTGGTTATACATTTAGTTTTCAAGAGTTTCACTTAATTGCTTTTTTTGCCCACATATGGTACAAGTCTATTTGCAATTGTTTTTTAATGGCACTAATAGTATAGTTTATATAGAGAAAATAGAGTTATTTTAGGACCCTTTGATTGGTTATAGTATTAATAACACAATTAATTTGAAGTATCAATATTTCTCACCAATTACTGACTCTTAATGAGGTTGCGTGTGGAGTTTTGGAGTGAAAATGAGATGGTGGATGTATAGAGTTGTAAGGAAGTGTTTAGGGACCATTAAAAGGCATTGGGTGACCCCAAAGTGTATGTCCCTGGTCTTCTGTGAGTAACTAGTTCTAGGAAGGTCTCAGGAGAGATCTGCATTGCTTGAGACACATTGTGCTCCTTATATGCATACCCCTGGCCCACCTAGATATGTTCTTTCTGGAGGCCTGGCTCTCTTGTGACTTTATCTATGAAGCACCCAGCCCTCATGGGGATTTGATATTTCAGTAGCTCTTAAAGCCTAGGCAGAATAGAAGACAGAGCTAACCTCTCCCAGTTCCCAGGTCTTGCTTTGAATGGATGGATGGAGAATAGGGGAGATATGAAGCTGTAGGTCAAGCAGGAGTGGCTCAGGTCATGTGCCAGAATCCCAGATGTTCCTTGTAATTGTAGAAGACTCCGATAGCTTCTACAGTGCAGTGCAGGGCAATGAATATTGGCATTGAAGGCAGGGACAACATCAGGTACCAGATGTGTCTCCTTTAAACATGTCCAGGCCTCAGTCTGCATTTTGTCCTCTGAGAAATTGGGATGGTTTTCTTTCCTGATGGTCTTGCTTTGTGTCTATGAGATCCACTTGGAAGTCTTGCTGAGAAGGTGATGCTGTGATTCCCTCATCTGGGCAAGGAAGGCAGGAGGAAGAGAAGAGAGTGTGAGAAACAGAATCCTTCTCTAAGCTTGTCCTAAGGAGGTCTGTCTATGTGGTAGATAGTGCTTCCAATCTGGCTTTGTGTCAGAGCCTCTGCTACCTGCCTCTGGCGTTACTGTATGGCACCCTTGGCTGCAGAGAGTGTGGGCTCGGCTTGAATGTTCCTTGTCTCTTGTGTGTTGGTATACTAACCCGGCCTCCTGATTGACGGCTGAGAACCCTATCTCACTTGGGGGTAAACTTATCTCCAAGAAGCTCCAGACCAGTCACCCCTCTGGGCATTTGATTTACTAGGGAACTAAAGCCTGAGCATAGCATGCACACAGCTGCTGCATTAGGGTGCCTGACAATCTCATCAGCCCTTTAGTGCTCATTTGTGCATACTTGTTGATGTGGTGCCTGGAGCCTACAAGTCCAGCTTCCTTGTTACCCTGGAGCATTGAGGACTTCAGAGTGAGTACTCAGTGAGTACCTAATGGCGCCCAGTACAGAACTGCTCTGTGTACTCACAGTAGTAGACATAATGCTCAATTACTGTAGGTGATTCATAAGTGAGTTAAGAGGGCACATGGAAGAAGGATTGGTTAGCTTGAGTTCATACCAAAAATAGATGAGAAATATTTAGGTCTTCACAGGAAGGTGATATTGGTTCTGAATATTGGGGGATGAGATATTCTTTGGTGGTCTCTGGGAAGAGTCTGAGGCCCTGGCAAGCTGTGCACTATTCTATTTGGTTCCTTGGTGCCAAATTACCTGTCTAATACTAAACGGTTCCTGTTAGCTCCAATCAGATCCTATTATACTAGTGCAATTTGAGTTCCAGCATCAAAAGCTCCTTGTTCAGTTAGCCGAGCTCTTTGAGTTAGTTACTAAATCTGTCTTTTGTGTGAAGCCTGCATGCTTGTCTTGGAAGAAAGTGCTGAAACATCAAATTATTTATGAAGCCTGTTTTCTTTGCTTACTCATAAAGGGATAAATAGCAGTTTTGGAGCCACAGTATTGGCCGGAAAGGAGGAACAATGGCTCATTGTCTTCTCTAGTTCTGAAGGATCACTGTTCCCATGGGGCTTTAAAACAGAGCTAGCTGTGGGTGTGATGGGTTTAATCAAAACTGCTACAAAGACTTTACAAATAGGGCACAAACTCTTGAGAGTGTTTGCATAGATATGAGTCTTTTTTGTATTCATATTAGTAAATCAGTAGTACATTCCTCAGAATAAATACAATTTGTGCATTGTAGAAAATGTGTGTAATAGAGATAAAGCATGATGAAAACCTAATTCCATATCTCAGCAGAAAGGATGGAACACTACCAACACCTTAATGTACAATGTTTTAAATGTCTCTAAGCATGTGTGTCTATCTTACCTTTAGCATAGACCTACTAACACTTTTAAAAGAAGGGCATTAAAAGTGTATTTTCTTTTTATTTTCATCACAGCCACGGTCTCTCTCTGGTTCACGAGGTTGCCCATTGACTTAGCTGATCTGTTGTCATCACCCTTCCAATAAGAAATATTCTTAGCCTTACTAAGAGCACATAACTTGTGGGGGTGAGGTTATCACAGGAGTTACAGCTCTGTGGCACTTAGAGTAGGGTTTCTAAGTAGTCCCAGGACAGGAGTTGGAATGGCTCTGTCACTTAGGAAATACCAGGTTTCTCTGAGTCCTTGGTGGAATGGTATTGGATAGACCCCTTTATGGCTTACCCTAAGTTTTTAGGACAGTCAGGACTGAGTTGTGCTATGTCTCCAGCTCTGTCACTTGTCACTTTGTGGGTCATTGAAGATGCTTTTCACTGCTTGCAGATGGCTCCAGTGATGTTTATAGAAACAGTTTCATCAGAACATGCAGTATTTGGGAAATAGCATGGGAAATGCTTGGCTCTGTGGACCTTCTTGTCAGTGTGGGGAAGTAAAATTACACAAGAAGGGACCAGAAAAAATTGTGTCTTCTCCTGATTTTAAGAAAACCTAGATTTTTTTTTCTCTTTGCCTCTCATAATGAGTGTCAAAAAGTTCCATCTTGTTGCTGCTACAAAAGAATACTTGCTCAGTGTCCAGGTTCTCACATCCAGCCACTCCAGAAGGGGGAGATGAGTGTGTTCTTGAAGTCTGACGAGGACTCCATTCTTAGTTGGAGTCCAAGACCCAGGTACCACCTGTTCATCTTGACAAGTTAAAGGCATGAGAGTCTGTGGCTCACCTCACCTCTCCCCTGCAGGACTTGGGCAGGAAATGTGAGGCTCAGCTACTTTGCCAATAACTGGCATATACCCAGGTACTTCCAGTGTCATAAAAAGGAACAGGATTTTCCCTGTGTCCTTTTACTTCTCTGATAGAAAAGAAGTAATGATTAATTTGTTTAATGCTGGTGATATTCAGCTATTGTGATACCAAGTGGTATATCTTTGAAGTTTGAGTCTGAAATGTTCCCTAAAGGCCCATGTGTTATAGACTTTGTGGCCACCCCATGATGAAGCTGGCAGAACATTCAGCTGTGTGCAGTGATCACCTCATAATTTTGTATTATGCCTGTCATCCCATTAATTGGGAAGCATATTAAGATTATAGGGAGGCATGAGTCAAGTGTTAGAGTGGCCTTCCAGCAATCATAGAGCTCTGAGTTCAATCCCTAGAACTTCAAGCAACCATTCAGAAACACACCCCATGCTATGGTAGAGTCAATCTTTTTATTCCACAGCTGAGGTGACCAGCTCCCAGTCTTGCCTACCTTCCTTCCTGCCTCCCTCCCTCTTTCCCCTTCCCTAGCTACCTCTCTTTCTTTCCTTCCTTCCTTCCTCTCTCTCTTTCTCTCTCTCCCTATCTTCTTCCTTCCTTCCTTTCTTTCTTGTTTTTGACCTTATAGAAACTCTTGCCTTGTAATCTGTGTTTACTTCACGTTTGTCTTCTGAGTGTGAAGATAGTTTTTCTCCCAAATGCTACAGCAGGTAATCATTTAATATTTTATGTGTTTCCCATCTGCATATTTGTTTGCTTGTTTATCTTGTTTAGGTTTGAACTCAAGACTAGTTTGCTTGGCACATGCTCACACAGCCACTTGAGACACATCTCTACTCCTTTTTAGCTTCAGTTATATTTTATATATGACCTCATGTTTTTTGTCTTAACTAGGCAGAACCAACATCCTCCTGTCCACAGCTTCCTGGAGTTTGAGATGGGATACATGCACAATCATCCCCAGTTTATTGAGATGATGTTTCAATTTTTTGTGCAAGATGGCCTCCAACTTTGATGATCTTGATCTCCACCTTCTGAGTAGCTGGGATTTGGGGGGACAGACATTCACCATTCCATCCTTGGCTTTGAAAAACTTCTTCATTTTATGTGTTTGTTGTCTGTTTCTGGGGGCATTTTCCTCCACCGTGCCTCTTTCTTAATGAATAGAGATGTTATTCATTTTGTTCTCTGGTTAGGTTCATGTAAGATGTCAGCAAACTTTTTTGTGTGTGGCAGTCTTGGGGTAGAACTCAGGACCTGAGTACTGTCCCTGAACTTTTTTGTTCTAGGCTAGTACTCTACCACTTGAGCCATACCCCCACTTCTGGATTATTGGTGGTTAATTGAAGATAAGATTCTCATGGACTTTTTTGTCAATGCTAGCTTTGAACCATGATCCTCACGTTTCAGCCACCTGAGTAACTAGGATTATATGCATGAACCATCAGTGTCCAGGTGTCAGCAGACATTTTTAAGGGGGAATGAACAAATAGGTAGTATTTCATTTTCACCTGTCTGTAGGTGTTTAATATTGGTCTGATTTTTTTTTGCTTAGCTTTTCCTTGGGTGGAGTTAAAAGTTTCTGCTTTTCAACAAAGGATATTAATGTCTACTGAAGGAATAAGAGCTATATCTTAGAGAGACCATCCATATTCTTTTTGAATAAATGCTTATCTATGACAATCTGGATATGCATATTTCCTGGCAGGTTTTAGAAGCTCAGAATCTTCAGCATTTCAGCTTACCACAGACTCTAAATTATTTCATTCAGGTCTCCTGTTTCTAGGATTTCTGAAATTTTGAATTCTCTCCTTTCTTAGAAATTACAAAATAGGTAATTCTGTTATGCATTTCCTTTGATTTTACTGGGACTTTAGAGTGGTCTTCGATAAATAAATGGGTGAATAAACAAACTTTCTGTGATCTAACAACATACTTCTGGTGATAAGCTGAAAGTATTATATTCATTTTTCCTAATGATCTCATTCTTCTCTGTTCAAATTGTTGTCAGTCACTGATCAATGTTGCATATAAATTGAGGTCTCAAAAGCAAAATAATCCATAGCCTTCAAAATGGTTAGAGTCCCGTAATTATGAAGAACAACTACCTTCAAAGACCTCTTGTTATTAGAGAAGTGCCTTATAAACTCACTGAGGGAATCTTTGGAGTGAATTTTGTAAGTTTCCTAAGGGCATGATCATGTTCATACAATTCTGAGCACTTTCTGAGTGTTTTGTTATGTTGGCTTTTTGTCTTTCTTCTCTCAATGTCAAGTCTTAACATGTAAGTACTCAGTAGTACAGTTAATCAGGAGTGCAGCAGACTTGGTTTACAAAGAGGTGACTCCCAGTCACTTGTTTGTACAACTTCCTTCTCATTGGACCCTCTATGGGCTCTTATTAAGACCTTCAATATTGGGAAAAGGGAGGAGGACTGAAAGGGGATAGGCTTGACTCAATTGTCAATAGGTGAGGACTGTTTATTGAGGAACACCAAGGGGCACAGACCTTCCTACAGTTTGGAGGTTGTGGGTAGGAGCTGGGCTTTTCATCTGAGCAAGGAGGCAGAGATGAATGAAAGGGCCTAGTCTAGTGAATTGTGCCTTTCAAATGAGCTCACGTGGGATGTTCACAGCTGGGTTCAGGCACATCAAACAAACATACCTGGGAATTTGTCTGGCATCTGTATGGACCAGGGACAATAGGGTGGGAGTCAATCCTTCACTCTACATCTGATACTGTTGCCTTTGGTAGTCCTGTGACAGAACACCTTTTGACACCTGAATTCTTTCCTGTTCTCACATTTTCTGTCTTATTGCTTAAAGACAAGCTATAAAATACTATTTCCTACTCCTGTGATTATTGAGCTTATGAATTGTCAATGAGCCCTTATACACACGGGATGAAGTAAATTTCTTCCCTGGGGCTTCTGGGCCCTGTTTGGCTAAGGTTAGCCTTTACACACACACACACACACACACACACACACACACACACACACACTCACACACACACACACGCACACACATGCACACATCTTCAGACTCTCATTGTTTCTAGGCTTTCTCCACGGTATTCATTGTCCCAATCAGAATTACTTAAATACTGAAAATTGGACCCTATTAATAATTATTCTGGGACAATGGCACAAGTTGGTTGGACTCAGAGAACAGGAACACATGATCATTTTAGGTATATATTACTCTTGTTCTCTTTTCCCCTTGATCTCCATTCTTTTCTACTTAGTTCAGCTCAAGACTCTCTTGTCTTTAGTGGCTTATTGCTAGGAAGCTTCTCTGAATGAAGTCTGAGTTTACTAGGTCAAAATGATGAGGCTCCATGTCAGAAGCCATTTTGTTCTTCAGCTCAGTGTTTAACTACTGGGGTAACATTTTGGAGTGTGGGTTCTATAGCAGGCTGTGTCCTGGCTATTAGTAGCAAGAACTAGACCACAGAGGGCCCAATGTCACTAAATTGTCTGTGTTTGTTGTACATATATGTCTTATATTTGCCATTTTTTTTTTGCTTTTCAAGTCCCCTATTCTTAGAGAAGATCAACATTTTAAAGCAGTACCTATTTAAGATAAAAGCCATTTTATTAATGTTAATGATTAGCATATCTAATCACTTAGCTACCTTCTTATATCTTTTACAAAAATTGTTGAAGCTTCACACCTCTTGTTTAAACTTCTGTAAAGAGATTAAAGGGTCAATATTAATACCATAAGAAGTACTTGATAAGCTATAAAATAGTATCCATGTGTTAGTCCTTATGTTCTGTTTCAAATAGTGAAATTTAATTATTGACCAATAATGCTATATATCAAGTTGTATAACACTCTCAAAGAAGCTCAGCACTTATATAAGGAATCTACTCTCAAAAATGGATTTTTAAATTCTTTGTTTTGTATTTCTAGAGCTATGTTTTCATTGCTTATACCAATACCAGTTAGATATGTTGTATGGTCATTCTTTTAATTCATGGTTTTGCGTTTTGCTCTTTGGAAAGTGTTTGATGATAAAGATACACTTTAATTTTAACATCAACAAACCTGTGCCTGTTTCATTTTCTACACAATTGAAATGTCAGGTAAGTGCTTTTCAGTTTTCCTTGGAATCAGAGTTCAGGAAGGGATCATTTAGATTCTTGCCTGGCGAAAATATCAGCAGTGGCAGTGGGCAGTGTTCCTAATCATGGCTACCATGGCAGATGTGGGTGGCAGCTCCAGCTGAGGTGTCTGCCCCTTGCACTGTGCCATCGGTGGCTTCTTGACACCAGTTCTGCAGATATGGAGACTCATTCTTGGTGTTGTGCCTCTTCTGCACCAAGAATATTCTTGGTGTGTTCTCTGGCGTTCCTGGATGTTTAGAGATGTTTGCATACATATTATAAAAAAAATTTAGCCTAGCAGAAGTAGAGAAAAATTATATAAGGAATCTTTACCTTTCAGCAGGCACACTTAAAAATAGTGCAAATTTTATTGTTTTCTTTCTTTACTGTTGCTATTAAAGAATTTAACAGTATTTTCACTTCAGTATAAGTCTCCAAGAAATAAAGACGTTTTCTTGTATAACTTTACTATTCTTCATCTTTTCTATTAAGTTAATAGCAGTTCTTTAATATTGTCATTTAAGCCTGTATTTCCTCGATTTTCTAAAAAAAAAAAAAAAGAACCAAGCCTCTGCCTTTTTGTGTGTGTGATATTGGTGACAGAACTCAGGGACTTGTGCTCCTAGTGTTCCTCCACTTGAGTAATTCCTCCAAATGTGCTCAATTCTCAGCTGAGGTCTTGCAAGCATTTCTGCCTAGGCTGGTCCCAAACATGTGGTTTGCACCGGAAGTAGAAATAGCCATGAGGAAAGACACATGTGGATGTGTAGTTGTGTATATAGCTATTGAAGGTAAAATATTCTTTTTTTTTAAATTGTATTTTATTTTATTTGAGAACATACTGTACAGGGGGGCTACAATTACATGGGCAGGATAATGCATACATTTCTTACCAAGCATTGCAGCCTCCTCCTTTGTTTACCCTTCACTTCCCTTCCCAGCCTCCCCCCTCCACCAACCCAATTTTACCCCCCTACCCCCACCCAATTATACCCTCCTCCCCCCCCACACCGACATTGTAAAGCTGGTTTTGAAATGACATTTTGTACTTCTCATTGTTGCAACAGGTCCACCTGAATCCTTAAACGACTTGTTTGTCCCCATCTCCTCCACATGTTATACTGACATCAAATATAGTGAAAGCGGGGGTTACACTGTGGGGGAGGGACATACAAAGCAAAAAAGAAATAATCTTATAAATGCGTTAGAAACACATGCATGAAAGAAACGAAAATATTAAAATACATATTTAAGGGTTCATTTTCCTAACATCACATTATCTGACCTTTTCCGCTTGACTCATACCTATACTAGATATTGCAAATAAGGGAAACCATGGGACCTATGTTTCTTTGGGCCTGGCTTACTTCACTTAATATAATTTTTTCCAAACCTTTCCATTTCCTAACAAATGGGGAAATGTCATTCTTTCTGATGGAGGCATAGAATTCCATTGTGTATATATACCACATTTTCTTGATCCATTCATCTACTGAGGGGCATCTGGGTTGGTTCCATATCTTAGCTATGGTAAATAATGCTGCAATAAACATAGTTGTGCTGGTAGCTTTAGTGTGGTCTTGTTTGTAAACATTTGGGTAAATGCCCAAAAGTGGGATTGCTGGATCATAGGGGAGATCTATGTGAAGTCTTCTGAGAAACCTCCATACTGCTTTCCAAAGTGGTTGAACGAGTTTACATTCCCACCAACAATGAAGTAAGGTTCCTTTCTGTCCCCATCCCCTCCAGCATCTGTTGTTGTTAGAGTTCTTGATTTTTGCTGTTCTAACTGGAGTGAGGTGATATCTCAATGTTGTTTTGATTTGCATTTCTTTTATGGCTAGGGATGTTGAACATTTCTTCATGTGTCTATTGGCCATCCTTGTTTCTTCTTCAGAGAAGCTTCTCTTTAAGTCTTTCGCCCACTTATTTATTGGGCAGTTGATTCTTTGAGGATTTGTTGTTGGGTGGTTTAAGTTTTTGAGTTCCAAGTATATTTTGGATATGAGACCCTTGTCCGTTGTATGGCTAGTAAAGATCTTCTCCCAATCGGTGGGCTTTCTATTGATCATGCCAGCTATGTCATTTGCCCTGCAGAAGCTCTGCAATCTTATGCAATCCCATTTGTCCAACCTTTCTTTGATTTGTTGTGCTTCCGGGTCTCTATTCAGAAAATTTCGACCTGAGCCAAGGAGACCTAGGGTTTCTCCTATTCCCTCCTGTAATGTTTTCAGAGTGTCTGCTTTGAGTTCAAGGTCTTTGATCCATTTGGAGTTGATTCTGGTGCAGGGTGATATATAAGGATCTAGCTTTAGTTTTCTACATGTAGTTAACCAATTTTGCCAGCATCATTTACTGAAGAGGCTGTCTTCCTTCCATTCAACTGTTTTAGCTTCCTTATCGAAGATTAGATGGCTATAGGTCTGTAGGTTCATTTCTGGGTTTACAATTCTATTCCATTGGTCCTGAGGTCTGTTCTCATGCCAATACCAAGCTGTTTTGATTACTATGGCTTTATAGTAGAGTTTGAAATTTGGTATTGATATTCCTCCAGCAGTATTCTTTCCGTTGAGGAGCGTTTTTGCTATTCGGGGACTTTTATTGTTCCATATGAATTTTTGGATTGCCTCCTCTATTTCCTTGAAGAATGAGGGTGGAATTTTGATAGGTATGGCGTTGAATTTGTAGATAGCCTTGGGAAGTATTGCCATTTTCACGATGTTAATCTTGCCAATCCAGGAGCATGGGAGCTTTTGCCATTTTTTAAGTTCTGTGTTGATTTCCTTTTTCAAGATTTTAAAGTTTTCATCATAGAGGTCCTTCACTTCTTTGGTTAAGGTAATTCCTAGGTATTTTATTTTTTGTGGGGCTATTACAAATGGAGTTGCTTTCCTAATTTCAGCCACACTTTTCTCATTGTTGGCATATAGAAAAGCCATTGATTTTGGGGGGTTAATTTTATAACCTGCTACTTTGCCAAAGTTTTGAATCAGCTTGAGTAATTTGGGAGTGGAGTCTATGGGATTCTTTAAATACAAGATCATGTCATCTGCAAAGAGGGAGAGTTTTATTTCTTCTTTCCCTATTTGGATCCCCTTTATGTCTGCATCTTGTCTTATTGCTGTAGCTAGGCATTCTAATACTAGATTGAAGAGAAGTGGAGAGAGTGGGCATCCTTGTCTTGTTCCTGAGTTAAGAGGAAATGGCTTTAGTTTTTCACCATTGAGTATAATGCTGGCTGTAGGTTTGTCATATACAGCCTTTATTGTATTGAGGAATGTTCCATGGATTCCTAATTTTTCCAGAACCTTCAGCATAAAGGGGTGTTGGATCTTGTCAAATGCTTTTTCTGCATCTATTGAGATAACCACGTGGTTCTTATTCTTGCTCCTGTTGATGTGATGAATAATATTAATTGATTTGCGTATATTGAACCAGCTTTGCATCCCTGAAATGAATCCTGTTTGATCATGGTGTATGATTTTTTGGATGAATTGTTGAAGTCGATTGGCCAAAATTTTGTTGAGAAGTTTTGCATCAATGTTCATCAAAGAAATGGGTCTATAGTTCTCTTTCTTTGATGAGTCCCTGCCTGGTTTTGGGATGAGGGTTATGATGGCTTCACAGAATGTGTTCGGTAGTGAGCTTTCTCTTTCAATTTCATTGAAGAGTTGGAGGAGTATTGGTGTGAGCTCTGCTTTGAAGGCCTTGTAAAATTCTGCTGTAAAACCATCTGGTCCTGGACTTTTCTTAGCTGGGAGGTCTCTTATTGCTGTTTCTATTTCATTGCTTGATATGGGCCTGTTAAGCTGGTTTAACTCATCTTGGTTTAGTTTTGGCATGTCAATATTTGCTAGGAAAAGGTCCATTTCTGTCAAGTTCTCAAACTTATTAGCATAAAGTTTTGAGAAGTATTCCCTAATAATGTTCTGAATCTTGGTTGTTTCCGTGGTGATGTTTCCATTCTCATCTCTGAGTTTATTAATTTTGGTGTGTTCTCTCCTTTGTCTTATAAGGTTTGCTAAGGGTCTGTCAATTTTGTTAAGTTTTTCGAAGAACCAACTCTTTGTTTTGTTGATTCTTTCTATAGTTTTTTGGATTCTAATTCATTTAATTCTGATTTAATTTTGATTATTTCTTTCCATCTACTGGATTGGGGTTTATCTTGCTGCTCTTATTCAAGGAGGTTTAGATGTGTCATTAAATTGTTAGTTTCAGATCTCTCCAATTTGTTGATGTAGGAGCTCAGAGCTATAAACTTGCCTCTGAGTACTGCCTTTGCTGTGTCCCAGAGGAGCTGGTAATTTGTGTGTTCATTTTTGTTGAAAAGCATGAACATTTGAATTTCCTTTCTAATCTCTTCCATGACCCACTCATGATTCAGCAGTGTGTTGTTCAGCCTCCATGTGATACCAGACTTTCTTTGGTGGCTTTTGGTGTTGAGATCTAATTTTATTCCCTTGTGGTCAGAGATAATGCAAGGTATAACTTCAATGTTTCTGAATTTAGACAAGTTTGCTTGGTGGCCTAAAATGTGGTCTATTTTAGAAAACGTTCCATGTGCTGCTGAGAAGAACGTGTATTCTGTTGCTGCTGGGTGAAATGTTCGGTAAATGTCTGTTAAGTCTAGTTGATCTATGCAGCTGTTTAGATCTGCGGTTTTTCTGTTGAGTTTTTGCCGAGTTGATCTATCTAGTGGGGAGAGTGGTGTGTTAAAATCCCCAACAATTAATGTCTTTGGATCTATATGGGATTTGAGGGAAAGTAGTGTTTCTTTGATAAATTTGGGTGCTCCATTGTTTGGCGAATAGATATTTAGAATTGTAATATCCTCCTGAAGGAGAGATCCTTTAATTAGTATGTAGCGACCTTCTTTATCTCTTCTCACGAATTTTAGTTTGAAGTCTATTTTATCTGATATTAGGATTGCAACTCCCGCCTGTTTATGAGAGCCGTTTGCTTGGTAGATTTTGTTCCAGCCTTTAACTTTGAAAATATGTTTGTTTTTACGGACAAGATGTGACTCCTGCAGGCAGCAGATAGAGGGGTCTTGTTTTTTAATCCAACTAGACAGTCTATATCGCTTAATTGGAGAGTTCAGTCCGTTAACGTTAAGAGATAGGACTGAAAGGTATTTGGGGGTTCCTGCCATGTTATCCACCTTCTTGGGGGCTGTGAAAACTGGGTTCTTCCTAAGGTTCTTGGATTCTCAGTTTGGGTGCAGTTTCTTGGCCTTTGTTGCGTTCTTGTTGGTTTTCTATGTGTAGGACATCTTTAAGAATCTTTTGTAGGACTGGTTTGGTGGAGATGTATTGTTTCAATTTTTCTTTGCTATGGAAGGTTTTTATTTGGCCTTCAGTTATGAAGGAGAGTTTAGCTGGGTACAGTATTCTTGGTTGATAGTTGTTTGTTTTTAGGGCATGGCATACGTCATTCCAGGCTCTTCTTGCTTTGATTGTCTCTGCTGAGAAATTTGAGGTAATTCTAATTGGTTTCCCTTTATAGGTGATTAACCTTTTCTCCTTGACAGCATTAAGGATCTTTTCCTTGGTCTGGGTTGATCCTGTGTGGATTATAATGTGACGGTGGGATGTCCTATTCTGGTCTGGTCTATTTGGGGTTCTAAAAGCTTCTTGTATCTGAATAGGCCTATCTTTTTGTATGTTTGGGAAGTTCTCTGCTAGGATCCTGTTAAACAAATTTCCTAGACCATTAACTTCTGTTTCTAGGTGCTCCTCTACACCCATTATCCTTAGATTGGGCCTTCTGATGGTGTCTTCCAGGTGTTGGATAGACCTATCATATTTCTTGGACTTGTCTTGGATGGTTGTATGTTCTTTCTCTATAATATCTAGGCTGTCTTCAATCCCTGAGATTCGATCTTCTGCATGGTCTAACCTGCTGTCAAGACTCTCTACTTTGTTTTTTATCTCTTTTCCTTCTAATTGGTCAGCTTTGATGGCTTCAAGTTCTTTGTTGAAGCTCTGTTTTAGGTCTTGTATGATTTTCTTTACTTCCTTAATTTGGTGTTCAGTGTTTGTTCTCAAATCACTTAGTTGATTGGTTATGGTTTCTTTGGACTCCCATTCCTTCTGTTGGGTTCCATTCAGCATTCCCTTTGTGGTCTCCCTGACTTCCTTCAGCTCTTTGTTAATGGATTCCATGAATGTCTTTAGTGATCTTTATGTATTCTCTACCTGGTCTCTTAATTCGTGAATTACTCTTTGATTAGTTTCCTCCCTTCTGTGGGATTCCTGCAGTTCTCTTTGAGTGTTCTCTGCCTGCTCACGCCATTCCTCCCTTTCTCTTTGAGTATTCTCAAGTTGTTCACGCAAATCCTGTATCAGTTTTTGAGAAGCTTCCTCACGCTTATGATATTCCTGTATAAACTTCTGGGATGCCTCCTCTCTCTCCCTATCACGCTCATACAGAGTCCTTTGTACATTGCCAAACTTCTCATTTGTCATGTTTGCTATTAGTGTTTGTAGAGCTATTTGGGAACTCTCCTCTGGATTATTCTTTATCTGTTCTAATCCCTGATTATCAAGGTTGAGAATTGAGATACCGGAATTTGCCATTTTTCTTGTGTTTTTCCGGCTTACTCGGCCCATTTAAGATAAAGATTGCACCAGTTTTGTGCTAGAACACTATCTTAAGACAACCATCAACCAAAGTTTGCATTTGTACAGTCAATAGTCTACAGATACAATCTAGTTCAACAGATACATCTATTCAACATCAAACGACTATATGTTAAAGGACTTCGAACCGCAGAAAAGAATTTGGAAAACCAGAAATTATTAGGATTAGGGAGAGATGTGGGTAAAAAATAGGAATAGATTGGTGTGGGGAGGCACAGGGAGAGTTAACTATGTCCTAATCACAGTGCAGGAAATGAGTTTGGTAGGATGCAAGTAGAGAGATAGAGAAAAAGAAGAGATGGAAAGGGGAATAAAGAGAGACCAGAAAAAGAATAGAAACGTAAAAATTAATGTTATTATAGAGCTTAAAAGACCGTCTATTTAGAGAGGAATGTGAATATGTTCAGAGAAGGGGAGGGACATAGAGGAGTTGTGAAAAGCTTTAAGGATGGGAACGGGAGAAGAAAAGATCAGAAGTTCAGTAGAGCTAGATAAAAAACAAAAAGATAATTAAGAAAGAAAGAAAAAGAGAAAGAAGACAAGAAAAGAAAGGAAAACTCTTATTCACGTATTCCTAAAATAAAAATTATAAGATGAGAAAAAAAAAAAGGTTACTGGAAAACAATTATTTTTTCAGAAGAGGCAAAAATTAAAGATTAATAAAAGTTTTAGAAGGGAAAAAAATTTATATATATATATATATATATATATATATATATATATATATATATATATAAGGTGACAAAAAACAAAAAACAAGCAAAAAAAAGAAAAGAAGAAGAAGAAGAAAAAAAGAAAAAAAAGAAAAAAAAAAAAAAAGAAAAAAAAGAAAAAAAAGTCTTTTGATTTTTTTTTTGGGGGGGGAGGAGTGGGAAGAATACTGTATCTCCCTTTTGTCTGCAACCAGTCTCTTGTTGGAGTCTCTGGTCAGCTTGAGGAACTGTGGCTTGATTGGTTTCTTAAGTCGGTTGGTTGGAAGAGGCAGAAAAATGCTCTGCTTTACCCAAGATTTTGAGATTCCCCTCCCAGGTTAGTTTTCTGGGAGGGTGGTCTGCTTTGAGAGTCACAAAAGAGGGGGATGTGGTGATGAGGCTAGGTTCTGAGTAGAGTTGAGGCCTTTCAATAAACAGTAGCTTTTCCCTGGGGCTATTTTGTGATAAAGCTCACAGCGCCCAGCCTGGAGCCATTCTCAGGGTTTTGGTTTTTCAATTGATTGTTGAGGCTGCTAGAGGGAGGGGCAGCCTCTGGCTCTGGTTACCCAGTGAAGCAAGGCACTCCGATGGCTGGCGCCTGAGCTGGGTGACTTTTCCCTGGATGGAGCTGAGTCTGGCAGGTCACTTCGCCGTTAAGTTCTTTTGACCTGCTAAACGACTCATTTTATTCCAAGGCCTGAGCTGGAGCTAGCAGCTCCTCCGAGCTTTGTCGGTATCCAAGATGGAGATCACCGGTGCTGGGGGGGGAGGGGTGGCCTTCCCTCCTCTGCTCCCTGAGGAGTGAGGATGTCGGGCTTGTACTCACGCCGAGTCTTGGATCCTGGGTCGTCTCTGGTCTGCAAACAGCAGGATGAAGATGTTCGCTCCTTGTCGGTTCTTGTTGGTGTTGAGTAGAATCCGCTCGTCAGCTGCGTCTGGCTCCTTCGTCCCCGACTCTCTGTGTCTCAGGTATGTCTCCGCGGCGGTGGTCGCCGCCGCGGCCCCGCCGCCGGAGCGGCAGCTGCTGCGTTTCCTTGGCTTCCCCTCTCTTGTCTAACTCTCTGTCCTGTGCTGACACACTTGGTGTGATTCTCTGGCTTAGGACTGTTCACTGGAACTCTAAAACTCCTTTCTATGCGAGAGCTTGTTCAGATTCCAGCTTCTCCTCCGCCATCTTCCCAGAACCACAGAAGGTAAAATATTCTTACACAGAGGCATCCCCTCTAAAGTCTTGTCACCCAATGTAGACTTGTACATGGTATTTGTAAGCAAGTTTGGATGGGGATAGAGATAGTGGTATGGAATAAATTTCTAGGAAGAAATAATTCTGCAAAGGGCATGTTCAGGTAAGTGAACAACCTAAGAAAATTAGAGATTTGTGACAGTTTCTCAGCAATTGCAGGCTGTGAAGGAAATGGCCCAGCAAGGTTAGTGTGCTTACAGAAGCTATAGGCCAAGGTACTTTGAACAATGACTGGTTTGGTTTGTCACCAGAATGTTCCTGCAGGGGTAAGAGTACTGGCTTATTTCAGATTGCTCAGCCTCAGGTCATCCATGCTAGTCTCCTTGCCATCAGTATACTAGTTTCATTGTGTGCCATAAGAAAAACACTTTCTTTGATGCTTATCATGATCAGGACAATTGTGAGGGCCATAAGGTTTCAGACTATGACAATAAATGTATTCATTCATTCATTCATTTTTGATGTTTCAGTGTTGTTCTGCCATAGGTCTTGCTGTGCAAGCCACAGTTGAGTCATACCTCAAGACTTCCTACCAACAAATGAATGAAAGTATTACAGGTATGTATCCATCTGTTTATTTCAATGAGATCTTCTATGTTGTATGGTTTCCAACCTTGAATTGATTATTCAAAGAAATCGCCAAGACTGTATACTAAAAGAAAAAAAATTCTTTGGATGCTTGTATATGAGAGCAACAGTCAGCAGCTATGTTAAAGAGCCTTGTGTCCTGAGATGGGTTGCATAGTGTGTATGCCTTTTAAGTTATGCCTGTGTGTCCCTGTTTGTATGTCCTGAGGTTTGAACTGAGGTCCAAGGTGCTGTCCTGAATTTTCTTTTCAAGACTAGTTCTCCATCACTATAATCTTGCATTTGAAAATTAATGTTTTTTTGTCATGGGGCTTGAACTCTGGGTTGACGTCCCTCAGTTCTTCAGCTCAAAATTAATATTCTGTCCCTTGAGCCATAGCATCTGTTTTCTGGTGGTTTAATGGAGATAAGAGTTTCACGGACTTTCCTGCATAGACTGGCTTTGAACCATGATCCTCAGTTCTTAGCCTTCTGAATAGCTAGGATTACAGGCATGAGCCACTGGCATCCAGCTGGAAATTACTGGGTTTTTTAAACATAACAAATATTATTGACAAATAAACAATTGTGGCCTCATCAGAAGGAAGTCCAGTTGCTTTCCACCATTGTCCCATTCCTATAATCTTACCTCGGAAAGATGAGAACTGGAGAATCATGGTTTGAAGAAACTCCTAAAAACAAGTCCACAAAACTCCATCTGTAGTTAACTAATCAAAGTACAGAATGGAGGCCTGATTCAGTTGGAAGAGTGTCAGCTTTGAGCAAGCAAATAAATCCTAAAAATCATGAGTTCATGTTCTTAGTTTAAGTGGTTGCAAAATATGTAGATGACATCCAGGCATACAGTCAAATAAATAGAAGATGATAGATCACATTTTCTTGTTGCAAGTTGATCCCACAAGGTAAAACAGCTCATAATACTGGATAAAATATAACTTTTAAATTATTAATTGGATTTGAAATGATACCCAATGCATACAATTCTTGCAGCTCCAAAAATAGCTCTTTGCACCCCCACAAATACGTTTTTGAAATCAGAGCCTTGCCCTTTCTTGCCTTTGCTTTCTCATCTAGCCAAGCTCTCTCTCTCTCTCTCTCTCTCTCTCTCTCTCTCTCTCTCTCTCTCTCTCTCTCTCTCTCTCTCTCTCTCTCTGTCTCTCCTATAACTCTCATTCCATGAGATTCAATTCCCTTGTCTTCCAAAAAATTCAGCAATTTTAATTGTTCTGTTTCCATACATGAAAATAAGTTACATCAAGACTTAAAACCTTTAGCTTTGGGATATACCACTTGGGTTAGCTGGTGGCATACTCATCATTAGACATTTCCAGTCCTAAGAATGGTTGTTACATCTATTGGGGAAGCAGAGGAGGAGCACTGGAGGGCTGCTTAAGCATCTTGAAGACCAAAGAGTACCAGATGTTTAAAGGAAGCCTTGGTTCTCCATCAAGTACCAGAAGAGGAGTGCAGAAAAGTTCTGGTAACTGTTGATTTTGCTATTAACTTTCACAGAAACCGTACTCCAATTTTGATTCAGGTGACCACCCACAAATACACCATTGGTGTATTTTCCAGGCATGAAGTATAAATCCAGCAAAGCATGAAATCCCTTGTAATGACTAATTTAACAAGAGCCCATGACTTTTTGAGAAGATTGGACCTGGGGCCTAAACCCAGGACATAGAGCGAAGGGAAAGGAAAGGCACTGGGCAGAGTAGAGTGACTGTGGCATCCCAAAATGGTTGATTAAAAGTAACAGCAATTATTGTGCATTTCAGTCTAGTCTACATAGGTGGGTTTCAATACTGTAGCTGGATCCACTTACAAGGAATGGGACAATGGTTGGAGGCAAAGCGGCTTCTTCATTATATTTGTCAAGAATAGTTTTGCCATTTTTTTAAAGCAGTAATTTTCAGCTGGGTGCTAGTGGCTCATGCCTGTAATCCTAGCTACTCAGGAGGCTGAGAACTGAGGATCATGGTTCAAAGCCAGTCTGGGCAGGAAAGACCATGAGATTTTTAAGACTTTTTATGTATCTAATCAAGCCTATTTCCCATTTCACCCTGACAAAAGCAATGTGAAATGTGTAAAAAATATCAGTTTCAAACAAAAATCAATCGAGCAAGATACATTTGCAGTTTGAAAAGTTACAAGAAAAGTAGTGCCTTGTGGTAAAGTTTCTTACTCAACAATTTCAAATGTCTCAGTGTCTGTGTATAAAGAGATTATGGCAAGGCACGAGTGGCTCATGTCTTTAATCTTAACTATGAAGGAGGCTTCAGCTGAAGGGTAGTGCTCTACCATTTGAGCCATAGCGCCACTTCTGGTTTTCTGGTAGTTCATTGGAGATAAGTGTCTCACAGACTTTCCTGCCTGGGCTGGATTTGAACCACATCCCTTAGATCTCAGCCTCCTGAGTAGCTAGGATTACAGACAACACCTGGCTAAAAGTACAATTTATTAAACATTGTCTATATTATTTTTTGTTGATTATGACATCAGTGGCAAAACATATAGTAATAAAAGTGGCAACTCTTGGGTCTGGGAAGGTGGCTCAGTGGTAGAGTGCTTGCCTTGCATGCATGAGGCCCTGGGATCGATTCCTCAGCACCAAATAAGCAAAAAGAAAAAAGCTGGAATTGGCACTATGGCTGTAGTGGTAGAGCGCTAGCTTTGAGCTGAAGAGCTGAGGGACAACGCCCAGGCCCAGAGTTCAGGCCCCACGACTGGACCCCCCCCCCCAAAAAAAAGTGGCAACTCTGCAAAAATCATAACAACCTACTAATATATGATCCTCCATTAACAATTATGATAGAAATAGGTCAGAGAGAACTAGATGATTTAAAAGGTCCTTTTTCTAATTCTAAAATCATATGATTTAATCAATGATTCATATTAAATACTTATGTGGTAAGCACTGTGAAAGATACAAACCAAATGTTACTGAACTACTGAGTCAAGGAATTAAATTCTACAGAAGGTATATAGGTTCAATTTTATAAGAGTACCTCACAAAATCCAGTTAAACTGCTTACTATATCAGACTGTGGTCTATATATCTATCAAATAAAGAAAAGACAAAAGGCTGTGTGAAAGTAGTTCATGCCTATAATCCTAGCTACCCAGGAAGCTGAGATCTATAGATCATCTTTTGAAACCAGTCTAGGCAAGAAAGCCCAAGAGTTTCTTATTTCCAATTAACTACCAAAAAAGCCAGTAGTGGGGTTGTGGCTCAAGTTGTAGACTACTAACCTTGAGCAAAATGTCTCAGGGACAGTGCCTAACCCTAAATTCAAGCCCTAGGGTCAAAATCAAACAAGGAAAGAAAAGACAAAGGGACTTCTGAAAGACACATCAGAAATTACTACTAGCTGCTATTAATATGTATGTGGCAGAAACTACATTCTTTCTTCACAAATAAAGAACCAGTGAGTGGGGCTGGGAAGGTGGCTCAGTAGTAGAGTGCTTGCTTTGCATGCATGAGGCCCTGGGTTTGATTTCTCAGCACCACATAAGCAGAAATAGTTGGAAGTGGGGCTGTGGCTCAAGTGGTAGAGCACTAGCCTTGAGCAGAAGAGCTGAGGGACAGTGCCAGTTCAGGCCCCACAACCAACAAAAACAAACAAATAAATAATGAGGTTTGGGGGTATGGATAAATGACAGAGCATAGTATACACAAGATCCTGAGTTCAATATTCACCACAAGTGCAAAAACTGGAGAAGGAGAAAGAAAAAACCATATGACATAGTAATTTACAAATGTCCATTACCATGTAAGAAGAGAAACAGCCAGGCCCCAGTGGCTCACACCTGTAATCCTAGCTAAGGATCATGGTTCAAAGCCAGCAGGGGCAGAAACGTCCCTGAGACACTTGTCTCCAATTAACCACTCAAGAAAACAGAAGTGTTGCTGTGACTCAGAGGTAGAGTGCTAGCCTTGAGAAAAAAAAATGCTCAGGGAGAGCACCCAGGCCCTGAGTTCATGCCCCGCAATAGACAAAAATTTAAAAAGAAAAAAAATCACATTATTTATAAATTTAAGGTAACTCTAATATTTTGTTCCAGCTTCATTCCATTACTCCCTGTCCATTCGCTCACCTCTCATAATACTAAAGTAGTTAGCACTGGATCTTCTTTGGTATTAGTTTTTTTCCTTGTTTGCTTGAAATCCATCCAAATCGTTTTCATTTTCTCTACACAGTCATTCTCCCTTTTTTTTCAGGTTGTAAATAATTCTAAATAGTTGCTCCTTCTCAATTCCTTGATCTCTTCAAATAATTCTTGCTTTGTAGGTTACTTTAATGTCCACTGTGTTTCTTTGGATCTTTATATCAATAAGCTCTACTGATGTCTCAATGAAGTTCATTGATTCAGCTTCCATTTTTGTGATCGAACTTCAATAATAATACTCACATCTTGGAATCAGAAATGGTCTCAAGATGGGTTTCTGACATTGGGGGCCTAATTTAGGTAAGTCTAACTATAGTGAAGATCCTGCAGCAAGTAATCCACTAGTAATCCACAATATACAGCAGGACCACAGATAATTAAATTATCATGCAAAGCTGTTTGAGATGAAGTGCCATTTGAAACCAAAAAGTTAGAGAATGAAGTAGAAAAGCAACTCACCATTATTGCATTATCTTTGCCAAAAAACTAAATATTACTAAACAATTTGCAAAAACAATCTCAGGGATTCAGGAACACAGCTCAAGACAGACAAAAAGTCAGGTCCTAGTAACTTAAATCTATAGTCCTAGCTACTCAGGAGGCTGAACCTTGAAGGAAAAGTCTTCAATTAACCGGCAAAAAGCCAGAATTAAAGGTGAGGCTTAAGTAGTAGAGTGTCCAGCTATGAGCAAGCAAGCCAAAGAAGAGTGAGAAGCTCTAATTTCAAGCCTCAGTACTAGAAGATACTCAGAAAACTCAGAGAATTTCCATGGTGGCTTTTAAAGAATCTCTTATATCCTGTAGCCCTAGAACATACAAGTTCAAGAACCAGACTCTAATTATGCTGAACACTGAATTATATTTAATGGTGAGTATAACCAAGTTTCTCCTAAAAAGTTTCAATTTGGAGATAATTAGGAAATAAAGGACCTTGGTTGAGAGCTTTCAGAATTACGTAAACCTAAAAATTGTGAACCCCAAGTATCTCCAAAATAATTTTTACCCATCCTTCCTCTTTGAAGTAACTAGCCTTCTACTGCTCAAAGATTTATTCATGACTACAAGAAGCAGCTGACTTATGAGTATTTCCAAAATCCACCTGCACTGCTGCCATTAAAAACTTACTCAAGGGCTAGGAAGTTGGCTCAGTGGTAGAGCACTTGCTTTGCATGCCTGAGGCCCTGGGTTCGATTCCTCAGCACCACATAAGCAAAAAAAAAAAAGATAAAAAGAAAAAAAGAAAAAAACCTGGAAGTGGCTCTGTGACTCAAGTGGTAGAGTGCTAGCCTTGAGCTGAAGAGCTGAGGGACAGTGCCCAAGCCCAGAGTTCAGGCCCCAGGACCGGACCCCCCAAAAAAACTTACTCAAATCTCAGTTTCTATAGGAGAAATGCACAGCTGACACTAGAGATAACAACATATATAACAAAAGATTTGCATGCTTTTTTTTTTTTTTTTTTGGTAATGGAGATTGAAGTCCGGGCTTCATCACTATCCCTCAGCTCTTCAGCTCAAGGATAACGCTCTACCACTTGAGCCACAGCACCACTTCTGATTTTCTAGTGGTTTGTTGGAGATAAGAGTCTCACGAACTTTCCTGCTTCAGCTGGCTTTGAACCTCAACCCTCAGATCTAGCCTGCTGAATAGCTAGATTACAGGAGTGAACCATCAGTGCCAGGCATGAGTACATTTCTTTTTTTTCTGATTTTCTTAAATTTTATTTTATTTTATTTGAGAACATACTGTACAGAGAGGCTACAATTACATGGACAGGATAATGCATACATTTCTTACCAAGCATTGCAGCCTCCTCCTCTGTTTACCCTTCACCTCCCTTCCCAGCCTCCCCCCTACCCCCACCCAATTATACCCCCCCCACACCGACATTGTAAAGTTGCTTTTGACATGACATTTTGTATTTCTCATTGTTGCAACAGGTCCACCTGAATCCTTAAACGACTTGTTTGTCCCCATCTCCTCCACATGTTATACTGACATCAAATATAGTGAAAGCGGGGGTTACACTGTGAGGGAGGGACATACAAAGCAACAAAGAAATAATCTTATAAATGCGTTAGAAACACATGCATGAAAGAAATGAAAACATTAAAAAATATATTTAAGGGTTCATTTTCCTAACATCACATTATCTGACCTATTCTGCTTGACTCACACCTATACTAGATATTGCAAATAAGGGAAACCATGGGACCTATGCTTCTTTGGGCCTGGCTTACTTCACTTAATATAATTTTTTCCAAACCTTTCCATTTCCTAACAAATGGGGAAATGTCATTCTTTCTGATGGAGGCATAGAATTCCATTGTGTATATATACCACATTTTCTTGATCCATTCATCTACTGAGGGGCATCTGGGTTGGTTCCATATCTTAGCTATGGTAAATAATGCTGCAATAAACATAGTTGTGCTGGTAGCTTTAGTGTGGTCTTGTTTGTAAACATTTGGGTAAATGCCCAAAAGTGGGATTGCTGGATCATAGGGGAGATCTATGTGAAGTCTTTTGAGGAACCTCCATACTGCTTTCCAAAGTGGTTGAACAAGTTTACATTCTCACCAACAATGAAGTAAGGTTCCTTTCTGTCCACATCCCCTCCAGCATCTGTTGTTGTTAGAGTTCTTGATTTTTGCTGTTCTAACTGGAGTGAGGTGATATCTCAATGTTGTTTTGATTTGCATTTCTTTTATGGCTAGGGATGTTGAACATTTCTTCATGTGTCTATTGGCCATCCTTGTTTCTTCTTCAGAGAAGCTTCTCTTTAAGTCTTTCGCCCACTTATTTATTGGGCAGTTGTTTCTTTGAGGATTTGTTGTTGGGTGGTTTAATTTTTTGAGTTCCAAGTATATTTTAGATATGAGACCATGTCCGTTGTATGGCTAGTAAAGATCTTCTCCCAATCGGTGGGCTTTCTATTGATCTTGCTAGCTATGTCATTTGCCCTGCAGAAGCTCTGCAACCTTATGCAATCCCATTTGTCCAACCTTTCTTTGATTTGTTGTGCTTCTGGGTCTCTATTCAGAAAATTTCGGCCTGAGCCAAGGAGACCTAGGGTTTCTCCTATTCCATCCTGTAATGTTTTCACAGTGTCTGCTTTGAGTTCAAGGTCTTTGATCCATTTGGAGTTGATTCTGGTGCAGGGTGATATATTAGGATCTAGCTTTAGTTTTCTACATGTAGTTAACCAATTTTGCCAGCACCATTTACTGAAGAGGCTGTCTTTCTTCCATTCTATTGTTTTAGCTTCCTTATCGAAGATTAGATGGCTATAGGTCTGTAGGTTCATTTCTGGGTTTTCAATTCTATTCCATTGGTCCTGAGGTCTGTTCTTATGCCAGTACCAAGCTGTTTTGATTACTATGGTTTTATAGTAGAGTTTGAAATTTGGTATTATTACTCTTCCAGCAGTGTTCTTTCTGTGGAGGAGCGTTTTTGCTATTCCGGGTCTTTTATTGTTCCATATACATTTTTGGATTGCCTCTTCTATTTCCTTGAAGAATGAGGGTGGAATTTTGATAGGTATGGCGTTGAATTTGTAGATAGCCTTGGGAAGTATTGCCATTTTCACGATGTTAATCTTGCCAATCCAGGAGCATGGGAGCTTTTGCCATTTTTTAAGTTCTGTGTTGATTTCCTTTTTCAAGATTTTAAAGTTTTCATCATAGAGGTCCTTCACTTCTTTGGTTAAGGTAATTCCTAGGTATTTTATTTTTTGTGGGGCTATTACAAATGGAGTTGCTATCCTAATTTCAGCCACACTTTTCTCATTGTTGGCATATAGAAAAGCCATTGTTTTTGGGGGGTTAATTTTATAACCTGCTACTTTGCCAAAGTTTTGAATCAGCTTGAGTAATTTGGGAGTGGAGTCTATGGGATTCTTTAAATACAAGATCATGTCATCTGCAAAGAGGGAGAGTTTATTTCTTCTTTCCCTATTTGGATCCCCTTTATGTCTGCATCTTGTCTTATTGCTGTAGCTAGGCATTCTAATACTAGATTGAAGAGAAGTGGAGAGAGTGGGCATCCTTGTCTTGTTCCTGAGTTAAGAGGAAATGGCTTTAGTTTTTCACCATTGAGTATAATGCTGGCTGTAGGTTTGTCATATACAGCCTTTATTGTATTGAGGAATGTTCCATGGATTCCTAATTTTTCCAGAACCTTCATCATAAAGGGGTGTTGGAACTTGTCAAATGCTTTTTCTGCATCTATTGAGATAACCAAGTGGTTCTTATTCTTGCTCCTGTTGATGTGATGAATAATATTAATTGATTTGCGTATATTGAACCAGCTTTGCATCCCTGAAATGAATCCTGTTTGATCATGGTGTATGATTTTTTGGATGAATTGTTGAAGTCGATTGGCCAAAATTTTGTTGAGAAGTTTTGCATCAATGTTCATCAAAGAAATGGGTCTATAGTTCTCTTTCTTTGATGAGTCCCTGCCTGGTTTTGGGATGAGGGTTATGATGGCTTCATAGAATGTGTTCGGTATTGAGCTTTCTCTTTCAATTTCATTGAAGAGTTGGAGGAGTATTGGTGTGAGCTCTGCTTTGAAGGCCTTGTAAAATTCTGCTGTAAAACCATCTGGTCCTGGACTTTTCATAGCTGGGAGGTCTCTTATTGCTCTTTCTATTTCAATGCTTGATATGGGCCTGTTAAGCTGATATAACTCATCTTGGTTTAGTTTTGGCATGTCAATATTTGCTAGGAAAAGGTCCATTTCTGTCAAGTTCTCAAACTTATTAGCATAAAGTTTTGAGAAGTATTCCCTTATAATGTTCTGAATCTTGGTTGTTTCCGTGGTGATGTTTCCATTCTCATCTATGAGTTTATTAATTTGGGTGTGTTCTCTCCTTTTTCTGATAAGGTTTGCTAAGGGTCTGTCAATTTTGTTAAGTTTTTCGAAGAACCAACTCTTTGTTTTGTTGATTGTTTCTATAGTTTTTTTGGATTCTAATTCATTTAATTCTGATTTAATTTTGATTATTTCTTTCCGTCTACTGGATTGGGGTTTATCTTGCTGCTCTTATTCAAGGAGGTTTAGATGTGTCATTAAATTGTTAGTTTCAGATCTCTCCAATTTGTTGATGTAGGAGCTCAGAGCTATAAACTTGCCTCTGAGTACTGCCTTTACTGTGTCGCAGAGGAGCTGGTAATTTGTGTGTTCATTTTTGTTGAATGGCATGAACATTTGAATTTCCTTTCTAATCTCTTCCATGACCCACTCATGATTCAGCAGTATGTATTTCAGCCTCCATGTGATACCGGACTTTCTTTGGTGACTTTTGGTGTTGAGTTCTAATTTTATTCCCTTGTGGTCAGAGAGAATGCAAGGTATAACTTCAATGTTTCTGAATTTAGACAAGTTTGCTGTGTGGCCTAAAATGTGGTCTATTTTAGAAAACGTTCCATGTGCTGCTGAGAAGAACGTGTATTCTGATGCTGCTGGGTGAAATGTTCGGTAAATGTCTGTTAAGTCTAGTTGATCTATGCAGCTGTTTAGATCTGCGGTTTCTCTGTTGAGTTTTTGCCGAGTTGATCTATCTAGTGGGGAGAGTGGTGTGTTAAAATCCCCAACAATTAAATTCTTTGGATCTGTATGGGATTTGAGGGAAAGTAGTGTTTCTTTGATAAATTTGGGTGCTCCATTGTTTGGTGAATAGATATTTAGAATTGTAATATCCTCCTGAAGGAGAGATCCTTTAATTAGTATGTAGCGACCTTCTTTATCTCTTCTCACGAATTTTAATTTGAAGTCTATTTTATCTGATATTAGGATTGCAACTCCCGCCTGTTTATGGGGGCCGTTTGCTTGGTAGATTTTGTTCCAGCCTTTAACATTGAAAATGTGTTTGTTTTTACGGGCAAGATGTGACTCCTGCAGACAGCAGATAGAAGGTCTTGTTTTTTAATCCAACTAGTCAGTCTATGTCGCTTAATTGGAGAGTTCAATCCGTTAACGTTAAGAGATAGGACTGAGAGGTATTGGGGAGTTCCTGCCATGTTATCCACCTTCTTGGGGGCTGCGAAAACTGGGTTCTTCCTAAGGTTCTTGGATTCTCAGTTTGGGTGCAGTTTCTTATGAGTACATTTCTTATCAAGCATTGTTGCCTCTTTGTTTTTTACCTGCCACCCCTTCCCTCCCATCTCCACAACTACATCCCTCCCTGTCCCATTTAAAAAAAATTTTTTTAACCTACTGGTCAAAGCTCTCATTGTTTTTTTGTTTTTTTGTTTTTTTTGGTGGTTTAACTGGTCCTGGGGCTTAAATTTAGGGCCTGGGCATCTCCCTTTACTATTTTTGTTCAAGGCTAGTGCTGTACCACTTTAGCCACAGCTCCACTTCCTACATGTCGATGGTTAATTGGAGATAAAGAGTCTCACAGGATTTCCTGCTCTGGGTACCTTCCAATGGAGATTTCCAACACTCAGTCTGCTGAGAAGCTAGCATTATAGGCACCCAGGTTCTGATTGCTTTTTGATATTCACGGTGGAAAACTTACACTGACTTTATCACGCCTCTGACTGAACTGGATCTTTGATTACTATTCTTACAAAAACTTATTATTATTATTATAAAGGTGATGTACAGAGGAATTACAATTACAATAAGTTAGGAAAAGAGTACTTTTTTGTTGTTCATTGTGTGGCTTGAAATCTGTCCCTCAGCTCTTCAGCTCAAGGCTAGCACTCTACCACTTAAGCCACAGTGCCACTTCCAATTTTTTCTGTTTATGTGGTGTTGAGGAATTGAATCCAGGGACTCATGCATGCGAGGCAAGCACTCTACCACTGAGCCACCTTCCCAGCCCTCCAAGAGGATATTTGTTTTTGACAATGTCACCTCTTCCCTCTCTCTGTTTTTCCATCCTGTCCTCACTCACAAGTTATAGAGTTCACTTTTCAACATAGTGAATACCACTGTTGCATTTGTTCACTAATGTTCTTTATTTTTATTATATTTCCCTATATTTTTGCTAATTCTCACTATGTTTACATCAGATTTAAAACGTCACATGAAATGTCTGTAAGTGTTATATAGAATATATATTATATATAGAATATATAATTATATAATTATAAAATCACAAAGTGTAAGGTATGTTAGTACTATTGTGTATTAAGATGAATAATTATATTAAAATATAAAGGAAGGGATTGTCGATGATTTTGGAGTAGTACAGGACTGGGGTTTGAACTCAGTGCATGTACTAGGTCAGTGTTCTACCACTTGAGCCAATACAATGCAAAAGATTTTCATTAAAATGAATGTATTTGTCCTAAAAGAAAAATCAGTGCTTTGAAAGGGTTAACATCTTAGTACATGAAAAATTCATGAAGTAAAGATAAAATATCCTCATGCATGTGTCTTTGTTCCTGAGAATTGAACGTAGAGCTCTATCACTGAATCACTGAGCTATATTCTTAATCCTCTATATTCTCTCTCTTTTTTTTTTTTTTTGGTCAGTCATGGGACTTGAACTCTGGGCCTGGGCACTGTCCCTCAGCTCTTCCGCTCAAGGCTAGAGCTCTACCACTTGAGCTGCAGTGCCATTTCCAGTTTTTTGGTGGTTTATTTGAGGTAAGAGTTTCACGGATTTGCCAGCCTGGGCTGGCTTTGGACCACAATCCTCATATCTCAGCCTCCTGAGTAGCTAGGATTACAGGCGTGAGTCTGGGCAACCATCTATATTCTTTAATACAGGGTCTCACTGAGTTGCCTAGGCTGGCTTCCAATTCCTGATCCTTCTACCTTCACCTCTATGATAGCTGGGATTATAGACAAGCACTCTGACCCTGTATGCCTTATCTTTCCATCAGTGTTTATCACCTGCTTCTTCTCATCCATTTAAATATTTGTTAGAAAAATTGATTATCTGCCAAGTATAGGCAATGCATAAGATGATGTCTACTTCTAAGTAGTTTACAACTACCAAGAAAGATTGTAAATAGGTGCCACTGGAAGATGAAGCCGAGCCTTTCCAGATAGGATTTTTGGCCTGAGTCATTTCAGAATGAGTTAAACAGAATGCTCTGCTGGTGGAAAACAAGCTAGGGAGTGGTTCCATTGTAGGTGAAATGACCCAAGTAGGAGTTTGTATGTTTAAAATTTAGTGAACCATTACCATTTCTTTAATTTTTTGAGTAAGATACAAAATACCAATGGAATCTAATGCAGATGATCAATTCTTGAGTGTCAGCTATGATGAAGTTGTTTTACACTTTTTGCTTACAAAAGGATTACAAATTGCAGTTCATGAGACTTTCTGAATTTAGTTCAGGGAAAGGTCTTTTTCTTTTTCTTTTTCTTTTTTTTTTATCAATTTATGGTGGGATTCAGGTCCTCAGAACCCAGGAATATTGAGATCTATTAATTAGGTACAGTCAAAACCCTTTTTTCAAAATATAACTGTGATGTTCCAAAGTTGTTTTATTTTCAAACTATTTGATACTTAATTTTCTTTAAAAAGACAGTTCTTAAAAATAAATCACAGTTCTAGTTATGGTACCTAGGAAGAGGACGTGGGGGAATACCCATTAGATAGAGAATCATGGAGTGAGAAGCTAAGTATTTCCCAAGAATTAAAAGAGCACTTTGGGGTCTGGGAAGGTGGCTCAGTTGTAGAGCGCTGGCCTTGCATGCATGAGGCCCTGGGTTCGATTCCTCAGCACCACATAAGCACAAAGAAAAAAGCCAGAAGTGGTGCTGTGGCTCAAGTGGTAGAGCACTAGCCTTGAGCTGAAGAGGTGAGGGACAGCGCCCAGGTCCAGAGTTCAGGCCCCACGACCGGACACAAAAAAAAAAACACCAAAGATCACTTTGTTCCTTGATTTTGTTTTATATTTATATATTTTCATGAAAACAATGTGTACAGTAGTGTGCCCAAATCTGCAGTATGTGGCTTGATGGACTTTTACAATGTGCCTTGATCCCTTCTCCTTCCAGGTCTTTATCAATTTCAGTTTGTTTCCTTTTTTCCCCTAGTCTACCTTTTCAGTAGAGTCTTACTAGAATAATCCTTAATATAATAATCCTTTGGTATTTTAAGCTAACAGTTCCCTTTACGAAAATCTGTTTAACTCTTTTGTATATGATTTGACTTTGAAACATATTGCAAGCTTCTTGTCCCTGTGCTCTTGAGCTCAAGGCGAGCACTCTGCCACTTGAGCTCCAGCGCCACTTCCAGTTTTCTAGTGGTTTTATCTGAGATAAGAGTCTCACCGACTTTCCTTCCTGGACTGGCTTTGAACCTCGATCCTCAGCCTCCTGAGTAGCTAGGATTACAGGCCACTAGCACCGGCACTAGAGGTAGTTTAAAAATAAGATTTTGTTATTATTAAAATGTTTTGTACAGGGGTTACCATTTCTTAAGTAATGAGTACATTTCTGTTTTGGAACTTTGTCACCTCTTCCTGTTAGCAGTACTTTTGAAAATAACTTAAAATATTTGCCTAACCCGTAGTAAGCGTTTGAACAAACTCTTAAAGCTGTTTACTAGCAGAAAGAAGCATATAAACCAACATAATAGTATAAGGATGGAGGGGACAAGTAGAGAAATTAAGGTTCTTAGAACTATTGGTTGATTATTCTGTTATTGTCTTAAACCCTCATTATTATAGATTATGAGTCCAGATTTTCTATTCTGTAATGCTTATACAGATAGATACTAGGGTCAGCTCTTGTATTTGCAGTCAACTTGTTTTCTAATTAAAATGTTTTGTATTTGTCCTCCTCCTCTCTGAGATTAGGACTAAGGCCCTGGTAATCTGATACTTTTGCTCATTGGCTTGGTGCTCTACCACCTGAACCACAACTCCAACCCCATGTTTTTGAAATTTCAAATAGAAATGTTATTTAACTCTTGGAACATACTAGTGCTTGGTGACTTGAAAGATTGAAAACTAATAAAGGAACAGGTAACCCCATGTGATTCAGCCATACAATTGAAGTATGTATTCATTATACATTTCAGAGTGGGAAGTGTTGCTTTAAACTTTTGTTAATGTCAGCTTTTACATTACTCTGTTTATGCTTTCTAGAATGTCATTTAGAATTGTGAAGTAGATTGACATTCTTTTTTTAAATAATTTTTTATTGTGAAGATACTGTACAGAGGGGTTACAATCACATGAGCAAAGTAATAAGTACATTTCTTACCAAGCATTATTGCTTCCTCCTTTGTTTTCCCCCTACCATCCCTTCCCTCCCACCTATACAACTTACCCCCCCCCAAATTGTAAAGTTCATTTTTCTTTTTTTGGGGGGGAGGTCCGGTCATGGGGCCTGAACTCTGGGCCTGGGCACTGTCCCTCAGCTCTTCAGCTCAAGCCTAGCGCTCTACCACTTGAGCCACAGTGCCACTTCCGGCTTTTTTCTTTTTGCTTATGTGGTGCTGAGGAATCGAACCCAGGCCTCATGCATGCAAGGCAAGTGCTCTACCACTGAGCCACCTTCCTAGCCCTTAAAGTTTGTTTTTTGACATAGCATCTTGTACATGTCATTGTTGCAATGGGTCAACCTGTATCCCTGTTTAAACAATTTATTTTTTCCCTTCTGCTTCCCAAATTATACCAACATCAAATTCAGTGAAAATGGGTTATACCTTGGGGGAGGGACATAGAAAAAAACAAAAAAAAATCATGTGGTACCTTATAAATACGTTACAAACAATAGCAAGAAAGAAAAAAAAAACCACTTGATTCCTTATCTTGGTGTTCATTTCACTTAATATCATCTTATTTGACCTTTTCTGCTTGTCTCAGATATATAGTAGTTATAGCAAATAAGGAAAACCAATGGGACATATGTTTCTTTGAACCTGGCTTGCTTCACTTATTTTTTTTTCTTTTTTTGGGGTTCGGTCGTGGGGCCTCAACTATGGATGGGCCTGGCCGCTGTCCCTCAGCTCTTCAGCTTAAGGCTATTGCTCTACCACTTGAGCCACAGCGCCACTGCCAGCTTTTTTCTTATGTGGTACTGAGGAATCAAACCCAGGGCCTCATGCATACAAGGCAAGCGCTCTACCCCTGAGCCACCTTCCCAGCCCCTAATATAATTTTTTTCCAAGTCTTTCCATTTCCTAACAAATGGGGCAGTGTCATTCTTGCTGATAGAAGCATAGAATTCCATTTTATATATAACACATTTTTTTGATCCATTCATCTACTGAGGGGCATCTCGGTTGGTTCCATATATTACCTATGGTAAATAATGCTGTAATAAACATAGTTGGGCTGGTAGCATGGTCTTGTTTGTGATCATTTGAGTAAATGCCCAAAAGTGGGATTGCTGGGTCATAGTGGAGCTCTTCGTGGAGTCTTTTGAGGAATCTCCATAGTACTTTCCAAAGTGGTTGAACAAGTTTACACTCCCACCAACTATGGAGTAGGATTCTCTTCTGTCCACATCCCCTCCAGCATCTGTTGGTATTAGAGGTCTTGATTATAGCCATTCTAAATGGGGTGACATGGTATTTCAATGTTGTTTTGATTTGCATTTCTTCTATGGCTACAGAGGTTGAGCATTTCTTCATGTAGATTTTGACATTCTTTATGTGAAATACTTGGATTAAGATAAGTTTAAGAATTGAGAATTTGGGGATTTGAGGAAGTTAATGGTGGTACATATTCCATGTGTTTTGCTACTGCTAGCATGGCACATAACTTTCTGTAGAGAAATTATAGAAACATGACTGCGTAAAAGAAATGACTGAATTAGCTTTGGTTTTGCAACAAAGTGAATTTGAAAAAGACACCTTTGTTTTATGGAACTTCTTAGGTTTCAGAGTTGGGAATAAGATTTGGAACCTGTAAAATGTCTGATTTTATATCTTCAGCTGTCTTGAATGTGTTATCAACTTATTCAGATGTGTTGAAGTGTATATGACTGAATGATGGTAATTTTTTTTTAATGTTTCTTTTAGGTAGATGAAGTTCCTGATGGAGCTGTAAAACTACCTACAAACTACCCATTTTCTTTTTTGGAACTCATGAGACGTAAGTCCTGTTAGCTTTTCGATGCAAATTAGAAGTTTCAGGATTGTGCATAAAATGAAAAAGTAGAAATTAATTTAAAGAGGAATAGGAAAGAAATACAAAACTTTAAAATTATGTTTGAACTTTAGAATAAATTTTCAAGCTACCTCTTTGTGTTGAGGAAGCACTATGTATGTTTTACTTTTAGATAGTAAAGGCACTGTAGGTTTAATTTTGATTGAAAGTTTAATTTTCTTAATCAGGGAAGGAAGCAAAAGAATGGTGGAAAGTTTGTATGGGAAGTTTTTACAGGACATTCAATATTTCTGTTCAGTAAAATTACATGGACTTTCTTCTCCCCCCCCCCCCATTCTGGGATTTGAATTCAGTGTCCTGTACTTGGTAGGCAGGTGCTCTACCATTGAGTCATGCCTCTGGCCCAACTAAGTGATTTCTTCTTTTTTTTGTCAGATATGGGGCTTGAACTCTGGGCCTAAACTCTGTCCCTGTGCTCTTCAGCTCAAGGCTGGCATTCTACCGCTTAAGCCACAGTGCCACTTCCGGTTTTCTAGTGGTTTATTGGAGATAAGAGTCTCACGGAGTTTCCTGCCTGGGCTGGCTTTGAACCTCTATCCTCAGATCTCTGTGTCCTGAGTAGCTAGGATTACAGGCGTGAGCCACCAGTGCCTGGCCCAACTAAGTGATTTCCATAAGGATTATTTTATATTATGCTTTAGGCCTTAGGCTATATTGTACAAAATACGAGAAGATGAAATCTGGACAGTTCCTTTGAGTGTACTAGAGGCTTATGGGTAGTAGAGCCATTCTGATTTGTTCTACTGTCCCTAGTGGATATGGGCACAAACTGATTTGGTGAGACAATTTTAATTTTTCAAAAATTAGCTGAAAATTGAGCTGTTACTTTTATATGCATAAGATTTTCTGGGAGCTATCTCATGGGTTTCCAATGATTATATTTGTATATACCTATCATTTAGTAGCCTTCTAAGTACTATATAATTTGACTGGTTTTGAACTTAAAATAATTTCTGTAGCTTAGGCTTGCTTATTTGGGATGAAGAGAAACAAAGCTTGGTATTCCTCTTCTAATTATAATTATATTCCTAGAAATGGCTACAATGACAATGTCTGATTTAATGTTTCTTAGCAACCAGCTTTCAGTTATTAATGTGTATGTGTGGTACTGAGGTTTGAACTCAGCCTCATGCTTACTAATCAATTATCCTTCAGCCCTTTTAAATTCTGGTTGTTTTTGGAAAGGGGGTTGTATTTTTGCCTCAGGCTAGTCTTGGACGACAGTCCTACCTGCCCCTCCAGTAACTAAGATTATAATCCTGTACCATTATCCTAGCTCTCACATAATTTTTTCAACAGTTATGTTTTGCTGTGATAATATACACAAAATGTATACCACTAAGTTGATTTTAATAGGAATTTCATTAGATTTTAGCAGTTTCTTGTATTCATGATCATTCCATTCTCTTCAGTTCTAAACAACCACTAATCTACACGGTTGAATCACCATTTCTGGCCATTTCATGTTAGTGGTATTATAAAATACCACAAATTATTATTTTTTTGAAACTTAAAAAATTGTCTTTAGTTGTACAAATGGATTTCAATTCAAGAAATTGATAAATTTGTAAGTACAATGCATCTTTTTTGTGGGGGGCGCCTGAACTCTGGGCCTGGGTGCTCTCCCTCAGCTCTTCAGCTCAAGGCTAGCACTCTACCACTTGAGCCACAGTGCCACTTCGGTTTTTTTCTTTTTGATTATGTGGTGCTGAGGAATTGAACCTAGGGCCTCATGCATGCAAGGCAAACGCTCTACCACTGAGCCACCTTCCCAGCCCCTAAAGAAACATTTCTTAGGGCTTATCCAAGACTTTCTGAGTCAGTCTGTATGCTATGGAGTTCAACAATCTAACAAGCCTTGGGGATGATCCTGAGCCATACCAAATTTACAAATACTGTATTAAATGTAGCTGGCCTTAGTTGAATTTTCTTTGGAGGGGAAGGGAGGCAGTTTGGGGCTTGAACTCAGGGCCTGGGCACTGTCCCTTAGCTTTTTTGTTTAAGACTAGCACCCTACAGTCACTAGAGCCACAGCGCTAATTCTTGCTTTTTTGTTTATGTGGTACTGAGGAATCAAACCCAAGGCATCATGCATGCTAGGCATGCACTCTACCACTAAGCTACGTTCCCAGTCTCCAATTTTTTATTTTTGTAACTTTAAAAAATTCTTTCTGAGTGGGCTGGGAAGGTGGCTCAGAGTTCAGGCCCCATGACCAGACCTCCCCCCCCAAAAAAAAATTACTTCTGATTTCTCTGATTTTAAGACATTTTGTAAAATATTTATATACACGTATGTATATATATACACATTCTTACAGTTTTATAGGGCACTTGTGTAGACCATTGTTACTTCTTTTTTTTTTAACAGTCTTGGAGATCCAATGAGATCCTAGTTCATACAAGGCAACTGCTCCTCCAGCATTAGGTTACTATTTTAAATTTAAAAGTGACTATTCTTTCCCCAACATTAAAAAATGGAGAACTTTTATTTTCAATGCTGAAGATTAAACCTAGGGTCTTGAACTTGCTGAGCAGTGTTACCACTTGGAAGCATATGTAGCCCAAAGTCTGTATTTAAATCACAGCATTACACTGGGTACCTAAACTTATTAGGTATTACTTGGTTAATTAGGTATTAAGATGGTTAAGGGGGAAAATGAGGCTATTAATAATCAAGAAATTAATGCCTGGGAAGGTAGCTCAGTGGTAGAGTCCTTGCCTGCACGAGGCCCTGGGTTCCTCAGCACCACTTAAGCACCACATAAGCAAAAAAAGCTGGAAGTGGCGCTGTGGTTCAAACGGTAGAACGCTACCCTTGAACTGAAGAGCTGAGGGACAACGCCCAGGCCCAGAGTTCAGGCCCATGACTGACCAAAATAAACAAATTAAGATATATTCAAATTTAAAAATACCTGCTTTAATAGCTAGGATATGGAAACAACCTAGATGCCCCACCACAGATGAATGGATCCAAAAATTCTGGTATCTATACACAATGGAATATTATGCAGCCATTAGAAATGACAAAATAATGGCATTTGCAGGGAAATGGATGGAGCTAGAAGGAATCATGTTGAGCGAGGTAAGCCAAGAAAGAAGAGACAAATGGTACATGGTCTCCCTGATAAGCGGATGCTAAATCCAAAACGTTAGGCGATATGACAAAACTAGCAGGGCTTAAGAAACAAAGAACTCCCACTCATCTGGTTGAACCACTACTAAATATCCCAATGCTGCTGATCACATATATGGTATATAACATATGAACACCGTTATATGTTACAGACTGTGATAGACAATTTGCTCCAGGAAAGTTAGAATGAACTTGTGACTTTAAATGAACATCATTATTCCACAATACTGTGAATTTCAGAAATTATTTAATCACTTAATCAAAATAAAAAAAAAAGAACCTTGGGGAAGGGAGGGAGGGGAGGATGGTAGGGGGAAAACAATGGAGGGGGTAACAATGTTCAAGAAGAAGTGTACTCAATACCTCACTCATGTAACTGTAACTCTCTGTATAGTACCTTTACAATAATAATAATTAAAAAAAACCTGCTTTAAGCTGGGTGCCGGTGGCTCACAACTGTAATCCTAGCTACTCAGGAGGCTGAGATCTGAGATTCGTGGTTCAAAGCCAGCCCAGGCATGCAAATCCGTGAAAATCTTTTTTTTTGGGAGGAGGGGGGGTCAGGTCGTGGGGCCTGAACTCTGGGCTTGGGTGCTGTTCCTCAGCTCTTCAGCTCAAGGCTAGTGCCACATCGCTACTTCTGGCTTTTTTTCTTTTTGCTTATGTGGTGCTCAGGAATCAAACACATTGCCTCATGCATTGCAAGGCAAGTGCTCTACCACTGAGCCACCTTCCCAGCCCCAAGTCTGTGAAAATCTTATCTCCAATAAACCACCAAAAAACTGAAAGTGGCACTGTAGCTTAAGTGGTAGAGCTCTAGCCTTGAGTTGAAGAGCTGAGGGACAGCGCCCAAGCCCTGAGTTCAAGCCCCACGACCTCCCCCCCCCCGAAAAAAAAATAAAACTACCTGTTTCATAAAAATTTAGTGGCATTTTTATTTCAAAGTATACTTTAATGTTTTTGATCTTCAGTGTTTTTTTTTTTTTTTTTTTTTTTTTTTTTTTTTTTTTGCTAGTCCTAGAGCTTGAACTGAGGGCCGGGGTGTTGTATTCAAGGTTAGCAGCACTCTACCAGTTGAGCCATAGATTCATTTCTGGAGGTCAGAGTTTTATAGACTTGCCTGCTGGTCTGGCTTCAAATTGTGATCCTCAGCTCTCATCCTCTCAGCTTACTTAGTAACCAGGATTATAGGCAGGAGCCACTGGTGCCCAGCTATTATCAGTGTTCTTTTAAGTATACCATTTACATTTGCAAAGTCAGTACCTCCCAAAAGCTTGGAGAGTAAAGTCATGGGTTGATGATGAATTTGCTTTGTAACACTTGACACAGGATTTAATACAAGTCGATTACAGCAGTCACATTTGCCTATTTTATGTGACTTTCAGCAAATTCCTTACATTTGTGTCCTTCTGAATTTGTAAAATAGGGATTTCATCTATCTTAGAACTTTAGGACACAGCTAAGGTGCTTTCATAAATAATTAATTAGACTAATGCTAAGTATGTGTTGAATGAAATGCCAGTAAGAACTGTATGGCTTTGAAAGGCTTGTTTTGGGAGCAATACTTGCTGGGATTTATAAATTAATAGTAACATTGCATATATTTTTTTCTAAGGCTGTTATTGTAGTGTTACTAAGTTTAGATCAGCTCAGTTTGAATTTTGCTGACTAGTTTTGCTAATTGAGAGAATGTCTTCGAACTCTCCAAACTCTTGAAAATTTAGTCATACTTTTCTGCTTTTATCTCTTATTAATGTTCAACTTTAGAAACTTAAAAAATACTATATAGTATATGTAGTGTATAGTATGCATATAATTTTTTTTAAATTTTTTATTGTGAAGATACTATACAGAGGGTTACAGTTACATGAGCAAGGGAGCGAGTACACTTCCTATTGAGCATTGCTACACCCTCCATTGTTTTCCCGCTAGCATCCCTCATCTCCCTAACTTCCCCGAGGTTCTTTTTTTTTTAATTGTGATTAAGTGATTACATAATTTCCCAAATTTCACAGTATTGTGGAATAATGATGCTCATTTAAAGTCACAAGTTCATTCTAACTTTCCTGGAGCAAATTGTCTATCGTGGTCTATAACATATAACGGTGTACACATATGCATATAATTTTTAATTACTGTAAATTTACAGAGATTTCATAGTTGTATTTTCATACATGCATATAATATACATTGTTGAAATTATGTTCATTTTTTTGGGGAGAGGGTTAGTTGTGGGAATTGAACTCTGGGCCTGGGCTCTGTCCCTTAGCTCTTCAACTCAAGGCTAGTGATCTGCCACTGGACCCACCGTGTTACTCCAATTTTTGGCTGATTTATTGGAGATTAGAGTCTCAATAGACTTTCTGGCCTGGGCTGGCTTTGAACTGTAATCCTCAGATCTCAGCCTCCTGAGTATCTAGGATTACAGGCATAGCCACTGGCACCCAGCTTGTCCTTTCTCCTTCTGCTGGTCGTCTTTCCCCATCATTCTACCTTTTACTGTCATAGCATCTATTTATTTATTGAGCCAAGCCTGGGCCTTCACTCAGGGCTTGGGCACTGTCTCTGATTTCTCTCTCTCTCTCTCTCTCTCTTTTTTTTTTTTGCTCATGGCTTGTACTTTACCGTTTGAGCTGTAGTTCCACTTTGGAATTTTTGGCAGTTAAAAGTCTCATGATCCTCAGCTCTTACCCAACATGTTAGGATTACAGGTATGAATCACTCCTGCCTGACTTGTTATAAAATTTTAGTAAACATCCTTTTTAAGATTTGTTTCATATTTTGTGATTTTATAATAGGTAAATGAAGCAGCAAGTTAGAGTTGATAAGTTGAAAATGAAACGTTTTGTTTAGAAAATACTACTTAATAAAGATAAATGACTTGATCTTGATGTCCTTGTGTCTGATAGGCCTTCATATTTTGATTATGGCCCCTTTGGTTTGACTTAAAAGTTCTAAGTTTGGGCTGGGAAGATGGCTCAGTGGTAGAGTGCTTGCCTTGCATGCCTGCGGCCCTAGGTTCGATTCCCTAGTACCACATAAGCAAAAAGAAAAAAGCCGGAAGTGGCGCTATGGCTCAAGTGCAGCGCCCAGGCTCAGAGTTCAGGCCCTATGACTGGACCCAAAAAAAAAAAAAAAGTTCTAAGTTTGTGGTGACTTTGTGTGGGCTTTCTTATGGGCATCCATACTGTTTAGTAAAAAGGTAAAATCTGAGACATAACTGCTTTTCTATATATTTGCAAAAGAACTTCAATCCACATAAGTTTACTGTTAGATTTGGAATTTACTGCTTAATTTTCTCATTGCTTTTAAAAAGCAAATAATAAAAGGAAAGTTCTACAATTTAACCACTAAAGAGAAAGAATAATATTTTTATATTTTAGAATTTCTAAACCTGTTGTGTTCTGATTTTTTTTCCTCTGAACTTTCACAATTTTCCTTCCTTCATTCCTTCCTTTCTCTCTCCCTTTCCTCTCTCCCTCCCCTCTCTTCTTTCCTTCTTCCCTTTCCTCCCTTCTTTCCTCCCTTTAATCTCTTTCTCGAGCTGGTACCAGTACTTGAACTCAGGGCCTAGGCATTTTCCTTTAGTGTTTTTGTTTTTGGTGCAAGGCTGGTGCTCTTATATTTGAGCCACAGTTTCACTTCTGCCTTTTTGATAGTTAATTGTAGATAAGTGTTTCATGGCCTTTTCTGCTTGAGCTGGGTTCTAACCATGAACCTCAGATCTCAGCCTCCTGAATAGCTAAATTACAGGTGTGATCCATGGGTTCCTGGCTTCACAATTTTTTTGTATTTGCTATCAAAATGTAATTAGATTATGTCCTATTTCCATTTTGCATATAAAACACTTTTTGTAGGCCATTTGAAAATGGAACATTTCTAAGAGAAAACCATAGCCACAGCCACCATAAGGTGTTCCTTGGTAACTAGCAGTGCGGTCTCTAGGCTAATTTATGTACTATTCAGGAATCTTAGGGGATTGTATCCCCATGGAGAGTTATTTTGTTCATCAGCTTTGTTTTTGACTTATCAGTCTTGAGCATATTCTTTACCCCACCTATACTTCGAATTGATTGTGAAGATCAAACATTGAGCAGTATATTTACTGTTACAATATTTATTTTATTTTTTTGTGTGTGCTGATGCTGAATATTGAATTCAAGGTCTTATACTCTTGCTTGGCTTTTTCAGTGGCCTGGTGTGTGCTACTACTTGAGCTACATCTGCACTTCCAGGATTTTTCTCGTTAATCGGAGAGTCCCTTGGACTTTTCTGCCTGGCTGGCTTCAAATCAACATCAGACTGAGCCTCCTGAGTAGCTAGATTACAGGCATGAGCCACTGGTCCCAGACTCTTAAAATATTGCAGCCTCCTGGCTACTTAGGAGAACTGAGATCTGAGTATCTTGGTTTGAAGCCCAAAGAAAAGTGCTTGGGAATCCCAATTAACCATCAGAAAAGCAGATTGGAGTGTGTGACTCAAGTGATGGAACACCAGCTGTGAGCAGAAAAAAGACAGCAAGAGTATGAAGCCTTGCCTTGAGTTCAAGCCCTCACTATTGGCACAGAAAAAGTGCTCAAACAATAGATTGATAGGTCCATTTAGCAAAATGTATTAAATAATTACTGGCATGAAAATGTGTTCATATTTAATTAGAAGTATATAATGATGTTTAAATTAGGTACTTTCTGTTTTTTCACAGTACTAGAGTTTGAGCTTGAGCTTTGAGGCATTGAGCCTGGTTCGTTTGCTTGGCTGGTTCTCTACCACTTGAACCATGCTTCCAGATCATCTCTGCTGGTTATTCAGACTTGGTGATTTTTTTTCTCCCCAGCCTGGCTTTGTCCAGTTTGGGGGAGAAGTTTTTTTTTTTTTTTTTTTTTTCGTTCGTGGGGCTTGAACTCTGGGCCTGAAAAGCCTGTTCAATTAAACTGAATGAGACCAGGTGCTGGTGATTCCTGCCTCTAATAGCCACATGAGGCTGAGATCTGAGAATTGAGGTTCTTAGCCAGTCTGGGCAGAAAAGTTCATGAGAATCCCATTTTCAGTAAACAGTGGAGCTATGCCTCAAGTGGTCTAAAGCTGTAGCATTGGGCACAAAAGTTCAGGGACAGTGCCCAGGCTCTGAGTTCAAGGCCCAGGATCTGTACCAAAAAAAAAGTTCATGTAAATGAGTTGGTGTTATGGATCTAGGAACTCATTACTGAATTAATAAAGTATATCAGATTGACATGTAGTTCTGTGGTTTAGTGCTTGACTTGTTTCTGTGAGACCTGGATGCAATCCTTAGTACTGTAAACGAAAAAAAAAAACAGTAGTATTTGGAATAAAATATAGCCTACTTTATCCCTACCTCTAAACAGAAAACATTTATTGTTCTGCAAAGAAATGGAACCTAAAAATATTTTAGAAGCCAGGTGGCTGGTGTTTCACACCTATACTCCTAGCTATTCAGCCTGAGATATGAGGATCAAATTTCTAAGACAGCCTGGAAGAAAAGTCTGTGTGGCTCTCTTGTGTTCCAAGCTGGAAGTGGAACTATGGTATAGTAGAGTGACTGTAGCCTTAAGTAAAAAAGCTAAGCAATAGTGGGAGGCTCTGACTTCAAGCCCAAATATCTGTATACATACTTCCCCCAAAAAGACTTTTCCAACATTTGTTCTGCCAGTACTTAGAGCCTTCTCATGTGTTGGTAAGATTGTGTTAATTGAAATGAATTCATCAGACTTTATATCCTTGTCTTCCCTTTAATTTGTATTTTATGAAATGCATCATATAATAGTGTTATTTTAGTAATGCACTATGTATATATTTATTTGAGGTTGCATTGCACTTATTATCTTCTTCTGTTTTAGTGCTTTTTTAGGACCAAAGGATATATTTCCTTACTCAGAAAATAAGGAAAAGTATGGCAAACCAAATAAATAAAAAGGTTTCAATGAAGGCTTATGGGAGATAGATAACAATCCAAAAGTGAAATTTTCAAGTGTACAGGTGAGTCATTGGATACCCACTTAGTTTAGTATTATTTATTCAGTCTTGGAGGAAAAAATACCATCATAGCTAGAGGAAAATAAGATGGCATTTAAGACTCTTAGTAATTTTGGATTAAATTGTGTTCTTATTTATGGAATAAACTTTGACTTTTTATGTCTAGATGAACTACTGAAATTATTATACTGCTAATGAGACCTCAGAAAACTGAGAAATGCTTGGTTATTTACTCCTAAGAATAAAGTTTAATATATTAGATTTAAAGCCATATATACTGTCTTTTTTTTTCTTTCTTTATTTATTTTTTGTCAGTTGTGGGACTTGAACTCTGGGTCTGTGCACCATCCCTGAGCTCTTCAGCTTAACGCTAGAGCTCTACCACTTGAGCCACAGCACCACTTCCAGTTTTCTGGTAGTTAATTGGTGATAGAGTGTCAGGGACTTCCCTTGCCCAGGCTGGCTTTGAATCTCGATCCTCAGATCTCAGCCTCTTGAGTAGCTAGGATTACAGGCGTGAGCCACCAGTGCCTGGCTTCTACTATATTAGCTCTCAGACATTTCCATACATGCATACAAATCGTTGAAAATAAGTTTTATTCTATTTTCATACATGTGTAAAGTACTTAATTTGCCCTCTCCTTGGCCCTCTTCCCTCCTGCTAGTACCTGATCACCCAGAAGAGCCTATATTACTTTCCTATCATTCATTTTTTTAAGTGTGTATTACACAAAGGAATTTTGCCATGTTATTTCACATATATACATATATGCTATGTTCAGTTCAGGATATTTTTTTGGAGGGGTCAGTTGTGGGGCTTGAACTCTGGACTTGGGTGCTGTCTCTGCGCTCTTCAGCTCAAGGTGACAGACCAGGGGGTTGTGTGTGTGTGTGTGTGGTGTGTGGTGAGTGTGCGAGTGTGAGTGTGGGTGGTGGGTGGTATGTGTGAGCGTGAGTGGTGTGTGTGTGATGTGATTGAGTGTGTGTGTGGTGTGTGTGGTGTGATTGAGTGACTGAGCGTGTGTGGTGTGTGTGTGGTGTGGTATGAGTGTGAGCATGTGGTGTGAGTGTGGTGTATGTGGTGTGAGTGGTGTGATTGTGAGCAAGCATGTGTGGTGTGTGTGATTGAGTGTGAGTGTGGTGTGTGTGGTGTGATTAAGTGAGTGAGCATGTAGTGTGTGGTACTTTTGGTGTGTGGTGAGTGTGAGCGTGAGTGGTGTGGTATGACTGTGTGGTGTGAGTTTGGTATGACTGAGTGTGGTGTGAGTGCTGTAGGTGTGGTGTGGTGTGATCATGTGTGGTGTATGTGAGTGAGCATGTATGGTGTGTGTTGTGTGGTGTATGAGCATGTGTGGTGTGTGGGTGGTGTGATTTGAGTGAGCGTGTGTAGTGTGATTGTGAGTGTGAACATATGTGGTGTGAGTAAAATGGGTGGTATGATTGAGTGTTAGCATGTGTGGTGTGTGGTGTGAGTGGTGTATGGTGTGTGAGTGAGCGTGTGTGTGGTGTAATTGACTGTGAGCGTGTGGTGTGTGTGGTGTGATTGAATGAGCGTGTGTGGTGTGTGGTGTGTGGAGTGTGACCGTGTGTGGTGTGTGTGATTGTGTGTGTGGTGTTAGTGTGAGTCATTCCATTGTCCTAGGTGCTGGGTGTGAATGTTGCCTTATGCTCCCGGCCGCTCTTCCGTGGCTCTTCAGGGAGCAGAGCACAGAGCTTGTGGGTCACCTGCTGCTCTGCACGGGGCCGGGGTCGTAGGGTCGCTGGGTCACGGGGATCAGCGGGGCCAGCCGGGCTGAGGGTTAGCAGGCCCAGCCTGGCCTTGGCTCCCACCCTGACTGCACCCAACGCCCACCACTCCGTGGTCCCCGCGGTACTGGAGGCAGAGGTTGGAGGCTCTCAGTTGGAGGCAGTCTGGACCAACTTCACCCTCATCTCAGAGAGACTGGTGAGGAGGGCACCTGGCACAGCAGGGAGGCTGGGTGGGGCCCTGTGCCTGGTGGGGGAGCTGCCTGGCCAGGCTCTGGGCCCGCCGCCCCCCTGGACAGGGCAGCAGGTGCTGCTCCGCAGGTGGCCACTTGAGGGCGCTGTCTCCCCAGCCTGCAGAGCCGACAGAGGCCTTGTGCAGCCAGGATCCCATTAGTGGTGGAGGGGTGTCTGGTCCAGCGGGAGGGCGGCCCAGGTCAGGGGGTGACGGGCCAGCCGGGAGTGGGGAGGCCCACACGGTGGGGATGGAAGGGTGCGGTGGGAGCAGTGGGGGGTGTAGTGGGGGCGAGGTGTAGGGGGAGGTTCTGGGTGCAGCATGGGAGTTCTGCCCCTGATGACTTTCTTCTCTGCATAGCACCTGATGCCTGGCATTTCCTCAAATCATCTTCACAACACATAGGAGGTGGGCACCTCTGCAGCCCTATCTTTTTACACAAGAAGTTAAGTAATTCAGCATCAGGTAATCACGTGAACTGGCATTGACTTCAGGTCTGCCAGAGTTGGAGAACTTCGTCTCTTTGTTCCAAAGGAAATTGGACTATCTGTCTCCAGAATGTGGCTTTGCTCTGTTAAATGGCCCCAGGACTGGGAAGGTGGCTCAGTGGTAGAGCGCTTGCCTTGCATGCCTGAGGCCCTGGGTTCGATTCCTCAGCAACACATAAGCAAAAAGAAAAAAGCCGGAAGTGGCGCTGTGGCTCAAGTGATAGAGTGCTAGCCTTGAGCTGAAGGGCTGAGGGACAGCACCCAGGCCCAGAGTTCAGGCCCCATGACTGGACCCCCCCCAAAAAATCACCCCAATAAAGCTGTTGTCTTCACTTGAAAGGTTGGGGAATCAGGAGATACTTTAGGTGGGGCATAAAAGCCTGTGCAAACATAAAAGATCAACATTCTATTGTTGATATATATCATAGTAAGGACATTTTAAATGCAATGCAAACATAACACAGATTCCCTGCTGATGTTTCTAACTTAGTAATTTGTGAGTTCGACTTCTGAGCAGATCTTCATTGAGACACTTGAGTCATAGAGAAAAAATAACACTTGGCTTTGGAGTTCATCAACTTGGAAATTTTTTTTATATTTTTTTATTGTGAAAATACTGTACAGAGGGGTTACAATTACATGGGCAAGATAATGAGTACATTTATTATCAAGCATTGTAGCCTCCTCCTTTGTTTCCCCTTCCCATCCCTTCACATCCCCCTTTCCCCCAATCCTCCCCTCCCCCTCCCCACCGAAGTTGTAAAGTTCGTTTTCGACATGACAACTTGTACTTCTCATTGTCGCAATGGGTCCACCTGTATCCTCGTTTAAATGACTTGTTTTTCCCTTTCCCCTCCACAAATTATACCGACATCAAATACAGTGAAAGTAGGGGTTATAAAATGGGGGAGGGACATAGAAAGCAACAAAGAAATAATCTTATAAATGCGTTAGAAACAATCGCATGAAAGAAAACATTTGAATACATATCTTAGGGTTTATTTCCCTAACATTACCTCATCTGACTTTTTCTGCTTGACTCAGACATATACTAGATATTGCAAATAAGGGGAACCATGGGACCTATGTTTCTTTGGGCTTGGCTTACTTCACTTAATATAATTTTCAACTTGGAAATTTTATTATTTTACTTTGTGAAGACAAGGCCTTACACACATGGAAATGAGAAACTAATTCGTAAGTGTACAATTAAACAGACACAGTTTGTATGCAAGTGTACACAGATGTATTAACTGAAGTATGGTATTTGCAGGGGAGAATTCGGATGGTAAAATTCCTCAGGAAAACAAACTCATAGTCCAATGAAATGAATACCAGGAAACTGGCACTTTAAAGGTATGAGTAGGTCAAGGGGAGGGAGGGTGGATGAATGAAGAGAGGAAGGCAACCATAATACTTAACATGTATCCTGTGAAACCAAGAATTGAGAACAGGGCTGGTTTTGGGAGAGTTGGGAGAGAATGATGAAGGGGTGGCATGATCAAGGTGCATTGTATTTATAAACTGATGTGTGCCACCACTGATAACAAAACCACAATATAAAAGGGGCAGCGAACACTGGGAGACATTGGCATAGGTGAGAATTACCTGCCTGACCACTGATAGAACCACACAGGCACTTCAATGGGGAAAGCCATTTCACAGAAATCATCTCAGGGAGACAGTGAATGTTTTGTCTTTATGAGGTATGCAATATTTGGATGTCATAGAAAGGAAGGATTCGAGGCACGAGCAGGGGTGGTGGGGGAGGAATATGCCCGGTCCCTTCCTGTGCTGGTGAGGTGCAGTGGGACAGTAGGGTTGCGGTGGAGGCGTGGGGAGAGGAGGCTAGAGGAGACCTTGAATGTCACATTGAGGATGGGTTTTGTGCTGCAGCAGCAGAGGACTGTCAGGAGCACAGAGGGAAGATTTCCTCGGTGGTGCTGTGGAGGCAGAGACAGGAACCATAATACTAATTAGGCATTCATTGCTAATACGCTCATAGGAGTGGTGGCCAAGAGTAGGATGTGAGAGATGTGGAAAGTCAGTATGAAAGCACAGCTGAGTTACTCAAAGACAAATTTCCAAGTGGGTAATGAGAAAAGGAGAAACTCTCTGACACAAAAATAGAACAAGGTGAAGGAATTTGGTGGGGGCGGGTGGTTAAGAAGGTGCCTATTTTGAGATAACAAACTTGCTTCTGGATGTAATGAGTTTTGATGTGCTGTTAGAATGTGACGTGTAGATGTCCACATATAAAATTGCCAAGTGCAGATATCTGAATTCTGATGATGTGAAGCCCTGGTGTGCCAACGTGAACCGTGAAACCAAGAGCTTCTGAAAAATTCAGGCCCCAAACGCTTTGAGATGTCAAACCTCAACCCGTCACTAAATTATTCACATTTGATTTTGTTCTCATAATGAACAGAGCAAAGAATCCGTTTTTTTCTCACAGATTTTTTTTGAAGTTGGCAAAAATAATGGATTTTAAAGAAGTCATCAATGATCACTGAACTTACTTGGTAGATTCTTTTTTTCTTTTTGGTGAGGAATGACTCACATACTAGAAAGTATAAAATCCAATGGCAAATATACACATGAGTCCCCCTATACGTACCACTCCCATCAGGAAATGGAACGCTTCCAGCACTCCAAAAAGTGCCTCATAAGTTAAGGTCTCTCCAAGATGCTACCTTCCAGAATGACTACCACTTTGAACAATATCCACTTAAGTTATTTTTATGCCTACAGCTCTGTATGAATTGAATCATACAATGATATATCACATACTATATATGATCTTGTATCTGTGGTAATATATATCTTTCTTTGGTTAAGATGCATTTTTCTAGTATAGTTCATGGAAACAAATCTGGAGACGTGGATGTAATTTACACTTATTGAGGAACCATGCCACCCTAGTACACTAGGCCATCGGCCGCACATAGGGACTTTGTCTGCATTGGTGTACACACACACACACACACACCACACAGACAGGCTGAAGCACACACACACACACACACACACACACACACACACACACACACACACACACACACACACACCCCACACAGACATAGGCTGAAGGCCCCTAGATGAGGTCATGGCAGACTCAGGCACTGGTTATGGCCCAGGTTTTACCCTCTTTTCTCAAGAGTGGGGGGAAGACTCTTACAACTCTCATGTGATCGTCTTAGGTCAAATGAATATTTTTATTTTACCCCCACTCTTGGTGTAGGGACAGGAAAGTTGTTTAGCCTTTGCAAACTGATTTTTTTATCTAAGTGCTGAAAAGTTAGTTTGCTCTTATAATAGCATAAATAAACACTCTTGGAGCGAGAGCTCAGTTTTATTCTTCCCTCTTCAGCAAAGCATTAAAAACAAAATCACCTCCATTCTAAACACAGAAACCTAGAATTACAGGAAGGACATCTCATTTATTTAATAGTGGTAAGGAAAATACTTTATGGAACAAGGACCAAGGACCTTAGATAAGGGGACTAGAGCCACAGCTTCCTGCAGCTGTGCAATGAGTTACAGGCAGGGAGGGAGAGGTGGAAGCCTTGCAATTATGTGCACAGAAACACCTTTCAGTAATCCAGGAGCTCAGGGCTGCCCAGCATGCTTTGTATTAGAGGCTGGGGACACCATATTTCTTTGTATCCTTAGAGTTTCTGTTGCCTTCTGAAACTGATACAACACAAATTGTTTGTGTGTGCGTGTATGTATGAAAGAGGAAGCACTTTAGTTCAAATGAGCACTTAATATTCGTAATTTGATCTAATTTTAATAAATTATATATGGGAAATACTGAATGGGCCACAAAATATTTTATTATTACTATTTTTTAAAATAAAATGTTTTTCTCCATTTCTTCTGTCCCACCTTCAATTTTTTGTTGCTTTTTTTTCTTATGAGCAAGAATTATATCTGCTCATATTCTCAAAAATTTATCTGCTTTAAAATGTTGAGAACATCAGGTCTCCTGTCAGTAAGCAGACAGGAGAAGTTAGGGAGAAGAGCATTGTTTGGAAAAGAAAACTTAGTCATCCTGTCACCTGAATGCATATTTGTGTACTGCTTAGATATTGCTGCTCCAAGTGATTCTGAACAGCTATTCAAAGGGTGCATTGGTATGTGACATTTCAGAGGGAGATGAAGCTTCAGTCCACAAAAGGACATATATTAATTGGGGATTTTACTTTATTTTGGCACAGAGTTTTAAAAAAAAAATCACCTGGATGGATTTTAAGATATAGACAACGTTTCAGATCTGGTTTTGGAAGCCTGATTGAGAAAGTTCTTTCTCCCCAGCATTTAGGACAGCATGTTCTCTCTAAAGAAAGCTGTCTATTTTTCTTTTCTTTGATGGACCTTCAGTTTAGAACAGACACAAAGCTGGGAACACAACCCAAGGCAGAAAAAATTCACTCCTATGTACTGTTGGTCAGGTTGACTGTAGGACACAACCTCAAAGGTTATGGATCGGTGGTGGAGCCTTGTCCCTGCGTGAGCATGTTTTCTGGACTTTGGCTGGAGCTGAATTCCTGACTTCTGAAAGGAGGGATGGGTCTGGGTTTCTAGCGGGAACAGCCAATGGGAAGGAAGTAATATTCATTAAGAGTGTCTCAGGCAGGCCACACCAGTAAGGCATGCTGTTAACACACCCTCCTGCACACTGTTCGCCTGTGTTTGAAATCCTTCCAGGATACTGGGGTTACTTTTTTTTTCCAACCAGGAAGAATACATGATTGGATTCTTCTTTTCATCCCTTCCTTCCTTCCTTCCTCGCTTCCCTCCCTCCCTCCCTCCCTCACCCATCTCCCCCTCCCCCTGCTGCCCTCCTCTGGAGCTCTTCTTTCCAGCAGGAGCTTGAGAATAAGATTATTATCCAATCAACTCAACAGCAGCCCATGTCAGTGTCCACATGTGCATCTGAGACGAGAAGAGATTCATTTGTGACCTGGAAACTGAAGTCTGCTTAGGTCTGTAAATATGAATAAAGCCCATTCTCCTTAATGATGAAGGTAATCTCCAGTAATTTAATTGTCTTTCTTAACTAGTGGGGATAACCCATTTCTCTCCACCCCCCCCCCTCCTCTCACACAAAAACTATGCTTCTCATAGAGTGATCTTTACAAACACAGGGGAAATATGTCTTTTGGTTAATTGCATTTGAAGGAGCTTCCCCCCCCCCTTTTTTTCTTTTTTGTATGAGATACTCTTCTTTCTCCACCACAAATTATGTGTTTTTCTAATAAATATTGTGGTGAGCTGCTTGGGCTCTTATGGGCTAACTGTGGAAGTGGTTGGTGTGTGTGGGATGTACTCCTGGCTTGGGTTAGCTTTGGTGAAAGTTGCTGCTTTGTTTGCTGCTACAGATGAAAGGAAGTTTCTTTCTGTTGCCGTTGTTTGTGGAACTTTGGTGGACCTGGAGTGGATTGTGAGACCCCCCTGCCAGCCCATCCCCTGTGAGCACAGAGCCGTTGTCTCTTTCCATGTGTCATGTGCATTTTCCAAAACATTCAGCCGTGCCTCTAAGAAAGAAGTACAGCTTCTTAAGATGGCCTAGGAATGGAGCTGTTTTCTTTTCAATATGGTTTTGGAAAGAAATTATAGATGGAAGGTAGAAATCAAGTTGTACAGAAGGACTTAAGTGTAAGCCAGGAATGCAAAGATTAGACTCACTGGTTTAGTTAGGGCAAATAACTTCACTTTGAATTATTTTCTTCTTTTGAGTGAAAAAAAAAGTAGATCTGTGTTGAAAGCAGTGTCTGAGGAGACCAGCTTATAACACACAGCAATTGCAGAGACAAGTTAGGTGACACCAAGAACAAGTGTGTCTAGGCAGTCCCTTTAAAAATACCCCAACCGAGGTTATGAAACCACACAGCTTCTTTGAGGAATAACGCATCCAGGGCTAAAGCAGCCTAATTTTATTCAAGGATTTGAAGAGTAAAAAGGGATTTGGTTCTTTAAAAAAAGGAAAAAAGAACAGCCGAGTGAGGATTATTGATCAGTGAGGGATTAAACATTTGCTGGAATACAAAGCATCAGGAATTATCAACATGGACATCACAGTGGCCGGCCATTCAGCACTTGGAAATGCAAACAGCCCAGTTTCCCACTGATCCAATGGCAGCAGCCTGGAGCTCTTGATTCCCTGTGTGTCTACCTTTGTACTCCCTGCCCCTGGACAGGGATGAGGAGATGGGTTAGGGGTGAAAGGAAACTAATCTTGCTCTTTTAACTTCTGTCTGTCTGTCCCTCTTGAGCAGGCCAAGCAGAGACCAGAGAGGGAAAGCACTGGGGAGCCTAGGAGAGGTCCTGAGGTCCAGAGAGGATCAGGAGATCTATCGGGAAACCTCAACTACCACTTCCTCCTGTTGCCAGGGCTGTGGTCCTGTCTGCTTGCCGGCCCGCACCTGCCTCTGTGGTTCACAAGGAAAAGGCACTTGGCACTTGTACAGCCGGCCCGAGGGAGTAGTGCTGAGGCCATCCCGCCCTTTCTGGTTTTGTCTTTTTCTTCCCCCGTCAGGTGCCACTGGCTTTGAACCATGTAATTGCATCAATAAGCCATCTCTGGGATGAGCGGTGTGTGTGTGTGTGTGTGTGTGTGTGTGTGTGTGTGTGTGTGTGTGTGTGTGTGTGTGTGTGTGTGTGTGTGTGTGTGTGTGTGTGTGTGTGTGTCTGTGTGTGTCTGTGTGTGTCTGTGTGTGTCTGTGTGTGTGTTCTACTGGCAGCCTGGCTCTGCCACCCTGCCTCCTGGAAGGGTTTGCAGGACTGAGGACATTGGTTTGGATCCTGAGGCTGATTTTTATCACCTCTGCATAAGGCTTAGCCTGTGAGGAGGGAAAGTGAGAGGGAGGGAAGAGGAAGTCTGACTTTGCACTTTCAAGAGCATGTGTGATTTTCCAGGATGTACATAATATACATTGAAGCATCTGTGTTGTGGGCTCCCAGAGATTTGCCTGTTCTCAGTGCCGATTCTTTGTGCACCCTGCATACATCCCACCTTTTGGACTGGGGGAGGCAGTGGAGGATGTTGTATAAGAGGACCAGTGTCCTGACCCACGTGCTGACTGGGTTAAAACAGGTGCACAGATACTTCAAGCTCCAGCCCACGTCTCTACCTACCCCTGGGCAGGAAGAGCCTAGGGTCACCGTCTGCCTCTTGGAGACTCAGTTTCCCCATCCACTGGGAAGTTTTTGATAAAGGCCTTTATTTTGGGTGCCACATTCTCATGCTGAGTCTCCTATTGCCTTCTGTTGTCAACTTGAGGAGCCTTTGAAACTTTGGGGGAGACGTTCCCATCTTTTTCTTCCTTCTTCTTTTCCATACATTGGACTGTGTTGCTATTTTCAGGCCACAAGTGATGAGACTGAAATGTAAGTGTCTTGATGTGCCAGGTGGGGACATCAGGCCACCTGGCTCAAAACCTGGAATTCTAGGACATGTTAACTGTCTGAACCACAGAGGTAGAGAGAGCACACACAGGGCCACACTCCCTGACCCGTGAATGTCACAGATGTGGCCGGGCCAGGCCTTGAGACCATGTCAACCCTGGTCCAGAGGAGAAAGGACACACTCCACCCACAGCTCTTTTTAGGGAGCTGGGATTGAGTTCCATCTGTAGAATCGCAAAGTGTTTCTGGGTTCGGAGCCACTCTTTCTCAGACGTCAAGTAAACACACACAAGGTTGCAATGAGGGTTATGCAAGCCTGTATGCTGGGGTTTGACTCAGGACAAGCCCTAAAATGAGCACATTTTGCTCATTTTTGCTGTTCAAAATTTTGGTGATCCTAGGGTTTAAACTCAGAGCCTTGCACTTGTTATACAGATGCTTTGCCACTTGAACCTTGCCTCTAGGTTCCTTTGCTTTCTGCCAATGTTGTATGACTGTGTCTGAATCCACCTCCTCTAGGTTCACCGGTGATGTGGGACTCCCGGGCCCATGTCACCGCACTGTTTTTCTCCCCCAGAAACAGTGTCTTGTGGACCTTTCTGCCCGGTCTGTCCTAGAACCTTGATCCTTCTAATGTCAGCCTGCTAAGTAGCTGAGATGATAGGTGCCAGCCACCAGCATGTAGCTGAGGATGTATTGTCTCTCTGTGATCCTACTGAGCCCAAACCTTAGATGCACCCAGTGATTGTGTTGGCGAATTGACATCATCGGATGAGCAGCATATATGGCTTATTTATTGACAGTCGAGGTCCAAGCCCTGACTAGGCCCAAAGCCTTAGCCTCACTCTTGGTCCATGGAGATGGAAGACTATCCAGGCAGATGTGTCTCAAAACAGCAATGCTGCTGAGTTTGGTGTGTGTGGTTGTTTGGGGTGTGTGTGGTTGGGGTATGTGTGGTTGTTTGGGGTGTGTGTAGTTGTTTGGGAAGTGTGTGGTTTGGGATGTGTGTGGTTGTTTGGGGTGTGTGTGGTTGTTTGGGATGTGTGTAGTTGTTTGGGATGTGTGTGGTTGTTTGGGATGTTTATGATTGTTTGGGGTGTGTGTGTGTGGTTGTTTGGTGTGTGTGTGTGGTTGTTTGCGGGAGTGTGGTTTGGTTTCCTGCTCATCAGCCTTGGTGGGTGCCATCTTCTCCCCTCCCCATAGGATGCTCTCTGCTCACAGTGGTGTGACCTGTACCCCTCTCTATTCTCAGTGTTTAACCTGTACCTCCTCTCTGCTCTTGGTATGACTCTATCCCCTCTCTGCTCTTGGTAGTGTGACTTGTATCCCTTCTCTGTTTTTGGTGTGACCTGTACCCCCTCTCTGCTCTTGGTGTGACCTGTACCCCAGGGCTAATTTAGGACATTGGGATTTAGAATGCAGTTGGAGATGGGAAGGAGAGGGGACTGGAGAGGGAGGCTGGGAGAAGAGTTCTGGTCCCACACCTGCTCGCTGCTCCTCAGGACACCTCTGTGCACTCCACAGGGCCACTGTGAAGCCTGATGGGGAGGAGCTCTATTCTGGCTGTCCAGGGCCCCGCGGAAGGAAAAGCAAGGGAGGAACGCGCTTGAAAATAACATCGTGACTGTTCATGGGGTAGAGTTCTGCTTTTGCCAGCTTCATTTTTAATGAAAGGATGGAAATGTCCAGAGGCAGGGTGGTGACTAATGGAGTTGCATTGTCCTCTTCTTATTGGAGTTTCAACAGCAGGGCATCCAAGCTCACTCTCTGAGACTGCATTCACGCCAATGTGCAATATGAAATGGAGTTCCTTCCGCATTCACCTCTCTCTAGTCCTAGGCCTGGAGCAGCAACTTAGTCTTCACCTGGTCTGATTTGATGGAATGATTCTCCAGCGCCCACTCCTTTTCTTATGTTGACAGTGGTAGTGGTGGGGGGGAACACAAATTTACATGACAAAGGACATAGTTCACCTTTTTCACCTGGGAAGTACTTGTGTTTGTTTTCTGGGTAGATAAACTACATTTAAATGGCATGATGGATTAAATAAAGTGTTATCTTTATTTCCTTACCATTGTTAAGGACTAAGTACTTTTGGGTTTTCTTTTTCTTTTTTCTTTTTTACTATCTGGCAGCAAAAATGCCAGCTCAAGTAGAAGTGTGGTTCAAGTGGTAAAATGCCAGCTTTGGAAGAAAACACTAAGGAAGAGCATGAGGCCACCAGATTGAAGTCTAGGCTTCCAGTCCCAGAGGCAGGCTGTGAGTCACAGCCCATTGGGGTCACCCAGCCCAGCACTGCATAACAGACAGTGAAAGGGTCAGGACATGACTGCCATCATTTTGTTTTTCTTTGCATGCTAGGCTTTGAAGTCAGGGCCATGCCCTTACTAGACAGAAGTTATATCATCTGAGCAATGCCTCCGGCCCTTTTTGCTTTATTTATTTTTCAAATACGGCTTCCAGGCTGACCCATCAGCACCTCTCATGCATACTTGGATCATTAATGTCAGCTGCCCATGGCACTCATTCTCCCTCCCCCCCCCCAACTCCTTGGAGTCCTGCTGGAGGCTCACGGCAGACACATCCTCATGACTGCTGTAAATGGAAGGGACCCTGGTCATCAGCAAATGGCAGTGTGAGGCCAAGCAAGGTCAGAACTGGTCAGGAATCAGGACTGGTAATGACTCTGTGCTTAGGGGCAGGCATAGCTCCTGATGAGTGGGTGGAGGACTGGACTATGTAGCTTCAGTCTATCTGTTTTCAGGCAGTGACTATCATAGACACATTTGGATTTTGTGAGGTTTTTGAGCAGTGAGGATGGAAATCAGCTTGAGGCACAGCTGTGGACAGGTTGGTTGGTCCGTCCCATGTGCCTGGGACACCTTAGCTTGCTTTGGCACCTAGGTAACAAGTTGCCCTTATGACGTAAGTTTATGATTTTCTCAAGTAGAGACTATATTAAACTCCACGAAGGCACAAGGCTTGACTTGTTCTGGCCACAACTAGTTCCTCCTATTGTCTCCAGACAGAGCAGCAGCTCCACAAATAAGGGATTGGAGGGGGGCATGGGGAACGAGAAGGAAGGGGTGGCGTCGCCCAGGAAGCATTGTACTTGTAACCTGACTTCTGGAATTGTTACCCTGGGTGCAACCCCATCAAAATACTAATAAAAAAGTCATGTTTTCTTATTTGTTATGAACAAATAAGAAAAATAATTTTAAACAACCACACTCTATAACCCATAGATAATTACTTCTATTTTTGTTTTTAAGAAACAATCATTGTTGGAGAGTTTTCTTTGAAATACAAAAACTCTTCTTGGAAGCTTATCTGTGTATTAGACAACAGAGCCCCTAAGTTTGAGTTTGCAAAGACTTGGAAATGGAGACTTTCAGGATGATTGCACTCCTCCCGCGCAGTGTGTTTCCATACCCATGCATTCCCACAAAAATTTCCTCCAGTCATTTTTGGCACTCTAATCTTTGCTACCTAGTTTAGAAAACAAAAGTTGGGGAAAGTCATGTGAAGTGAAAGTTGTGCTTTTCTGTATATGGTTAAAGAAATCTTCCTTTGGGAACTGCCTACATTTCTTTGCTGTTTTCGGCAAGTTCTCCTGGCTCTTGCTGCTCTCTTTCTTCCTTAGAGGATTCTGTAAGGTCTATCCATCATCCAGTTACCAAAATGCACCTCACTGGAGAAGGAAAAATAGTTGGCGTAGCTGAGTGTTTGAAAGGAAATAGGAGAAAAGACATGCCTCCACACATCGAACCATCTCTGATGCGCTTTTGGAAATTCATAATGACAGATGGGTTGGGGAGAAGGAGACACACTCCACAGTGGGCTTCCTTTCAGATCCAGAGCTCCTTCCAAGGTGTTCTGACTATTCTTAGCAACTGGGGCTCCACACATTCACCCCGCCCCCCCCCCAGAAGAGAAGACTGCTTAAGGAAGCTTTATTGCTTAGCATTTTGCTCCAAACAAAAGCCAAACCAGGCAATGCAGGAATAGATGTGGAGAAATCTAGACGTCTATTTCATAGAACTTGAAGGACCAAGGCACCTGACTTCTCAGGACCTGTGCTTCTTCAGTCCTCTGATAGGAGTGAGAAGTTCTTTCTCACTCATCAATTCTTTCAGAATTCTCTGAAAGAAGTGATGAAAATATTCGTAGGGAATGGTGGAGATAGGAAGGTTCCATAGTCCCTATCTTTTGGACACTTGCAGTGTGGAACTCATTGAAATTGTTTTCCCCTTCTCTTGTTTATTCAACTCTACCTATCGTTGGTTGATGGCTCAGATTATCTCCCTTCCCCCCCAACCCCCAGTGTAGTAATGCATTTCAGGGTAATGCAGAATTTCAATTTGGGGTGTAGAATGACATGGTTTGATCATGTGTTACAGAGTTGAAGTTCTGAGACCCCCCCTCCCCCATGGAGTTAGGAACTTTGCGCCATGTAGTCACTCTAAGAGCACCTGTGGATTCTTTCCTAGGCTCTCATACTTAGCCACGGACCATGAGCTTGAACTCTGCCTCTGATGGGCACCAGTTGAGTGTCCATTTTCACCATGAACATATTTGTGTGGACAGGACCTTCTGTTTGGGGGGGGGCATACCGTGGTGGCTGTGGCAAGACAGAGAAAATGCCTACGTCTGTAAAGGTGTACCTAAGCTGAATCCACAGACTTCTATTCCCAGAACGGCCTCAACTGGTGATTTTCCAGATCTGAGTACCCTGAGTACCAAGGATTATAGGCACCAGTCATGGATTCCTGGCATGATGCCTAAATATTGCAGCGGATGCAAGGAGTTTGAGAAGTGGCGACTGCCTTACAGGGGGTTGCGAACTCCATAGGGACCACAAATGCCTTTGGGAGGGAAGAGAAGGAGGGAAAACCCTAGGATGTCTTTTAATTTAGTATACTTACTGGAGATACCAGGAACCACTGGAAGTACAGAAACTTAAGCTTTTGACCTTATTTCTCTGGCCAGAGACTATTCATTGAATTTGCAGCCCCTTATTCTGTTGCAGATGTCAAATCAGAAGCCATCTATCCACCACAGGCAGCTTTATTAGATGATCAAATTGGTTATGGAAGTGCCCTGCCCACCTGCACTGGCCTCTTTCCCTTACCCAGCTAAGGACTCCTTGCAGACACACCCTCATGGCACTTTGCCTGCTGTGATCTCAACTCCTTTCCAAATGCTTGCCTCGGCAGCTTCCCCTCCATCGTGCCTGTGCCTCTCGGACTGGGTTCCCATGATGGTTGGATATTGAGCTGCTTGTTAGAGGAGGAAACAAGGGCTGTTGTGTACAATGGCAGGCCTGAACTGGCCCTGAGGCAGGGCAGACGCTCTCCCAGGTGGGACTTGTCAGGGCACAGGGCAGGCATCCTGCCACTGGGCCCTGGGTCACTGTGGTGAGCAGCGGTCACACTGGAACTTCTCTCTCTCAGAGAACAACAGGTTATATCTGACCAGATTGTCTTCTCTAGGGAATCTGTTTCTCCACCAACCTCCTGGGGGATGCCTGGGGCTTGAGTCCATGGCAGGCTTCACTCCTGTCCAGAACTTTTCATTACAGAAGTTTCAACCACTCAGCCAACCCCCCTGCCCTTTGCTGCATTCCCTTCTCTGATTCTGTGGCTTACACTCTTCATTTTCTATGAATTGTGAGTTTCCCTTCTGGCTATCCTTGGTTCCTTCCCTTTAGTTTGATTGTGAATAGGCTCCTACTTTGCTTCTAGAAACTTCTTTCCTTCTACCTCTCATTTGGGGGATACTTTACTTCTTTTGGGGGATTCAAGAGTGTTTATGAATTGTTTCTTAAGTGGGCAAACTGCACATACTCTTTAGAGCAGTTTGTGTGTGGGGGGTGTGCGTAGTGCAGTTTGTGTGTGGAGGGGTGTGCGTACGTGCACATATGTGCTTCAACACAATTTCAGAAGAGAGGTTCGGCTCCTGATTTCCTGATTCAGAGAATGAGGTACAGAAGATTCAACCCTGAGTAGTGAACAGGGGAGGGCCAGGCGGCCTGAGCTCCAGACATTGTTCTCTGTACATCACCATCTTTTGTGACAATGGGACAAGTCTCAGTGTCAGAGCAGCAAAAGTACTGAGTTGAAACATTCAACCGTGGAAATCTTTTACAGATTATGCCCTCATGAAGCGATGTATTTGGCAGGAGTTTGGAGTAACAAATGTATGAATTTATTGTAGGAATGTATTAGATCAGTTCTCTTCTCCTCCATCCTGAGGCTTTGTGATGGTTGCTGACTGGTTCACTTGCAGGAGTTTTCCTGTTCATAGCTCATGAGCAAAATGAGGGTGAGAAATTGCACAGAGGAAACTGATTATTGACAATGATTTGGGCTCTTCTGTTCCCTCTATCTGATAGTGCCAGCGACTTCTTAACTGGCATGGACTGTTTGCTGTAAGATAGTTTCCTCTTTTCACACAAACTCACAAACTGGTGAACTGTCATACTGTGTCTTTTCAGTAGTATCCAAATGTAAGGCTGGCTGACAGCTAGTTTGTTGACTCCTAGAAGATAATAGCAATTGTCTCCGAACAGATTTGTTTCAAAGATTCATTACCTGAGTTCTGGAACCACTTGTGAGGTGAAAGATCTCTATCAAGATGGGAGGGAAGGCCACCATGTTGGGTGCAGCCTGCAGGGAGTAGACTCAGCCATTCTATTTGTACACCCTACATCTCTTTGTGGCTGTGGAGGACCAAAACTTTGAATGAACTTTCACTATTTGCTGCAAAATGTCCCAGGCATTTCATATCTTACTTGCTGAATGGCTTTGAATGGTCAATGCAATCTTAGGTATACCCATGGGAACTCAGATAAGCTATACAGGGAATTGTATTTAATCAAAGACTTCAAACAATAGAAATTAAGAGGCAATGGTGTGTTTGTATATTTAGGTTTCACTCTAAAAAAAATAAAACCAAACTGAACAAAAACTGATCTCAGTGTTTAAGAGGAAAATCTGTTTTTAACAACTTCAACAAAGGTTGATCCCCCCCCTCTTAAAAAGCCCCATCAAACTAACTTCTTAATAATTTATTAACCAATGAGGAAATAATGAGGACTACAATTCCTTTGAATTGTATAAACCTGTATAAAAGATAGATCAAAATGACAGTCCAAGATAAATGAATGTTGTACTGATCTATTGAACTCTTCTAAAATACTCAGGTAGAAAAGAAGTCTAGATCCAGGCTACCTACTTGAAAAATAAAAAGACCAGCTCTTGTTGGTTCCAGTTGAGGATGTGGATGGTATGCTTTAGATTCAGGAGGAAGGTCAATCAGCTAAATATGTCAGAACCCTTGGAGCAGAGGGAGAGCTGTGTGGACAGGCCTTGGGTTTGACCTCAGAGCCTCACCCAGGGTAAGCTGGCCACCACCACGTGGCAGGTGCTCATCACAGCCTTATCTTTTGTGTTTTGAATCTGCTTTTTGTCTTGTCATGGTCTGATGAATATTTGCTAAGTTCTTGTTACTGCTGGTACCAGCTGCATGCCATGGCCATTATGGTAAAGAAGACACATGCTTTCGGCCCTTCAATGGTAAGATCTGGATGAGAAAAACCACTTATTCATCATGTATCACTACACATACCTGTAATCCAAGCTACTTGGCAGATGAAGGTAGGAGGATTAGGATCTGCGGTCAGTCTGGGCAAAAGAAGAGATCTTATCTAAAAATAGAAACTAAAAGCAAACAGAATTGGGGGTGTGGCTCAAGTGATAGAGGTCTTACCCAGCAAACATGAGACCCTGAATTCAATCTCCTACATTGCAAGAGAAGTAGAAGGAGGAGGAGGAGGAAGAGGAGGAAGGAAAGGAGAAGAAGAAGGTGGAGGAGGAGCAGAAGCAGCAACAGAAGACGGAGGAAGAGGAGAAAGAGGGGAGGAGGAAGAAGAGATGGGAAAGGAGGGAGAAGAGGAGGAAAGGAAGAGGAGTATGAGAAGAGGAAGAAGTAGAAAGGAGAGGAAACAGAAGAGGAGGAGGAAGAGAAAAGATGAGTGAGTTATTTCCAGATAAAGAGAAGGCAGTTTGGGAATGGGCATATTCGGTTAGCTCACAAATGGATTTACTGTTACAATAAACACACTATAACTTAAAGGCATCGGAAGTCATAAATACATGAGATACCCGTTATTCACTGAACCTCACAGCTTAGCAGCAGCTGTCCACCCTGTGGTCATCTGGCTGACTGGGGGCTTCTAACTGCGGCTCACTGCCCGAGTTTTGAGAGACAAGCCTCCTGCATAGTCCTGGCCTGGGAAAAGATCCCAATGCAAAGTTCTAAGTGGAACGAGCAGGGTCATCCGTCTAGAGAAGGACTGGTGTTCTGTCCACTGCATCCAGTCTTCCCTTCAGAGTAAAGGATGGATATCCTTCTCCGCTGTGGTCACAGTTGGGAGGGATTGCTTTGTGGGGAGTGGAGGCGTGGTGTAACAATGCCTTATGTATGAAGACGGCAAGCTATTTTCTCTTCTGGACTCTGTGATCTGTATCATGGTTTGATTGGCTGGAAGCCAGTCTCAAGCTAAATTCCTACCCTGCCCCACCTCCCCTTGGAATACAGAGGTCATTACGTGGTACTCATTGTGTATTTCTGTATTAACTCCATTCCTGTCTCCATTGTATGCTGGTATACATATCTTTCTACTTTCCCATTCTCTCCTACACCTAGTTTATCAGAGCAGTTCTGGAATACAGCAAGTTATAAGTAATTAAAATGTATTAAATTGCCTGGGACTAGGGTGGAATTTGGGAGCTTTGTTTTGCTCTTCTTTGCTGCCGAGGGGCGAGCCGAGCCATCCTGTTGCTCCCCTGCCTTCCACTCACTTGGCCTTCCCATAGACCTCGGCGGTTTTTGCTGCTGGGTTTGCCATCCAGGCTTGGTTTAGGTTCTCCCCGAATCTTTGTCAGTAACCTTGGTCTAAGGAGCCTGGTTGTCTTTTCCCCTGAGCTCATACTTGAATCACTCCGCAGGTTTGTCTTGCCTTTCTTGTCTTCATAAATTGTAATAGCTTCTTTTGTCTTAGAAACAGAGGTACAAGGAACGGTTAAGAGCTATGGAATGCTGGGTGCTTGCTCCCCAAATCCCTGTAGTCTGGAGCAAGGAGGTAAGATTAAATTTTGCAAATCTCTTTACAAGTCCAGTTGAAAATAAGAACCTCCTTACTTTTCTTAGAGGGATAGATCTGTCTGATAGTGACCCTGAGTTTGTAGCCAAGGGCAACTTTTAGAAACCTTGAGTGGTATTGGGCTCTGTCACTGACTGGTAACTCCAGGCTAATGGCTTTGTTGTATGGTTTCATTGTTCTCAGTGGAGTGTTAGCTCCTCCCCATAGTCCAGGGGATAAAAGGTGAATTGTTTGGTATAATATCTAATGATCAATATATATAACTAGTACCATTAGCCTGCCTTCTGCTTATTTGTCACATTAGTTAGTTGGTCTATCTTCTGTAAAGATTATTTATAGCAATTATGGTAATTACTATATCCACCATAGAGGAACCATATGAATACACACTTAACATCTTCTTTATTTTTCTCTAAACTTGACTTTTATAAGTGCTCACTCCTTCCTTTCTTCCCTTCCCTCCCTTCTTTTTCTTCCCTTTTTTGTGTTTGACCTTAGTCTTGAACTTATGGCCTCTTTCTTGTTTGGCTCTTCTGTTTATGGATGATGCTCAGTCCCTTGAGTCTCACTGACTTTATCTGTCAAGGACTTTGAACGGGACCCTTAGATCTCAGCCTCATGAGTTGTCAGGAGTATAGGGTTGAGATAACAGTGCCAGGCAACTCTTTGCTTTTACTTTTAAAAGCAATGTATTCTTTTATTTATTATCTTTAAGGAGTTATACAAAGGAATTGCTATCTAACACAGCAGTTTAAGAATACAATATATCTTCATCAATATCACCTCTTTCAACCGCTGTTTTGATTCCTCTATACTTCCTTTCCCTTAACACTTCTCATGACCAATTACTGCATATTCACTTCTGTGGATTTACTGCACACACATTTGTATGTATGTGCATGCATGTGTGTGTCTGTGTTTGGTGTGCATACTCAGTTCCCACCACAGTCTTTCTAGAACATTGCTTGGCATGTCATAGCCATGCAAATCTATATTGAATAGTCTTCAAACACCACCAGTTTCATTAATGCGGCTTTGGATGATACTTGAAGCAGAAAGGGCACTCATTTGACTGAGGACAGAAGCTTTTCTCTGGGAAGTGGGTGCTTGAAAGACCCAGGGAAAACATGGGCTGCATGACTCTTTAAGTGGGCTGCTTGCTCGGGATTCTGTCATGAATTACCACTAGTCTTTTTGTCACCAGATTGTGGAGTGCCCACTGAGAGCTAGGGAGAAACCAAATAGGAAACCTTGCAGGTGCCTTCAGAATGCTGTCCCTTTCATTTTCTGCGCAGGGACAACATTTTGGCAGGAGCAATACATGTATCTTAGAATCCGCATATGTCAAGAGCATTTTTCATAAGCAGTCTCTGATCCACTGACCCACCTGGGATTAAGAAAGCTGACCATTGTGTGTAAGCACATAGCTAACAATAATACCCTATGTCCTGATGCATAGAGGAATTCTAAGATGAAGTTGACTAAACACAGGTTCACGCTGCATACACTATGTGTGGAAATTCTGCAAAGCAAGGCTGGGGCACCAAGACAAAGCCCATAGAGCTACTTACACCTGAGGGGAAATAGGAAGCTGACACCAGGGACAGAGACAATCAAACAACTTTCTTTTTTTTTTCAGAGCTGAGGACCTTACTGTTAGGCAAGTGCACTTCCACTAAGCTAAATCCCCACCCCCCACTGCCTCTTGTCTCTATATTTCCTCAATATTTTCCTGACACTTTCACAGAATGTCTTTTTATTTAAAAAAAAATCTTAACTGAGGATTATTTCCTTGAGTATGCACAAGTAAGGGTGAATGTTCTTATGTTCTGTATACTTCCCGAATTCTGAATGAATGCATGCTTTCCTGCTGCACTCTGAATGTGCACTCCGCTTTCTCATCCATTATTTCACTGAAGCTCTGCAGTTTCATTGTGAGTCAAAAGTCACCAATTCCTAAACAGAGAAAGCAAAGCAGAGCGGTTAAGTTTTACCCTAGGTCATTAGTGTACAAGTTCAGTAAAGGGAAACTATATTCACTTTTTTTTTTTCGTTGTGGGGCCTGAACTCTGGGCCTGGGCACTGTTCCTCAGCTCTTCAGCTCAAGACTAACGCTGTACCACTTGAGCCACTTCTGGCTTTTTCTGCTTATGTAGTACTGAGGAATTGAACCCACGGCCTCTTGCATGCAAGGCAAGCACTCTACCACTGAGCTACCTTCCCACATTTACATTCACTTTTTATCAATTAAATCCTATGAGTCCTTTTCCTCCCCTTTTTTTTCTAACTACATCCTAATTCCTCAGATATAGAGTCTCTATTCTCACAGCAATATTATAGCATCCTCTTCAAGAAAGAATATTAGCAGCAGCCATTATATACTCAGGAAACATGGTCTACCCTACCCTGACTCCTACTGGTAACTCCTCTATGAGTTCCTGGGCAGGTTTTGGACTTTAAGCTACAAGTTAGTTCTGCTATGGCAAAGGGGCCACAGGCAGGACCAGGAAGCAATGCTGCTGTGCAGACTGTGGGGAGCCTATATGTGCTGAAGGTCAGATGCTGACCCAGGCAGGAACAAGATGAGGGAAAAGCACATCAACAGGCATTTGCTTTGCCTGTCTGCTTGTACTCAGGACATCAATGAAGAAATAGATTCCTTTGTGCAACATATGTTTTAGATTATAGCCTGAAAGCTTTATATGTGGCACTTCAAAGATCTTGGCTGGCATAGCTAATTTGAGGGTAGGCTCATGCAAATAGTAAGAAATTTGAACTAAAGAAGACATCTAAAAGAAATGGGCTTCAGTTATTTTCACAAAACTTTTATTGGAAACCTAAATGGACAAGGGCTCTAGGAAAGGTTCTGGTGTATCGCCGGTGGAGCCCAGCTATTTAGGAGGAGGTAATGAGAGGGTCACAGTCCATAGATCACTTGGATAAAACTATGAGATTTACCTGAAAAAGCCAAATTAAAGCTGGGTGCTGTGGCTCACACCCGTAATCCTAGCTATTCAGGAGGCTGAGATCTGAGGATCGTGGTTCAAAGCCAGCCCAGGCAGGAAAGTGCATGAGACTCTTATCTCTTATTTTCCAGAAAACCAGAAGTGGTGCTGTGCCTCAAGTGGTAGAGCTCTAGTCTGAAGCTGAAAAGCTGAGGGACAGCACCCAGGCCCAGAGTTCAGGCCTCACAACTGACAGAAAAACAACCTTCAAATTAAAAGCAAAAGAATTGGTGGTGTCACTCAAGTGTCAGGACATTTCTCAGCAAGGTTAAGTCCTTGATTCTTCTAAAAAGGGGTGAGGAGCCTTTGTCCTTGAGTAGCAAATGACTGTGGTATCATTGCATGGAAAAGCCAGGGAACCCTGGGGGGAGAAGTGGTTTCTCTGAATGCTGTCTGCCCAGGCAGAGCCCTCTGCTCCTAGTCTGTTGGTATTAAGAATGAACAAATCATTGTTGTTGGAAGAGTTCATGCAGTTCTTCCGGAATGTAAAACAATTGAGAATGCCTGGAGGGAGGCGTCCTGAGCCCGCTGTGTGCACCCAGAGCACCTGGAGCTGCCACACCCCTGCGTCAGAGGGGCACCTGGGCTGGGGTTACCGGCGGATGGCTCCAGCATGGTCCCAGCTCTGTGGCATGGCAGCACAGACTTCTAAACCATTAAGTAGGAGAAACTGAACTCAGCACACCAACTCCCACTATAGCGCACACCAAAGGGAAAGAAACTCCTACTTATTCTGTGTTTTTCTTTTTCTTTGGTGGACTTTTGACCTAAGGGTTTAGCTTCACATTCTGGGCACTAAAATGAGCCATACACCTCTGGGTATCCAAGGATATTGTTTCCTTTGATCATCATGACAACCTTCTGCAGGGCAACCCCGTGAACACGGCCATCTTCCAGAGGAGAGAGGATGGGACTGGTGCAGGGGCGCAGGCTTGGTCCTGCTGCCTACACTCCCTAGGTTGTCTCTAACACAGGCTAACATGTACGTGAATTCTGCACACACCTCAGGGCTGTGTAGAGTCCAGAGGTGTTCTCTGTTTGCGTTGTTACAATGAGCCAGGGGGTGAAGTCCATTTCAATGCCACTTTACAGGCTGGGCACAGAGGCTCCAATAGGTACTGAAAGCTATTGAAGAGCACAGAACCAGTTATTGGCCTTGATAGGTTCAAGATCAGCTGGGGCTGGGAAGGTGGCTCAATAGTAGAGTGCTTGCCTTGCATGCATGAGGCCCTCGGTTCGATTCCTCAGCACCACATAAGCAAAAAGAAAAAAGCTGGAAATGGCGCTGTGGCTCAAGTGATAGGCGATAGCCTTGAGCTGAAGAGCTGATGGACAGTGCCCAGGCCCAGAGTTCAGGCCCCACTACCAGACCCCTCCCTCCCCCCCAAAAAGATGTGATCAGATTGCAATATGGTCCACCTTCCCAGCCACTCCACATTGTGGGGCCTCCCCCCCAGTCCAGTCCAGTCAATATCCTGATTCAAAGTGCGGTGTGGGCTGCAGTGGAAGGCTGCATGGCACATGGATGCCTTGTGGGAAGTGGTGGTTGGTGGTGTGTTGTTCTGTCATTGGATAAGGGGAAATGTTCTTGCCTTGACCGTGTTGTTTGGTCCAATTGGCCTGCTTTCCACACCCACCCTTCCCCATTTCTGGTAAGTGGGGGGCTTTAGTTGTCACTCTTCCTACCTGGTGTCTGCACTGCCAAGGGGGTGACGAATGGAGACAAGTGTCCTCAGTGTAGCTCAGTCCAAATTCTACCTTTGTGCCCATGAAAAAGGGCACTTATGATAAGCTAACTTGTATAGTATTATGGAAATGTAAACCCCAGTTGAATTTCTGCAAACAAAATGCCCAGGTGCATCTGTGGGCTTTGACCACGACCCTGGCTGAGCATCCGTGAACTGGCCACTTGTCCCTGCACGCACAGCATTGCCCCTCTGCCCCCAAGCAATCCACCTTTCTCTCTTGCAAGTGCTTTGCTTCTCATTTCACCGGCTCATTGAAGGTGAGCCCCAGCTATCTCTGGGCGCGTCACACTTGAATTTGTAGGTGCTCTTGTCAGCCTGACCTCCCACCTAGCTTTCCTGGTTGTCTCAAGGTGGGATCTTATGCCCCAACCACAACCTTTCAAATTCAATTTCAGCCCCTTTGACAGTGTGGCCAACCCTGAGACCCAGCAATTCTACACTCTGTCTTAGCATACCCAAAGCCAGCAGAGAACCTGCACAATCATTAGACAGCTGGGTAGGTCCGTCTTTCAGCCCACGTGGAGATGAACTTGAAAATTCCTTCAAGCTTCCGTTTGCTACAGAGAATTTAAACCCGAGCACTAGATGGAACATGTGGCCCTTGGGAGGGTTGGATGCAGCCACATGTTATGGTAGTGAAATGATAAACAGGTGGGGATGATGCTAGGAAAATGACCACTCCGAGAGAGTGATAATTCCCAAATGAATGAATGAACTCACATGGCTGCCTTTGGTGGTTTGGCTCTGTAGACTCTCTCTTCTTCCCACAGTCCATTCACAGGCCATGTGGCATAGTTCATCAGCACTCTGTACTGATGTTCAGTTTGATGAGGATCTAAGGAACTTGAGAGGGAGATGAGGGTGACCAGTCACTCAGGCATGGATGCCCAGTTTGGGCATCCATTGTCTGGACTTGACATTGGCCCCGTTGCATGCTGGCTTTGTGATCCTGGACAACTCACCTGACCTCTCAGGGCGTCCATCTCTTCATCTGCAAAAACAGTGATGGTGACAGTGGCGCCTACCGCAGAGGGGTGCTGTGAAGACTGAGGGGTTGTGAGACACAAACTTCGCATGGCACAGATTACCTGGCAAGGTGCACACAGCCCGTGAGTGGGAGCTACTCTTCTCTCCCCGAGAGCATGGCAGACATCCTCTCCACATCACGGGCGGACTTAATAGGTTTTCAGTTTCTAAAAGCTTCCCCGTGTTTTCTATCAACCACGCATAAGTAATGAACTTGATGTCTTCACAAAGCATGGTATTTTGTGGTGATTATTTTAAGCTCTCTCATGCATTGTCTCATTTCATTAGGTAATGATCATTATGACAAAAAAATAAAAAGAGTCCTTTAAAAATACTTCTGGTGGTACAGATGTCAAACACCAATTACCATAAACGTGATGGCAAGAGTAGAATTGTTTTCCTCACGTGATGCTGTGCAATCGTTTTCATTGTATGATTTAACTTTTTTCACTGTAGAAAAATTCCTTTTCTCTACATCCCACCTGCCCTGCTCTTGGTGGCTGTGTCATGGAGGGACACGTGCTTATGAAGTGGACACTTAGCTCCCCACCCCTGGTGGAGGAAACCCCAAGTGGCCGGGGCCTCCACAGCACATGGCACATTCTCGATTTCTTCTTATAGTTCCATGGCAGAACTTAAGTCCTCATGTTTTGTCCAGTCTAAATGTTGTTGGGATTCATGGGAAGGCATGTTGATGTGACTGTCCATGGCCTGTCTGTCCCAGGGCCCATGGATATTTATTTCCTATGTGGATCTGAGATATGTGATTTGTCATGGGCCATAGTCTTCATCCTTTATGTCTTCTACAAATGCTGTGATCAGAGCTAAGTGGAACTTAGGATTGAATGCAGGACATCATGGTTACTCCTGGAGCCTTGGTGCACTCAGCCTTTGAAACATTGCTGGCTGTGTATGGCAATAGTGATGCTACCCTTTGGTTGTATAGTGCTGGACTGATCATTGTGTTCTATATGCAGCATCTCATTTAAGCAGCATGGTTTGGTTACCTTTTTTTTAAATTGCTGGTTTATATGTGGAAATCTAAGAATTGGAAGAGGAAAGGGCTAGCCATTACATGATACTTTTATATGCATTCTCTCTTTCAACCTTCATAGTAGCTTTTGAGGTAAGCATATTCCTTCCTTACTAGTAAAATACTCAAGGTTCATCAAGAGTGTGGTGGTACATGTGTGTAATCTCAGCAATCTAGGAGGCAGAAGCAGGAAATGGTGAGCTTGAGGCTAGCTTAGGTAAGCTTAGGGAAGACCTTATGTCAAACAAGTGGTAGAGTGCTTGCTTAGTATGGGTTAAATCTCCAGCCTAGCCAAACTATCAATTGATTAATGAACCATTCAATCAAATCTGAATTTCAAAGGTGCTAATTAATGTTTGGTGCTGGTGGCTCACACTTATAATCCTAGTTACTCAGGAGGCTGAGATATAAGGATCACAGGTTGAAGCCAGCTCTGGTAGGAAAGTCTATGAGACTCTTATCCAGATTCCAGAAGTAGAGCTGTGGCTCAAGTGGTAGAGCACCAGCCTAAAAGAGTTCAGGGACAGTGCCCAGGCCCTGACTGCAAGCCCCAGACCCAGCAAAAAGAAAGTGCTAATTTAGTGTATGATTGAATTGATATTTAAACACTGGTACATTGGGCAATATAACCAATATTCATTCTGTTATCTAGTGGTGGGCCAAACTGTATTATCGAATCAATGTAGTAGAAAGATTTTACTTCTCAGGATTAAAGTTGTTGTTTGAAAGCTCCAGAAACACCAAAATGAAGAAGTGCTGGAGGACAGGGGACATCTTATACCAGCCCTCCTGTGCATCAGGCCCACCACAGAGAACTCATCCTTTACCATCCCAGTGCGCGCGGTGGCGGAGTTCAACACAGACAATTCACACATGGTGGGGCTGGCATGTCTGTTACTCTGCAGAACCCCTAGCTCCAGCAGTACTTGATAGTGTAGCTAAACTGAGCACCGCTCCCCAGTTCCTCTGTGCAGACAGAATGCCACAGACCACCAAGAGCTAGTTCAGGAATGGCTGAGGAAGAGAACAATGGCTTTCCTCCCAGATGCTCTAATGCGCATTTCCAGGAAGTGTGCTCCCCAATCCTGAGAAATGACCCAGTTGACCAGACATGTGTTGGCGTCGGGGGGGGCTCTCCCACATGGACAGTATCCTGCTTCCCCAGGTGCATCCCATCATTGCATGCTGATGAGCCTGGCCTGAAGGAAGAACCTGGGCATGTGGTCAGAATCATTGCTTGCTACATCAAGAGAAAATTCATTTTCCTTGAGGGTTTTTTTTCCCCCAAGTCACGTTTTATGGCTGGAGTTACTCAGCAAATTACTAGGTATAGAAATGCAAAGGTCTTATTGCATTCTATCGACCTGATTGCAGTGTCATTAATTGAAAGATGGGGTGAGCATGATGGATAGTTGAGAACAGGATTTTACATTCCTGTTGGCCTATTGGAAGAAAGCCGCATGGAGCAGACAGAAGGAAGCCTTTTGGTCTGACATGAATGATTCTTTCTTTGTCAGTTATTGTGAGAGCATTATTCAGCCCTAGTGAGATTTACAATGTGAAAGGGTGAACTGTGTCTGCCCTGAAAGGAAAAATCAAAACCCAAGTTGCTTATTTCTGGAGTTGGAAATAATCCATGTTGTATAACTTCCTCTTAGCGATTCCTTATAGATCACATTTACAACACCCCAATCTGACAACAGCTGATTTTAATCCATTTCACTTGTAATATTGCAGTATTTGCATTCATCCTCATCCCTATGACAGGAGTATGTGAAACTTTAGGAAAGGTGGTATGTGTTTGGGGATATTTGTTTTTAACATTATTTCCCTTATTTGATCATTTGACCTACTATTCCTTGGAATTTGCCCATAAATTCAATCGAGGATTTTTGTGTGTGTACAGAATTGTCCCCATACATATTTCATGGCTAGTTTGTGTGTGAAGGAAAAATTCTTCAGATTGGAAAAGAATATGCCAGCTTATGTTTCACCTGTTTGCAAAGGCAAAGAGCATATCTTTGCTTCCCAGTTGATTGCATGTTAATGATTCTGGGTAGTTTTCTGTTGTGTTTCTCATGGTAAAGATTTGAAGCTTGGAGTGAATGGGAGGAACAGCTACATTTAAAGCACATCTAAATAGGCCACAGGTCTTCACCCACTCTTCCTGAGCCGCATGCCTTTGAAAACTTGCAGAGTTTGGTCCACATTCTTAATGACTCACCTCCTATCTCCTCTTGGCCCTCCCATCCATGTTGTTCAGCTTGTCTCTCTCCAGGTGTTTTTTATTTTTTTTTGTACCTAGCTGTTTGCAGATGTGGGTAGGTAGGATGCAGACATGGTCATGCCTGTGGCATGGTGTCTCTTTGGAGCACCTACTGAAGATGTACGGAGAGCTTTCTGAGCAGAGACAATGGGTGTTTGCTGAGGGTACCACCTCCCTGACCTTAAGTTTGGTGACAAGTGGAAACCATTTCCTCTGGCTTGTCAGCTGCTTTCAGAGTGGAAAAGAGGCTGCACTCACGTTGGGAGGCAGATTCTGTGGCTGATTGCACAGGCTGCCTTCCCAATGAGATTGTGTCTAAAAAATACCTCCAGCGACAGGAAGGCATATGCTGGCGCCTTGGCGTGAAGGAGCTCGCACCTGTGTTTCTTGCTCTTCCCATCCCAGTTCTGGAATGAGGGGTTAAATGATCCCAGAAGCCCTGCCAGGTTTTGATTTGCTATTGTCTCAGCTTCTTCATAGGTTGTCTTTCAATGGGACTAACAGGAAGTGGCCAGGCAAGATACAGCTTCCAAGGAGACATTCCCAGCCACCCACTTCCTCCACCCAGACCCCATCATTTCCACCAGCTCCCAAGGGTCTAATCAAATCCTGAATCCATCAATAATCAGATCCACTGATCACATCATGATCCGATGAATCCACTGATGATCAGATGTACACTGATCACATCATGATCTGATGAGTCCATTCACGATCATCACCCTGATATGATTGGATCATTTTAAAATCCATCATTGACATGGGCAGAAGTGAGCCTCCCCAGTCTCCCCCAAGTATCTCCATCCACTCAAGTTGACCAAACAATCAGGGCTAGGACTTCTCAAGCCCTATCCCTGGGAGAGGAGGGAGGGGATGTGGAAGTGGTGATGAGGAGGATAGAGAAGAGGGTTTACAAAAAATAGTGTTCAGTAGACAGAAGTGGAGGAAAAGTCCTGGGAACATTCTATTAAGAATTAGGAGACAAAACCTATAGATTCAGAGCCAAGTCAATGACAGACTGGTGGGAAGTAAGGGGGCAGAGGGTCTGCAGGTCTGGAGTCCCAGGCACTGACCACAGGGGCAGGAAGGCAGGACATCCTGTCTAGGGGCATGGGCCAAGATGGACACTGCAGTCCAGAGTGAAACTGCTCTAGGCCTCCCTGAGAAGGCAAGGAGAGGAGCTTATTCTACACAGCTCTCCACCACATGGAAAATATGTGTGTGAGCAGCTCAGGCAGCCAAAGCCATGTCCCACCCCACTTGAGATAGAAGCCTGCTGGGGATCTATGGAGGACTCTTCCAAATTCAGCCCCCAAGGCCAGCACGGCAGCTGCGTCCCAGCTAGGGTGCCCTGCTAAGCCTTTTCCATAAGAGCTATTGGTCCATTTGGCTGTCCTCAATGTATTACTCGGTATGTATTGATAGCACAATTGTCAGCCCAGCAAACATTTCCCATTTTAATAGTTCACATGAGATGCTTCATTATTGATCTTACAGCACTAAATAAAAATCTCCTTTGTCAAGGGAACATGAAATGGCTTTTAATGGACACAGCCAAATACCTGCTACTAGTTATGGGAAGAAAAATAATCAGCCTGATAGAGATTTGGTTTGGGGATTTTCTGGCTTTTTGGTGACACTGGATATTCCTTCCCCAGCCGACCATCCAAAGGCTGACTCTCAGTGAGAGGAGAAAGAGGAGCCATTGGCCCGAACTTTGCAATGTGCAGGTGGAATGTTTTCTATGCCTCATCTTCCATAGGTCCCCCCACTTCCGTTACAGCCCCAAATGCATGATTTTATCTCCAATAAAAGCAGCTAGGCACTGCAGACTTTAACTTCTCACTCAGCCAAAATCTGTTAGTGGATGGTTCCAGGATAGATCCTTCCACTCCTTGGGTTTAGAGCTCTGAGTCCCTATCTCTGCTGTCTTCTTGATTTGATCAACTTTTCCATTAGGACTGCAACCAGATATCTCTGCCATCCCTTTATGTCATCTTCTTCATCTGGGAAGCATGAATAGGGTCCAAAGGCTCCTGGGTTGAAAGCTTGCTGCCATCTGGAGATGAGAGAGATGATTGGGTCATAGAGGTTCTCACTCCACCAATGGGCTCATCCACCAGACATCATAGCTGAATGAACTGTCAGGAGGTGGGACCTTGATAAGTGATTGGATTGTGAGGGCTCTGACTCTACCAATGGGTTCTTCCATCCAGGATGTCATACCTGGGTGGGATCTGGCTCCTACTTGAAAGACAGGGATCAGGAGGCTCACAATTTAAAGCTAGCTCAGATACACACACACACACACACACACACAATTGCAATCAATAAGCAGGTTGTAGTGGCAGCTATGCATGTGGGAGTATCATACAAATAGGAAGTTCACACCAGCCCTGGCAACATGAGACCCTATTTCAAAAGTAAACACCCCCTCCTTAACCTAAGCAGTAAGAACTGGGACATGGCTCAAGTAGAGAATCTGCTGAGCAGGCGAGGCCCTGTTCAAATCCTAGTACCACCAAAATATAATAATAATAACTTAAGGTACCCTTGGAAAGTCTTGATCGATGTATGTTCTTCCTGGACATCTCCCCTGGGCTCCTCACTGAGGATAGGGGACAGCTTGATTTCTTGAGAAGGGATTAAGAGTTGTGCAATCTCCCTGGCCTTACTAACAAAAGACACTGAGCAGATAAATTTTACAGCAATCAATCTCATCATTAACAAGTGGTAGCCATTTATCTCCATGATAAATCTCATCATTATAAATTGTTTCTACTCCTTATGGAGCTGTTGAGTCATAACTCAGAGCTGAGGCTACATGTGGAACTTACATAGGGCAACAACGGTCCTGGCACCTTATTTCCAAATGGAAGAAACCTGCCAAGGACTCTGGAAGTTTACAAATGCAAATAGACCCCCTGAGGCAGGAGAGATGCAGAAACAAGAAAATCGTATCATTTTTAATAAGTATTAAAAGTGTCAAACTCAGAAATCAGAACAAAAAGTAGGTAGTACCCTTCCACCAACTCCAGTAAGATATCAAAACACAGCCAGGGCACCTGTAAATCACACCAGTAATCCCAGCTACTCGAAGGCTTTAAAATGAGGATCATGGTTTGAAGCCAGCCCAGGCAGGAAAGTCCATGAGACACTTATCTCTAATTAACCACCAAAAAGCTGAAAGTAGAACTGTGCCTCAAGTGGTAGAGCATCATCCTTGACCAAATGAAAAAAAAAATAACTAAGGGGCAGCACCCAGGCCTTGTGTTCAAGCACCAGGACTGGCACGAAGAAGGAGGAGGAAGAAGAGGAAGAGGACAAAGAGCAGGAGAAGGGAGGTGAGGAGGAGCAGGAGGAGGAGGAAAGCTCCAGTGACTGAGGGATCCTGTATAGTTCAGACCAGAGGCAGCCTCAGCGGACTCCCTGACATAAGAAGGATGTTTCAGACTATTATAAGTAGCCCAGACTGTCCTAGAACTCTTGATCTTCCTGCCTCAGCCTTGCAAGTGCTAGGATTTCTGGTGAGTGCTATCAAGCACAGCCCTGCCTCCCCCCCTTCCCTCAGGATGGGTCACCATAAGCAATGAGACAGGCTGAGCCCATTCTAGCATCATCAGCAAGCGGCTCCGTGAGCTCCCAGGGAGGAGAAAGGATAAAGTATGAAGGACTCTTTGGACCCTGGATCTCCCAAGGTCACACAGTGGTTAATCCAGAGCCAGGGGCCCCAAGCCACAGCACCAGGAGCCCCACATTCCATAGGGCCACTAGTTCCTCTGAGCCAAATAAAGACATGTAGCGAAGGGCAGAAAAGGGATGTCTGTGTCAGGTAATAGATAATGACAGCTCTTTTGTATGTCTTCGGCCATCTTTGGAGAGAGATGTTTGCTTTAGGTTCAACAGAAAGAATCAGGGCGGGAGGAGAGGAGGTGAGCAGAGGGAAAGCAGGGCCTGGTCACCAGTGCGTTCAGAACTGGCCAGAGGTGGCTTCAGAAGTGGACTGACAGTTCGTGGTCTTAGGAGAGGTCAGGTGGTGATCCATGGTCTCAAGAGGGGTCAGGTGATAAGCAGCTGCACCTGGCTCTTCGGATGTGAGGAGCCAGGGACCTGCTGGTCATTGTGAAGGATGATCCCTACCCACTGCCATGGCCACGGTGCTCCAGACTCTATACCCACTGTCACTCCATGGCCACACTCTCCTAACTCCTGACCCACTGCCATGGGTCAGTCAGAGCACTTCTGATTCCCCAAAAGGCTACCATCTTCCTTGATAGCTGTTTGCAGCCATGGGCTCTGACCACCAACCTCACCCCAGTCTCAGCCCCCCTGTGTGACCCTGGTTCCCATCACCAACCCCTGCACATGGAGTTTCTTCTGGGCAGAGCTCACCCCTTCTCCCCGGGCAGTGGCTCCGAGGACCCCATCCGGGCACAATGGATACACTAAGCGGACACTGAAATGCATGGGCTGGTTTTCCACAGACCTCATTTATCCTAATGGAGCACTAATAACCTTGTTTTAAATGTGAATACTGTACTATGTGTCTCCATTAGCTTGCTGTGAGCAGCGAGCAAATGAAGGACAGGATTTCAGAGCATAGAAGGATGGGGAGCAGAGGAAGAAGGAAGCCCCCTGGTGGGGGAGGGAGAGTCTCAAGAGAGCCACTTGGAAAATTCCTGGGTTTCATTACTCTAACCGCGGGGCCTCAAGGACCTCCTGTCCTTACAGGAACTGCCAGTCTCAGCAAATTCTCCAGCTGCTGTTTCTTGAAAGTGCATCTTAATACCAAAAATGTCCCTTAGCAGGGCTAAGAACACAGAGGTCTCCAGGGGCCCATTCACTCACCCGCTGGCTTGGGGCTGGGGGGGGAGGGGGAGGGTGCTGTTTCATCTCTGCTATTGCATTAAAGCAGGTAGAAAAGAAAACGGTGGCAAAGAGTGGACCTCTGTTCTGTCTAACTGTGTGTGTGTATATGATTGCTCCCCACCCCATCACCCCAAGCAATGTTTCATTACTTAGTGGGGATAAAAAAAAAAAGCTAGATCAACCTAACAATAGTCTATAATTAATTTGCAAATGGTTTCAGAGAGCAATTATGCCATTAGTCCAAGTGCCTTTGACTTCAAAGAGTTCTCTCAGGCTCTCCTCCACACTGGGAAAGGAGGCTCCAGAGGAGCATAAATGAGTGGCAGGAGACCACAGCATGACTGCCATCCCTACGCACATACACAGGGGCACAACATCCTGCAGAATCCCCCATGGGAAGGAGACCAGCAGTGGCTCCAAGTGACAGCCCAGTAGGGGTCTCAGCCCCTGGGAATATCTGGCCACAGGACAAAGAAGGTGCCATAGGTGCCCTGCCCCCAGCACAACTCTTCCATCATCCAGTAACTGGTCTTGGCTGTTCCCACAAACTGAAGCTCAAATACGCACATATATATGTGTGTGTGTGTGTGTGTGTGTGTGTGTGTGTGTGTATATATATATATATATATATATATATATATATATATATATACATAAATATGTATATGGCAGATACATATATATGTAGATATATATATATATATATATATATATATATATATATATATATATATATATATATACACATATCCTGTAATTTTGCACTTCCAGCCACTAGGGAGGTGGAGTTAGGAATTTGGCTCTCCTGAGACATAGACAGACACTGACAGTGCTCACTGCCCCCAGAGCTCGGCACATGTGGCAGGATGGGAGGGATCCAAGCAGATGTTCACCCCCTGCATCATGGGCAGGGAGTTTGTTACACGGAGTACCAACTGTTGAATGTTGGGTGCTACAATCATAGTATCTATTTATGTGGTAATCTCCAATCATGCATCTATCTAATCAGTGCAAATAAGGTGGCACAACCACACTACCTTGGCTACTAAGATGGGAGCCTATCACCACCAATCCACCCACCCACCCATTGATTGGTTTGGGCTAGCTGTCCTCTGGAAACCAGTGTTTTACACCCCAGATCCATCCAAACCCCAAGAGCTCCACTCCAAATAAAGGGACACGGTGAGGGACATGTAAAGGACAATTCTTCCATGGTGGCCATGGGGTGGAAAACAGCTTGGGCACATCATCAGCTATCTTTGGGGTACAGACATTTGCCTTCGGTTAAATAAGGAGACTTGGCTGGGAATGTGGCTTAGTGGTAGGGTGCTTGCCTAGCATGCATGAAGCCCTGGGCTTGATTCCTCAGTACCACATACACAGAAAAAAACAAAAGCAGTGCTGTGGCTCAAGTTATAGTACACTAGCAAAAGAAGCTCCGGGACAGTGCCCAGGCCCTGAGTTCAAGCCCCAAGACTGGCAAAAAATAAAAAATAAGGAGACTTGAGGACAAAGGTATGCCAAGTTAAAATGGCCACCAGTCCCTGTGTGGCCTAGGTGGTGATCATTCTGGTCCTTGTTTCTGGTGGATTCTGGAGAGGCATGATGGCTGTCTCAGCTGGTCAGGATGAGCATATCCTGTGTCCTGTGGGGTGATCTGTCCTGAGGAGCTCTGCCGGCCCTCAGTGGTGGCTTCATCCCTTGTCATTAAGAAATTATCAATTTGTCTGGTCCTTCCTGAACCCTAAAGTGATTGCAAAGCAATGGCTGGAAAAATGGTTTAGAGCAGAGACACATACAACATGAGTTAGAGGTATGAGACTCTGCCCTCACTTTTAGTTCATTTGTGGGCCCAACAAAAGTGGCTTTGAAGCAACTGTCACTTGATGCACAATGAGAATTAGTCATTTTTCATTTTTATTTTTGGCTGGTCCTTGGGCTTGAACTCAGAGCCTGGGTGTTATCCCTTCACTTTTTTTGCTCAAGGTTAGTGTTCTACCACCTGAGCCACAGCTCCACTTCTGGCTTTTAGGTGGTTATTTGGAGATAAGAACTTCATGGATTTACCTGCCCAGGATGGCTTCGAACTTCGATCCTCAGATCTCAGCCTCCTGCATAGGAGGCACCAGGGCCAGCAGAATCACACACACACACACACACACACACACACACACACACACACACACACACATATATATATAAATAAATAAATATATATATATATATATTTAAATGGGCTTGTCTGAAATGTTTTGCAGGCCATACTGAGGTTGTACTTAGGGCCTCATGCCACACCCAAGCTCTCTTCACTCCAATTATCTTTGAGATGGGGTCTCAACCAATCAGCTGGCCTGTCATAGTCAGTGGCCCAGGCCATGCAGGCCACTTCCCAAACTCCTGAATACCTCCTTTCACCCTCCACGGACACCATCTGAGGGCTTCCTAAACCGGAGAAACTGATCCTTTCTCTCTCAGCTGCACATTTGAGTGATCAAGCTGAGCAGGACTGAACTTCCCACAGCTCAATGGAAGGCAGCCTGGGAGACTACTTCCCACCAGTGGCCTCAGAGGGACCCTGAAGCAGCCATGCCCTTTTGGCCACACCCCCACACAAACCCCTCTGAGAATGTCTCTTTCCCCTCCCTGTCAAAATCCACCTGGGGCTTGACAGGGAAGCTGTCAGTGTGAGCTATAATCCCAGGCAGGCCTGGAGTCTAAGCTAAATTGCTCGTGCCACTGTGATGATGAACTTATTCTGCAGGGAATTGGAAATCAATTTTTGTCATCATCCAACAGAGTTCCTTTATCAAGCAGTTCCTGATAATGCAACCGACAAGGAGCTGAAGGGAGACATGGAAATGGGGGGAGGGGCGGGAGGAAACAAGCCTCCATGTGTGTGTGTACATGTGTGTGTGCATGAACTGTATGTGTGTTTGTGTCTGTGCACATGTGTATATGGATGTGTATATGCTCATGTTCATGTGTGCATGCTTGTGTGTGCATACATGTGTTTGCGTGTGCTTGCATGTTGTATGTATGTGTGTGTGTATCCCAAAACACACCCTGATCCAATGCTATCCCACGTGCTCCTCATTCTCCCATCTGTAACATAACACCTGAGGCAATTGGCCTACAGGATGAAAGGTTTCTTTTTGTTCTGGCCCACTTGGCCCTGTTGCTTTGGGTTGTGGAGGGGTAGAACACCGTGGTGGAGATCACCAGGTGGGGCAAAATGGCTTCACCCCCACTGGAGACAGACAGAAGAAAAGCAGGGCCAGGCTCCTAACAGCCGCTGCGCGGCCAAGTTTCAATGACCTCACTTCCTCCCTGTGGACCACGCCCCCATTAGCCTTCCTTCCCTAGGCCACACCCCTATGGCCTTACTTTCTTCTCTAGACCCCAATGCTCTTACTTCCTCCTTCTAGGCCACGATTCAAATGCATGGGGTCTCTAGGCCACTTTCCCAATAACATCACTTCCGCCTCTAGGCCGTGCCTCTTACAGGTTCCACTGCCTGCCCATGGTGTGGGGCTGCTGGCCAAGCTGTCAGCCCTGGGCCTTTTCGGGACTGGGACTCAGGCCTTGCCCAGCCTCCCCAAGGGGCACCTGGGTCCTGTGGCGCAAGCCCAGCCCACCGCAGAGCTGGTGTCTGGAAGCCAGCTGGGCTGCCTTGGCAAGCATCTACACCCCATGCCCCACTGCTCCTGGGAAGCGGGGCAGGGCCGGACGCCAACTGTCTGGGCCCATATCATTTCAACTACCGGCTGAGAACCCTGAAGCCCAAGGCGAAGGCATCAGCCAGGGTCAGCCAGGCTAGGAGCTGCAGGGACAGTGCCCAGGCGCTGAGTTCAAGCCTCAGGACTTGTCCCCATCCCTCCCTGCCCATAACTAATCTTCCCTAAGGTTCATTAGCTGCTGCACTTGTTATGCAATCCTCGTAGAACTGTGCTCATAGTAGGTCTGCAAGGAATATCCATGACTCAATAAAGAAGAGACCAGGCTGCAAAAATAAAAAATAGCAAGACACACAGGGCCAGGGCCAGCCTTGGCTGTTCTCCTCCTCTACACACACACACACACACACACACACACACACACACACACACACACACACACACACACACACACACACACACACACACACACACGGCTAAGCCTTCCAGCCTCCTGAAGCAAAATCTGTAACCCAATAATGTCAGCCCCAACAAGGGGGATGAATTTGATCCAGGAAAAATACCATCCCTGGCAACCCTGAAGAATATTAAGGTCTTAACAGCCCGTGGTTTAGAATTGTCATGAAAGGCGAGCTGGAAATAATTACACACCTGTTACTCAAAACTCAGCAGTAAAAAGGAATTTACATGAGTGTATAAATTACCTTCCCAGCGATATAAATTAGGATTTGAGTGCAGGCTGAGATTTCCCAGGAAGTCAAGCAGCTGGGGCCCATCCCCCAGGCACCAGGGGACCTCAGCTGAGGGGGGATCTAAAGGCCACTGTCACCAGCCCTGCTGGAAGGTTCCATGACTCCACAGACCACCCTTGGAGAGGAGTGCTGGCCCCTGAAAGTCCAGCCTGAGCTTGGCAGAGAACAAAGCAGTCTTCTTCCCTCTCCTCCAGTCTCCCCTGGACAGAGATTCCCCCAGGGTTTTTTACAGCTCTACGTTCACATTATCTACACTTCCCTTATGGATGCTGGGGACTGTCTCCTGTGGTTCGAGCTACCATGATGATAGGGTACTTGAGGTGGGCTGGTTTAGAAGACATGGAAGTTTCTTATTACAGCATTCAAGGTCAAGGGTAAACTTGCTGCACCAGGCCATGGCAGAAGATGCCAGATCAGAGAGCAGGACGGAGGCGAACCTCAACCTCAGGAGCCCTCCTGCCATACCTGATCCACTCTGTTCCATTAATCCACACCACAGAACCACTCTCCTCACTTTGGATTCAGTTCCCACCTTCAAACCTCAGCCATGACACCAACTGCCACTGGTCTGACTCGTGGCAAGCATGGACCAAGCAGTTTGGAATCCCAGACTGTCTTTGCAGGAGCTTTGGAGTCTGCAGAGGCATTTCCACTGGCCCTCCTTGGGTCTGCAGGAAGCATTCCCATTGGTCCTCCTTGGGTCTGCAGGAGAAATGCCCATTGGTCCTCCATGGGTGAGCAAGAGGTATTCCCATTGGCCCACCTTGAGTCTGCAGAGGCATTCTTATTGGCTCCTCTTGGGCACACACCCACCTCCTGGACCAATCACTCTTTTTATTGTTTGTTTATTTATGTGGTGCTGAGGAATGGAACCCAGGGCTCATGCAGGCTAGGCAAGTACTCTACCACTGAGCCACCTTCCCAGTCCCCAATCACTCTTGAGAGGGGCTGGAGTGCTGTGATTGGCTGGGCTTAGGTCACATGCCCCTCACTGGTGATGCTGGTGATGGGAAGAATGGTTCTGTGCCACCACAAAGGTGAAGAAATGGGACAGGACAACACCCAGAGGAAATGGGGCTGGTCCTGAGGCAATGGCGAAGCCAGGTGCTCGGGGCATCAGCGAAGAAGGCATCACAGGCCTCTACCCTGTCCCTGGGTCCTTCCCCCTGCCATGGCCACAACCTGGGGCCTGCCTGGTCTGAGGCAGCCAGTCTCTCTCCCAGGGAGCCTGGTGAGTCAGAGAGTAGCCCTGAGCTTGGGCAGGGGGTTGTGACTTTCAGCAGATCCTCAGGATGCCCCGGGACAGAGCCATTTGGAAGGCCATCCAGGTAAGCCCAAGGCCCTGTATGCATTGCCAGTGGAAGGGCAGACCGTGGTGTGAACTTCCTGGGAAGCTCTGCACAGAGCTGGGGGCCTGTGAGCTGGGTCCAAAGGGGCAGACTGGACGTCTTAGTAGGGGTTACTTACAGAGCAGGAGACAGCTATGAGCCCCTAGCCTGTACCACCCAGAGAGTCATCACGAGGACCCTGGAAGACAGACACACATATACTACTACCCCTAAATTCTCCTGTGACTCTGTCTTTAACAGAATCTAGGTCAGAGCACCACCTAGTGTCAAGCCCGCAGAGTAGCTTCAGGTGGAATATGGGATGGCCTGCTTGCACCCTGCTTGCTGTCACCCAGGATACAGCCAAGGGAAGGAGGTCTTGTGTGCTGCAGTTCACCTGGTCCAACAGCTAAGTAATGACTTGCTACAAGATGGTGTTACTCCAACTCCAGCAATGACAGGACCTATACACCTAGAGATCAGTGCTGTGACCTGGAGCTCAGCACTCCTCATGGATAAACAAACCCCTAAGGGTTCACCTAGCCTCACCGAACAACCTCTCTGGGAAGAGAAGGCTGGATGGTGAACCCAAATTCAGAGGTGCAAGATAAGCAGAGCTTAGTTAAGGTCATGCCAAGGACATGACTGCAGTGAGTCTAGATTACTTCCTGAAACCCATCTGCAAAAGGGGAGAGGGGCTGAGCACATCAGGGCACACCTGTCATCCCATTTACAGAGAAGACATAGGTAGAAGGATCTCAGTCAGAGGCTGACACTGGGCAAAATTGCAAAAACTTTCTGAAAAAGTATCTATAGCAGCTGGGCACTGGTGGTTCAAGCTTTTCATTCTAGCCAATCAGGAAGCTGAGATCTGAGGATCACGTTTCAAAGCCAGCCCGCGCAGGAAAGTCCGTGAGCTCTTAACTCCAATGAAACAGCAGGAAGCCAGAAGTGGTGCTGTGGCTCAAGTGGTAGAGTGCTCACCTTGAGCTGAATAGCTGAAGGACAGTCCCCACGCCCAGAGTTCAAGCCCCACAACTGACAAAAAAAAAAAAACTTAATTAAAACTGTTGCTGGTGTGCCAGTGCTTCCCGCCACCATCCCCAGACTTCACCCCACCAGTCCCTAGAGAGATACCAATTATCTCCCCGGGGGATGTGAAGTGTTCAACACGCTCTCTCCTAAATGACACGAATCTTTAACATCTTATACCTAAAAAATAAATTCATATAGCACTTTTCTGAGAAAAAGAAATGCTCCAAGTTTGGATGGATGGATGGATGGATGGATGGATTGTGGACAGATGGAGGATGAATTGATGGATGAACGGATGGTAAATAGGAGGATCAGGGATGGAGGGTAGAAAGATGGATGATAGATGAATTGATGAGCGGGTGAATGGATGGATGGGTGGATTGTGGATGGATGAGCATGGATGATAGATGGATAGATTGGGTGGGTGGATGGATGATGTGTAGATAGTGGATGGGTGAATGGATTTTGGATGACTGATGAGTAATTGGGATTGGATTAATGATGGATGGATGGGTGGATGGACAGATGGTGGAGAGATGGATGAGGGATGGATGGGTAGATAAATGGATGATGGATGGATGAATTGACGGGTGGTAGGTGGAAATATATTTGGTCTTTGCTCCTCTTAGCACAGAACTTCAAAAATCTTCTTTAAGAAGATATTTAAGTGAATCATGTTTTGAGGGTGAGATTCTTGCTAAGCCATCTTGACAGGATTCTTGCTAAATCTGGGTGATGTAAAGATGAGCGAGCCACCTGGAGAGACTTCAGAAAAGCCCCTAAACTTTGGTGCCATTGGGTTATTATGGGGGAAGACTGCCCCCTAGTGTCCAAAGAGCTGAACAGCAGGAGCCTGAAGAGACCATGAAATGGTCAAAGGAGGGTGGTTGCCCCCAAAAAATCTAATGATACACTTCTTGCCATGTTGTGTGTGTGTGTGTGTGTGTGTGTGTGTGTGTGTGTGTGTGTGTGTGTGTGTGTGTGTGTGTGTGTGTGTGAGTTCTGAACCTTGAATTCAGGGCATGTTCCTGAGCTTTTGTGTTCAAGACTAGTGCTCTACCACTCAGGCCACAGCTCCACTTTCAGCTTCTTTGGGTGGCTAATTGCAGAAGAGTCTCACAGACGTTCCTGCCCAGGCTGGCTTTGAAAAGTGATCCTCAGATCTCAGCATCCTGAGTAGCAAGGATGACAGAAATGAACCTTGCTTTTGCCACCTTTTAATATTTGCAACTGGTTACAGTTTTTATTTACTTTGTTAATTTAGAGATGATATACAGTGGGATTACATTTACATTCGCCAGGTAATAAATGCATTTCCTTTCATAGAGTATCATCTGTTTCCCTCATCCTCTCCCATTCCCTCCCTTCTATCTGCACCCACGAGTTGCATAGTTGGCTTTCATCCATGTTTAGGACACTCCACTGCCACACTTTTTCACCCTTTTCCCTCAGATTCTATGCTCTCCCCTCCCTTTCCACAGATGTTCATGTGAATACACTATCTATAAGGTAAAGAACACAGAGTCATCATATAAATAAAAAAAAAAACTAAGAAAAAAGTTAGTTATTTCCATATCTTTGGAGTTCATTTCAGTATGTGTATTATATAAATAAAAAGAGGTGCTTGGGTATTACACCTTTGTGATTCTCTCCTAAGACGATCCTCTTTTGGTCTCACTGTATGTGAGTATCTAGATTTCTGTATAATTTGTCATATACCAGTGTGTTTCAGATCTAACCCACATATCAGGGAGAATATACGCTATTTGTCTCTGTAATCTTGGCTTACCTCACTTAACATAATTTGTTCTAGTTCCATCCAATTCCCTGCAAATGATATTTTCTTCTTTCTGATGGTTATGTAAAATTCCATTGTACACACTTTCATTGTTGTTGTTGTTGGTGGTGGTGGTGGTGGTGGTGGTCATGGGGCTTGAACTCTGGGCATGGATGCTCTTCAGCTCAAGGCTAGCACTCTTACCACTTCAGCCACTTGAGCCAAAGCATCACTTCCAGTTTTCTGGTGGTTTATTGGAGATAAGAGTCTCATGGACTTTCTCATGGGCTGGCTTTGAACCATGATCCTCAGATCTCCGCCTCTTGAGTAGCTAGAATTACAGGCATGAGCCACTGGCACCCGGCACCACATTGTTTTGATCCATTCATCTATTGTGGGGCATCTGGGCTGTTCCCATATCTTAGCTATTGTGACTAGTGCGGCAATAAACATGGATATGCAGGTGTCCTAATCATGATGTTCAGGGTAGATGCTGGGTATGGCTGGGTCATAGGGAAGGTCTACATTTAGTTTTTTGAGGAACCTGCAGATAGTTTTCCAGAGTGGTTGTATTAATTTACATTCCCACAAGAAATACAGTAAGGTTCCTTTTTCCCCACATTCCCCCCACCCCCGCCCCAGCATTATTTGTTGTCCAAATTCAGAATATTGGCCAGTATAACCAGGGGTGAGATGGTATCTTGTTTTTTGTTTTTGTTTTTGTTTTTTGTTTTTTGGTCAGTCATGGGCTTGAACTCTGGGCCTGGGACTGTACCTCAGCTCTTCAGCTCAAGCCACAGCGCCACTTCTGGCATTTTCTGCTTATGTGGTGCTGAGGAATTGTACCCAGAGCCTCATGCATGCAAGGCAAACACTGCCATTGATCTACCTTCCCAGCCTTTAGGGTTGTTTTGATTTGCATTTCTTTATGGAGGGGGATGATGAGCATTTTATCTATGGACAGGGATGATAAGCATTCCTCCTGTATTTCTTTTTATTCTTACCTCTTCTGAAATTCCCTCTTTTGCTTCCTTGCCCATTTAGTGATTGGTATATTAGGTTTAACAGAGGTTGGTTTCTTGAGCTCCTTGTATTTTTTTGGCTATTAAGCCTTTGTCTGATGTATTTCGGGTAAAGATCTTCTCTCAGTCTGCTAGCTGCTAGTTGTCTTTCTAGGTGAATAACTATGTGCAGAAACTTTTTTATTTTGATGTAGTCCCACTTATCAAGTCTCTCTCCTCTCTGTTGTGCCCCTGGGACTTTATCCAGGAAGTTTCTGCTGTACCTGTAAGTTCTAATCTGTTACATTTCTTTAAAGACCCAAGCAAAAGGCTTTTAAAAATACATACCTTGTCCTTATTTTCATTTTGTATTTTGAGAGGATGTTTTGTTATGTAGTCCAGGCAGGCCTCAAACTCATGATCCTCCTGCCTCAACCTCCCAAGTGTTAGAATTTCAGACGTGCCCACATCCAGCTCCCCAGATCTTCCTAGGCAGCACAAGTCAGTTGTTTAGAAGGAGGTCTCTTGTTTTGGGTTTGTGTGGTTGTTTCACAAAATATGAAGCCAGGCATGGTGGTGCATTCCCATAATCCCAGGAACACAGAGGTGGTGGGAGGAATTTAAAGCCAGCCTGGGGGCTGGTAATGTAGCTCAGTAGGAGAGCACCTGCCTAGCATGCCTGGAGTTCTGGGTTCAATTTCCAGCACCACAAAAAAATAGATAAAAAAGAGATCTAAGTGTTTGCAATTAGAATGTGTCTTAAAGTTTTAAAGTGCTGGCCTTGTGCACAAAAGCTCAGGGACAGCACCAGGCCCCAAGTTCAAGCCCCACAACTGACTAAAAAATAAATAAAAACAAATCAAGCCAGCCTGGACTAACATTTCAATCCAGTTTCTATACCCCAGTTGGGACCAAAAGGTTTGTTGGGTTTTTTGTTTGTTTTCTTTGTTTGTTTGTCTTTGCCAGTCCTAGGGCTGGAACTCTGGACCTGAGTTCTGTCCATGAGCCTCTTTGTGCTCAAGGCTAACACTCTACCACTTGAGCCACAGCACCACTTCTGGCTTTTTCTGAGTGGTTTTTTAGAGATAAGACTGTCAAGGACTTTCCTGCCCAAGCTGGCTTCCAAACATGATCCTCAGATCTCAGCCTCCTAGAGTAGCTAGGATTACAGGATTGAGCCACTGGCACCTGGATTCAAGGATTTTTTGTTTTGTTCAATGAGATTGCATAATATCGAGTGTGGTAGTACATGCCTGTAGTATCAGCAACTCAGGAGACCAAGGAATAGTAATATTTAAGCTCAAGAATTCCACGACCTAGCCTAGACAGCATAGGAAGACCCCTTCTCAAAAGAAAGAGCTTGTGCAGGGTGTACCCATGTCTGACACTGGGTGTGGAATGAGCCAGGCTGGTTAGCTGCATGGATGGTGTGTGCCTGCTCTTCTAGACTCACTGCCCCTTCCCCTTCTTTTCATCCTGGAATGCAGGACAGCATCCAAAGAGGAGTTCCAAATGCTCAACATCAGAAAGTCTTTTTTTGTGCCAATCCTAGGGCTTGAACTCAGGGCCTGAGTGCTGTCTCTGAACATTTTTTTTTTTTTTTTGCTGGGGCGCTACCACTTCTGGCTTTTTGGTGGTTGATTGAAGGGAAGAGTCTCACTTTGGTGCCCTAGCTGGCTTCGGGCCATGATCCTCAGATCTCAGCCTCCAAAGTTGTTGGAATTCCAGGAGTGAGCCACCAGCTACGGACTGAGACACTTCCTCTCCTAGGGGACTCCCTCACCAGATATTAGCTGTACCCCAAACCAAGCAAGCATCCCCCATTCATCCCCCTGTGTGCGCCTCATAAAGATTTTAGGGAGCTGTTCAATTGCAGAACGATGCAGGCAATTAACCTCCATCCTGGTTTTATTAAGGGAAGATGTTGCAATTGCAAGAACAGAGCCAGCATCCTTGGTTCAGGAGGCAGGGCCACCGAGCCCAGGGGCCAGGCTGAATGGGCACACACAGGCCGGAGGTTCGTGGCTAATGGGCTGCTGGCATATGGCTCTCAGAAGGCTGGCACGCAGCCCTGGGGAAGGTTCTGGACAAGCTGGACTGAGCCAGCTCCCCATGTATGATGGGTGAAGGCGAGTTCACCCCGAGTGGGGTTTGAGTCATAAAAGTCTGCCTTGTTGCCTTTCTGGCATAAACTCGTGCTGGCACACATGGCTTCCACCCATGCACATGCAACTTAATGTCAGATGTATCTACAAGGAAGGGGAGGGAGAGGGAGAGAGAGGAGGGGGGAGAAAGGTGGAGAAGTGGAAGGAAGCAGGAGAGAGGAGAAGGGAGGGGAGGGAGAGGAGAGGAAGAGAGGAAAAGAGGGAGAGGGAGAAAGGAAAAGAGGGAGAGGGGAGAGAGGCAGAGGAGGGAGAGGGAAAAAGGAAAAGAGGGAGAGAGGGGAGAGAGGCAGAGGAGGGAGAGGGAAAAAGAAGGAGTGAGAAAGACAAGAGGGAGGGAGATAAAAAAGAAACAGAGAGAGGACGAGGGAGATAGAGGAGAGGGAGAGAAGAGAGAGGGAAAGAGGGAGGGAGAAAGAAGAGAGAAAGGGAAAAAGAGAGGGAGAGAGGAAGAGAGAAGAGAGGGAGAGAGGAAAAGAGGGAGGGAGGAAGAGAGGGAGGGAGGGAGAGAGAGGGAGGGAGAGAGAGGGAGGGAGAGAGGGAGAGGGAGAGAACGGGAGAGGGAGGGACAGGAGGGGGGAGGGACAGAGGGAGAGAAGGAGAGGGAGAGGAGGAGAGAGGGAGGAAGAGAGAGGTAGATGAGTCCCTGGAAAGCTGAGCTCTGATGTAGGCCAGCTGGGAACCCTGCCCCTCTAGCTGTAAATTGCATAGGTCTCCGGTTTCCTAGCAATGGTCTCTGATTGGCCCCAGCCCTGTCTGTCTGCCCACTGCCCGCCCCTTCCCTAGGGCGGGGCTAGTAAGGGTGATTGACACCGAAGCTGGGAGGCCCAACCCCGCCCCAGCGTCCTGGATGCAATCACCATGAATCCTGCCAATTCTGAAGGGTGTAGCACCTCCTCCCAGCTGCCTCCTTTTGGTGAAGCAAGGGTCTGGATGTGGGGGGAGGGAGGCGCCTCCCATCTAGCGGGGCCCAGGTTGGAGTGAGGCTGAGTTTGGGAGGGCCAGCAGGGAGGCTCGGCCAGGGAGGCCTGGTGAGGGGGAGGTGGGAGGAAGGGGAAGGGAAATTTGCTGGGGTTCCAGAGGGAGAAGTCCAGGGCTGGACTCCCACCACACGCCCGACCTGGGAGGAGCTTGTGAGGCAGTGACAAGCAGAACCAGGACCACCAGAACAGGGGCAGTGGACAAGGAAGGTCCATGTCAAAGCCCCTCTTGACCACCTCTTCCCATCAAGCCAAGGGCACGTTGGAAGGAAGGGTGGGAGCTCAGCATGAGACACTTCCCCCAGTCCAAGACAACTAGATGCCTATCTGCTATTAGAAGTGTGTGTGTGGGGGGGGTGGAATTCCCGGGCCGAGCTTGGTAACACATGCATTTAATCCCAGTTACCATTGAGGAAAAGGGTCCTAAGGCTCCCCAGGAAAAAGCATGAGACCCTATCTGAGAAAGAATCTCAAATAAAAAAAGGGCTGGAAGCATGGCTCAAGTGGCAGAGCACCTGCCTAATAAGCAAGACATCCTGAGTTCAAACCAGCAAAGCAAAAAATAAAAGTCTTTCAAACATGCTCTCCTGTCCTCACTGACTTCTTACTCTGCCAACCCTTCCCTGATGCAGCTATATAGTCCTGCAGTCCAAGAACACAGCTTCAGCACCCAGAGCAGACACAAAGACACTGGCTGTGTTCAAGGCCAGCTGCCAGGTGCTCATCTAAATCCACAGTTTGGAAAGATGACCACAAGCCATCCTTCCTCCCCGAAAGTGGCTGTGGGGTTGCTGTCTGCTCAGAACTGTCTGCAGTTGAACAGACCCATGCCACACTTAAGACACAGACCACTGCTTTCCCTTCAGGACTTGCTGGCACCTGGCACTGCTTTTTATTTACCTTGTCCAGGACCCAAGTCCCAGGCTGGGAATTTAGTCTCTTCCCATCTCTTCCTCAAAAATTGGTCTGACCTGAAGCTTTGAAACTATTAGAGGAAACACTTCAAGACCACCAGGTAGGTGTGGTGGCTCCTGCCTGGAATCCTAGATACTTGGAGGCTACGAACAGGAGGACTAGACAGAAAAGTTCAAGATATCCTACCTTAACCCATAGCTGGGCACAGTGGCATATGCCTGTCATCTCAAGCTACATGAAAAGCTGAGATTGGGAGGATCATGGTTCCAGGCCAGCCAAGGCAAAAATAAATAAATAAATATCCTCAAAACTCCATCTGTACAGAGGGAAGTGGAATGGGGCAACCTGTTCCTGCGGTTCCAACAACAGAGCACCTAAAGCAGCCACGACATGGGGAATGGAAAGCCTGCCCTAAAAACAATAAGCAAGGAATAAGGATGGAGGTGTAGCTCAGCAGTATTATGCCAGCTTAGTAAGTATGGGACCCTGAGCTCAAACACAAGCACAGAGGAGGAGGGGGAAGATGTAGGCACAGGCAATAGCTCAGGAAATAACTAGCAAGAACTAGCTAGGTACCCGGTGGCTCACACCTGTAATCCTAGCTACTCAGGAGGCTGAGATCTGAGGATCACGGTTCAAAGCCAGCCCAGGCAGGAAAGTCCCTGGGACTCTTATCTCCAACTAACCACCAGAAAACCAGAAGTGGTGCTGTGGCCCAAGTGGTAGAACGCTTGCCTTAAGCTGAAAAGCTCAGGGACTGTGCTCAGGCCCAGAGTTCAAGCCCCACCACCTACAGACCCCCCTTCCCCCAAAAAATCAAGGACTAACAATTGGGATTGCATCAAATTATGAAGCCACAGAGCTGGTTTGTTGTTGTACACCTGTAATCCCAGTACTCAGGAGACTAAGGAAGGAATGGGTAACCTAGTAAGATCCTGCCTCTAGAAAGAGGTAAACCTTCAGAGCAAGCAAGGCCTGCTGACACCTGGTTTGAACAAAGAATAAATCTCTGTTATTTAAAGTCACCAAGCCCATGAGAATTGGCTGTGGCAGGCTAGAAAAGTAGTACCATCCCCATACCGTCTCCCTCTCCTCGGGTGTCATGCCTTGGTTGATTCTCTGTGTCACCTTGACTGGGCCACAGGGTGCCCAGATATGTGGTTTCTGGCCTCCCTGTGAGTTTCTGGATGGCATTGGCATTTAACTTGGTGGGCAGAGTCCAGCCAGGTTGGGCTATGCAGGTGGACGTCATCCAACCCAAGAATAGAGCACAAAGGTGTAGGAAGCTTGATTCTCTCAGCTTGCCAGCTGGAGCTGACACCTTGCTCTTCTCCCCTTGGACTGGGACTGTCACCTCTGGCTCTTCCAAGTCTCAGAGAATCTGAACTCAGGCTGGAATTCACACTCTGCCTTTCCCAAGTCTCCAACTGACAGATGGCAGACTAGATTTCCATAACTCAGAAGCAAATTGCTGACGATAACTCTTACTATATACAGATGCTCCATGCACAGCCTAAGCCCCGACTTCCCATAGGGTTACATCCTAAGTCTCCTGTCAAACATTTTGACAGACTGTAAGTCAAAGATGCCCTTCATCCACCTACCCTCCGAGCCATTGTTGCTTAGCAACACAGCACACCACAGAGGGTCCCGGGGACGTGTAAGCTCACTGTCACCACGCAATGTCCTGGACATCACTAGCCAGGGGACCAAGCAAGACCTGCTGAAAGTGAACTGTTCTTGTCTTTGTCCCATGGTAGGATATGCCATTGAGAGTTCAGCCATCATAAATCAAGGACTGTCCACTCACCTACAGATCCATCCCTTGCATCACCAAGGAAGATGCCATAGATCTCATCTAAACAACAAACACAACTGCTCCAGCAGGGAGAGGGCCTGCTCTGTTCCCCAGGAGGATGGCTGTGGAGGAGCCAGTTCATGGGGGTAGAGGCAAATGAGAACTTGCGGGACCCTGGAACAGAGGCCCATGCCATTACTTAAGGCTCCTCCCAGTGGCTCACTCCCTAATATCACCATTCTGGATTCAATGTCAACAGATAAATTGGGGGAAAGAGCATGTGGAGCCCCTGCCTGTGCCTGTCACACTAGCCAGTGGCTCTGAACACTGAGGTCAAGGTGGATCTGCAGACACCAGGAAGGTAGGGCTGGATGGAGGTGACCTAGAGCTACTTGCTGTTTGTATTTGAGGGACAGCTTATAGCCGAAGACCTGTGCTTTTATTATTGGTGTGTGTGTGTGTGTGTGTGTGTGTGTGTGTGTGTGTGTGTGTGTGTGTGTGTGTGTGATTAGTGCATGCACACACACTGGTTCCAGAAGCTTGAACTCAGGGCCCCACTCAGCTGCTTGGCTTTCTTGCTCAAGGCTGGCACTGTAGCACTTGGAACACACCAGGCTCACAGGCAACCCACCAGGCCACACATGGATGGATCCTTTTCCACTGCAGAGATGGGCCTGCGCAAGAGGCAGAGGCCCGTGTACTCCTTCACCCCAAGACAAGGAATGTCTGCTCTGTTTCTTGCACCAGTCACCTAAGACTTGAGGAACACAAAATTGCCTGTGGGGGCTATAAATCCTTTGATGTTCCTCTCCCATCAACATGTACTGAGACAAGGCCCCTCCTCTTCTCTCTCTCTCTCTCCTCTCTCTCTCTCTGTCTGTCTCTCTCTGTCTGTCTCTCTCTGTCTCTCTCTCTCTCTGTCTCTCTCTCTCTGTCTCTGTCTCTCTCTCTCTCTCTCTCTCTCTCTCTCTCTCTCTCTCTCTCTCTCTGCCTCTCGGTCTCTCGCTCTCTTTCTCTCTCTCTCATTGGTCATGTGGCTTGAACTCAGGGCCTGGGCACTGTCCCTGACCTCTTGCTCAAGGCTACCACTCCGCCATTTTCAGCCACGAGATCCACTTACACTTTTCTGGTGGTTTATTGGAGATAAGATACAAAGGGACTTTCCTGTCCAGTCTGGCTTTGAACTGTGATCTTCAGATCTCAGCCTTCTGAGGATTACAGGTGTGAGCCAACTATACCCAGCTATGTCCCATCCTTTTGAGCCTAGGCTAGCTGCAGCGCCAGGTCTGTGCAGGGCAAAGCCATGCTGCGATGCACTGCTAACTCCAAGTCTCCTCAGAACATGCGTACTGCAGCCCTGTGCTGCCCTGAAGACCACGTGCTGGAAAGAAACACACACACACACACACACACACACACACACACACACACACACACACACACACACACTGCGTATGACCTGAGCCAGCACAGCATGGCAGATGGCTCCAGCGGTTCCACATGCCTCCACCTCCACCCCCAGCCAGTTCCAGCCCCTTGGGGCCTGAAGCAGGTGGCAGAACTACGTGAAAAAGCACCTCTGGGATCCTGGCCCACACAAGTAAATTGGGGTTACACCACTCAAGTTTGGGGCTGCTCTATGGGAGCAATGATGCTCTCTTTGAGTTCCCTCAGTAATCAAAATTTCAACTTGACCTTCTCAGGGTCACAAGCAAGGCAGGAGTTTGCCTCTGGAAAATTCTAGAACCTTTTATATCATCATGGATCATGGGATCAATGGGACCATGTGACAGAGAGAGAGAGAGAGAGAGAGAGAGAGAGAGAGAGAGAGAGAGAGAGAGAGAGAGAGAGAGAGAGAGAGAGAGAGAGAGAGAGAGAGAGAGAGAGAGAGAGAGAGAGAGAGAGAGAGAGAACCAGTTAAACACAAAGAGAATAAAAAGAAGAGCCAGGCACTAGTGGCGCATGCCTCTCATACTAGCTGCAACTCAGGAGGCTAAGATCTGAGGATCAAAGTTTGAAGCCAGCCAAGGCAGGAAAGTCCATGAGACTCTTATATCCAATGAACCAACAAAAAATGGAAGTAAGGGATGTGACTCAAGTGGTAGAATAACAGTAGAATACCAGCGTAAAAGCTAAAAGACAGTGCCCAGGCCCTTAGTTCAAGCTCTAGGACTGACAAGAAGGGGTAAAAGTAAGAGGGAGAAGGAAGGAGAGGAGAGTGGAGGGGAGGGGAGGGGTGGAGGTGAGGAGGGGGAGGGAAGAGAAGGAAGGGAAGGGAAGGGAAGCTGCAGCTCTGCGGGACAGGGGCAAATGCATCATGCTGACCACAAAGGGCAAGCCCTGGAGGCCAGAGGCAGCCAGAGAACTCTGTGAAGCCTGTCCCAGGAGGGAAGGAGAGGGGAAGGGAGGGAGGGGAAGGGAGGGAGAAAGGAGAGGAGGGGAGAGAAGGGAGAGGAGGAGAGAGGAGAAGAAAGGAAAAGAGAGAGGGGGAGGAAAGAAGGGGAAGAAGGAAGAAAAGGGAAGGGGAGAAAGAAGGGTTATAGGAGAGGAGAAGGGAGGAAAAGTGGGGAAGAGTGTAAAGGGGGAGCAAAAGGGAGAGAAGAAAAGAAGGTAGGACAGAAGGACTGAGTGGCATGAAGGGAGCTGATAAGAGGAAGGAGAGGGTGGGGCTGCAATGATGGAGTCAGTGGCCTTAGAAGAAGAGACACAGTTCAGGCATGGTGGCTAGTACCTGTAATCACAGCTGTGTGAGAAGTGTAGGTTTAGAAGATCTCAATCAAGCAAAAGGGTGAAACACTATCGGAAAGAAAATAAGGAAGGAAGGAAGGAAGGAAGGAAGGAAGGAAGGAAGGAAGGAAGGAAGGAAGGAAGGAAGGAAGGAAGAAGGAAGGAAGGAAGGAAGGAAGGAAGGAAGGAAGGAGAGAGAGAGGGAGGGAGGGAGGAAGGGAGGGAGGGAGGGAGGAAGGAAGGAAGGAAGAAAGAAAGAAAGAAAGAAAGAAAGAAAGAAAGAAAGAAAGAAAGAAAGAAAGAAAGAATATCCCCCTCCATCCATCTCCCCCATCACTGAGCCCTTCTTAAAGAAATCTCAGGCCCCAGGGTTGTGAGTTTCATCTGTAATACTCCGGAGACTGAAATCTGAGGATAGATGTTGGAAGCCAGCTGAGGCAGGAAAGGCAAGAGTTTCTTGTGTCCCATTATCTTAACAATAGAGCTCCATCCTTAAGCAGAAAAAACAGAGTTACAGGCCCTGAGTTCAAGCACCAGTATATACAAAAAAAAAAAAAATAAATGTGGTCTAGGCTAGCGAAAATCACAATCCTATCTCAAAAATAACTATAGCAAAAGTCAGTATACACTGTGGAAATTGAACTGTGTAACTTGCAGGCAGGCTGGGAGGGAGAAACTGAGGGAAAGCAAAGAAAGGATTGAAATGTATTCATTGCCTGACTTATGAAATAGTAACTTCTTTGTATAACACCTTAATAACTGAAAAAAATAACCACAAGCTGGGCACTGGTGCCTCATGCCTGTAATCCTAGCTACCCAGGAGGCTGAGATCTGATGATCATGGTTCAAAGCCAGCCTGGGCAGGAAAGTTTGTGAGGCTCCTATCTCCAATTAACCACCAGAAACCCAAAGTGGCATTGTGGCTCAAGTGGTAGAGCACTTGCCTTGAGCTGAAGATCTGAGGGACAGCACCCAGGCCCAGAGTTCAAACCTCACGAAGACCATCCCCCCCAAAACAAAAAGGGTTTCCTAGGGGCAGGGAATGTGGCTCAGTGGTAAAGTGCTTGCCTAGCATGCATGGGGCCCTAGGTTCGATTCCTTGGTACCACATAAGATTAATGAAGAAAAAGAATCATTAAAAAATGTTTTTCCTAGAGTTACAAGGATTTTCTCTTATGTTTCTCTCTGGATATATAGGGCTTGAACTGGGCCTGAGTGCTGTCCCTGAGCTCCTTTTCTGCAAGGCTAACACTCTACACTTGAGCCACAGTGCCATCTCCAGCATTTACTGTGATAAATTGGAGGTAAGAGTCTTATCTCCAAAGTCCAGCTTGGCTTTGAACTGCAATCCTCAGCTCTCAGCCTCCTGAGTGGCTAGGATTACGGGAGTGAGCTACCAGCACCCGGTTATATTTTATTTTTAGTTTGCCTTTAATTCTGTGATCCATTTTAAGATCACTGGTCCAATTGTGTAAGCTTGGTTACTGTTGTTGTTGATGATGATTAAGCAGATGTTTCAATGAAGTGTTTATCTTCTCTTCTGAATTTCCTCTGTCCCTACAGCCACACAGCTGTGAATTTATTTCTAATTTACTAACTTCTAATGCATGAACAGCAGGATAAAGACTTACCTGCTAAGAAGAAAGGAAGGAGAATTTAGATACAGAAAATTGTTGAATTTTTTAAACAAATATTCCTTGGGTGCCAGTGTCCAAAAAGAAATATAGTCATTACCTGACTTACATAACTGTGACCCCTCTGTACATCACCTTTATAATAATAGAACAATTTGTAGGCACCATGACTCATACCTGTAATCCTAGCTATTCAGGAGGCTAAGATCTCAGGATTGCAGTTCGAAGCTAGCCTGGGCAGGAAAGTCTGTGAGACCCTTATCTCTGATAAACTACTCAAAAAAAGCTAGAAGTGGAAGTGGCACTGTGGCTCAAGTGGTAGAGGTCTAGCCTTGAGCTCGAGCTGAGCAATAGTGCCCAGGCCCAGAATTCAAGCCCCACAACCAATAACAACAGCAACAAAAAAATCCAATTGTAGACTCCTTATGGGTCTGAGACGGTGGCTCAGTGATAGAGTGTTTTGCCTTGCATGCTTGAGGCCCTGGTTCAATTCTTCAGCACCAAATAAGCAGAAAAAGCTGAAAGGGTTCTATGGCTCAAGTGGTAGAGTGCCACCCTTGAGCTGAAGAGCTCAAGGGACAGTGCCCAGACCCAGAGTTCAGGCCCTAAAACTGACCAAAAAAAAAAAAAAGCCAGAAGTGGCACAGTGGCTCAAGTGGTAGAATGCTCACCTTGAACAAAAGACACCTGGAGGCGACAGCACCCAGGGCTTGTCTCCAAGCCTGTGGGCAGACAAAAAAAAGCAAAAGAGTAAAAAAGAATAATTTTTAAAATCCACGTATTTCAATCATGCTGCTATTGTGGTCATGGGACAGAGATAGGACATTTATCAAGAAATGCCCTCCAAACCAAGTCCATGGAGAATTATTGAAAAAACTTGGCCAGATGCTGGTGGCTCACACCTGTAATCCTAACTACTCAGGAGGTTGAGATCTGAGGATCACACGTCAAAGACAGCTTAGGCAGAAAAACCCTGAAAGACACTTATCCACAATTAATCAGCAAACTACTGGAAGCAGAGCTGTGGATCAAGTGGTAGAGCACCAGCCTTGAGCAAAAAGGCTCAGTAAGAGCACAAGGCCCCAAGTTAAAGGAGATGGAGGGAAAGAAGAAAGGAAGAAAGGTAGGAAGGAAGGAAGGAAGGAAGGAAGGAAGGAAGGAAGGAAGGAAGAAAGGAAGGAAGGAAGGAAGGAAAGAATGAAGGAAGGCAGGCTTATCAAATGTCTTCCTGAACAGAGAGCCAGGCAAGGTGGTGTGTGTCTGTAATCCCAGCAATCAGAAGGCAGGGGCAAGAGAATTATAAGTTCCAGGCCACCTGGAATGCCATAGCAAAACCTTGTTTCAAAGAACAGGAGAGGAAGCCAAGTCCTGGTGGCTCCCATCTATAATCCTTGCTACTCAGGAGACTGAGATCTGAGGATCACAGTTCAAAGCCAGCCAAGGAACAAAAGTCTGTGACACTCATTTCCAATTAACCAAAAAGCCAAAATGGAGCTCAAGTGGTAGAGTAACAGCCTTGAGTGAAAAAACTCAGGGACAGCACCCACTCTCTGTTCAAGCCCCAGGACTGGCATGAGTGTGCGCATGCATGCACACATGCATGCATACACACACTCACACCACCACCACCACCACCATGACAACCACCATGACCACTACCATCCAAGCTCCTCGCCAGGCAGACAATTCAGACAGCAAAATGAAGCGGCCATCACTATTGCTTTCTCTGAAATCCACATTGCTAAGTGGCTGGCTGTATTTTCCAAAGATGGCTAAAAGAATAGTTTCACCTATATACTTTTCCTTAGTTTGTTTTGATTTTGAAACAGTGTCTCACTATATAGCCCAGACTGGCCTGGAACTTCTGTTTCTCCTGATTGCCAGCACATACCACCATACTTGGCTTTGAATATTTTTTAACCAAGACCCATATTAAGAAATGGTTAGGCCAGGCACACACCTGTAATCTTAGCTACTCAGGAGGGTGAGATCTGAGGATCATGATTCAAAACCACCCCAGGCAAGGAAAGTCCAAGAGACTCTTATCTCCAATTAATCAGCAAAAAGCCAGAAGTGGCACTGTGGCCCAAATGGTAGAGAATTTGCCTTGAGCTGAAGAGCTCAGGGACAGAGTCCAGGCCCAGAGTTCAAGCCCCATGACCACCACCAACAAAAACACATTTAAGCTAGGCAATGGTGGCTCCCACCACCTATAATCCTAGTTACTCAGAAAACTAAGGATCTGAGGATTGGGGTTGGAAACCAGCCCAGGCATGAAAATCTATGAGACTCTTATCTCCAATTAACCACTAGAAAACTGGAAGTGGAGCTGTGGCTGACAAAAAAGAAAGAAAAAGAAAGATGGATGTTTAGGTCAGGTGCTGCTGGCTCACACCTGTAAATCCTAGCTACTTAGGAAGCTGAGGTCTGAGGATCATGGTTCAAAACCAGCCCTGGCAGACAAATCTGAGATTCTTCTTTCTTTCTTTCTTTCTTTCTTTCTTTCTTTCTTTCTTTCTTTCTTTCTTTCTTTCTTTCTTTCTTTCTTTCTTTCTTTCTTTCTTTCTTTCTTTCTTTCTTTCTTTCTTTCTTTCTTTCTTTCTTTTGCTGGTCATGGGTCTTTCTTTCGTGTATGTGTGTGCATGTGTGTGTGTGCTGGTAATAGGACTTGAACTCAGAGAATGAGCTTTTGCTTGACTTTTCTGCTCAAGGCTGGCATAGCACAACTCAAGCCAGAGCTGTACTTCTGGCTTTTTGGTGATTAATTGGAGATAAAAGTCTCAAGGCCTTTTCTTCCCTGGCTAGCTTGGAACTACGAGTCTTACTTCTTACCCTCCTGAGTAGCTCAGAAAACAGGCATGAGCCACAGGCACCCAACTAGCTCCATGATATATTTATCTATTTGGACAGTTTATGATGTTTCCAGGTTGGTTTTTGTTATTTTATTTTTTTGCCTTTTAAAAGAATCTGAAATAGCACAGTTGTAGCTCAGTAATGAAAGCACATATGATTCTTTTTACAGGGTGATTTCTTAGTGGTAGAATTTCTAGGCTAAAGGAGCAAATGCTTTTCTTTTTTTTTTTTTGGGGGGTCCAGTCGTGGGCCTGAACTCTGGGCCTGGGCGCTGTCCCTCAGCTCTTCAGCTCAAGGCTAGCACTCTACCATTTGAGCCACAGTGCCACTTCCGGCTTTTTTCTTTTTGCTTATGTGGTGCTAAGGAATCGAACCGAGGGCCTCATGCATGCAAGGCAAGCGCTCTACCACTGAGCCACCTTCCCAGCCCCAGCAAATGCTTTTCTTAAACAAACAAACAAACTTATTTTCTGCCAGGCACAACTATAATCCTAGCTACTCAGGAGGCTGAGATCTGAGGATCACAGTTTGAAGCCAGCCAAAGTAAAAATGTCCGTGAGTCTTGTCTCCAATTAACCACCAGAAAACCCGGAGTGGTGCTGTGGCTCAAGTGGTAGAGTGCTAGCCTTGAACTGAAGAGCTGAGGGACAGCACCCAGGCCCAGAGTTCAAGCCCCATGACTGACAAAAAATTAATAATTCTATACTCTTCAGAAACACACACATATACATATCACCTTACAATTTCAAAAGGGTGTTCTCATACTGTCAGTCACTAGTTCGTTCAACGCTCATGACTCCTCCAGAGGGAGGAGACCATTATGAATTGCAACTTTTCAGAGAAAGCAAAGAGGTTTCATTAAGTGAAGTCATTCGCTTAGTGTGACACACACAACCAGCCAGTGGCTGAACCTGCCTGCCCTTCATGTCACCTGTTCCACACCCCTCCATTCCACCACCTCATGTCCACTCCTCACTTCATAACATTCCTGTGATAGAGACCTTCTAGACCCTTCTAGATCCATAATGGATGGCTGACCTTGCAACCACCATGAATGGAGCAAGAACGGTTTCTGTAAGAGCAAGTAGATCTTGGCCAATTTAGTTTTGTAGGATGATGTTCAGGGGCTCCATTCAGCAAGAAGTAGATAATTTCTGGGGCTCAGATGGTTCTAGCACTGCTTTCAAGGAGCCCAGAGAGATCCCTTTGGGCAATAGATCCTTGTCAGTTCACTAGTATAAATTAAAATTTCCACCATTAGATTTATTTACTTATTTATTTATTTTTCCCCAAAAACAATCATTGTGATTCTGGTTAAAATGCAAACCTGCAAAAAAAGGTCAGAGTCTGAACACTTGCTTACATGCCTCGATCTCCTAGCTGTCTTGGTTTCCTGACTGTCAATGCTACAGCATTGCATTGCAAATGTAGCCCTCAGCAAGGTGCTCACAAGAGTCCCTAAGTGCTAAGTAAAACCAGGTCTTCTGGGTGCTGCTTGGTTTTGGTAGCTGCTGGGGAAAGGAGCTGCAGAGGGTCATGACCGAAGAAATAGCAGTGCACCTGGGAGGAGCAGCTAATGGGCAGAGGAGGCCCTGGCCATGTGAGAAGGGATGTGGCCCTGGTGGGAGGTGGGGGCTGGTAGAGAGGATAGATGGATGGTTGAGAATTCCAAGTACTGTTGTCCTGTTGTCTGGGAAACCCATAAAGGTGACAGACCAAGGCGGCTTTCATCTTTCCTTCCCATCTCAGCAGGTGGGGCCCACCCTGGGTGGCTGGGGAAGAGGGGGAGGAGGAGGAGGAGAAAGGCAATCAGGTTCTGGCTAAGGGTGGGTTCACACTCTCCAGGGAACTATAACATTGGCTCTAGAACAGTCTGGTTCAGAATTTGGAGCAATGTGGCCAGACGGGGCGCATGGCTGTGTATGATGGCAGGCGTGGGTGTTTTATGGCTGTGGTGATGCAGGTTTGCCGGTTTATATGACTTGCCTTTTAATGTTCTGCATCTCAGGCATTGTTTTTGCAGTGCTCTCTCTCTCTCTCTCTCTCTCTCTCTCTCTCTCTCTCTCTCTCTCTCTCTCTCTCTCTCTCTCTCTCTCTCTCTCTCTCTCTCTCTCTCTCTCTCTCTCTCTCTCTCTCTCTCTCTCTCTCTCTCTCTGCTCCTGTCATCTTTCCTTTGTTTCTGATCTTTTGCAGAGACATCACATAGAAGGGCAGAAGCAATGCAGTTCCTATGGCGTGCACCACACGTCTGTACACACAGGTGACCATTGTGGCCCACTTCATCCTGCAGCTCAAGGATATCCACACACATAGGACCAAGGATCAGGCTTTGTTAAAGCAGGAAGCAGGCAACTTGCAACTCAGACTTTGCCCTTCACCCTTCTCTCCACCAAAGATCTATTAAATGTGCAGACACAGAAATATGCTTATGCTGGCAATGAGGCTTGAACTCTGGACCTCATGCTCTTGCTTAGCATGTTTTGCTCCAGACTAGTGCTTTACACACCATTCGACTGACCTCTCCAATTTTGACCTTTTTCTGGTTAATTGGAGAGAAATTTTCCATGGATTTGTCTGCCCTGGCTGGTTTTCAACCTTGATCCTCAGATCTCAGCCTCTTGAGTGGCTAGGATTAGAGACATGAGCTATTAGCACTAATGTGAGAAAAAGTCTTTTCTATCAAAGGAGTTTTCTTCATTTTTGTTAATATTGAGAGATTTTCTTTTCTTTTTCCATTTTGTCCACTATGGGTCTTTAACTCTGAGCCTGGGAACTGTCTCTGAGCTCTTCAGCTCAAGGTGAGAGCTCTACCAATTGGGCCACAGTGCCACTTCTGGTTTTCTAGTGGTTTATTGGAGATAAAGAGTCTCATGGACTTTCCTGCCCAGGCTGGCTTTGAACTGTGATCCTCAGATCTCAGCCTCCTGAGTAGCTAGGATTACAGGTGTGAGCCACCAGTGCCTGGTGAGAATTGTTTTTCTGAAGGGTTCCTGCTTTGGCCAGGTGGCTTGACCCTTGTTAAGTACACTTTACTTACAAACTTCCTTTTCCTGAACACCTGAGAAGCTCTTTGAATATTAATTACATCTACATCCCTTTCCACATTGTGAGCCTGAGCTCAGCCAATGGGAGCAGAGGGGTGGTGCCTGCTGGATCATGGATAGAAAGGGAACAGCCAGCCTGCCGGCTCTGTGTAGTTGCTTGCCAGCTTTTTGACTGATGGTGCATTCTTCTGTAGAAATAAACTTAGTCTTGATGAGTTCCGTTTGAGATACCCAGGAACTGAAAATCCACTTTACTGTCCAAGTCCTTAACCTACACAACCTGGAAGTCTGCATGCATACAGAAGAGGTAGGGCTTGCTGCCTGTCCTGAGCACACCAAGGTTGCTCTATAATTGACCATAATGCACTTGTACTGAGACAGGAGATAGCATGGGCTAGACTAGAATCTCCATCAGCTCTGTGACCTTGTCTCTATCTCCTGGCTGTTCATTTGCCCATTCAAACAATGGAGTTCCTGCTTAGCAATCTCTATGTTCTTCTCCAGTCCCGTTGGCCTTGTCCTCTTGCTTTTCCCAGGCTCCTTCTTCTCTACTATATATTTAAGACATTTTTAAAATTTGTTTATTCCTGGTGCCAGTTATGGGACTTGAACTCAGGACCTGGGCACTGTCGTTTATCTTTTACTCACAAGGCTGGTGCTCTACCACTTGAGCCACAGCCTCACTTTTGGCCTTTTGTTACTCATTAATTGGAGATAAGAATTGCACAATCTTTTCTGTCCAGACTGGCTTTGGATAGCAAGCCTCAGGTCTCAGCCTCTTGAGTAGCTAGGATTACAGATATGAGGTATTAGTGCCCAACAATCAATTATATCTCTAAATGAAGTGAAACATACATAAAATATTAATTTCAATGTTGGACAATAAAGTGCTATAATGAATCCTCCATCTTAGACTGTCTCTTTGTCAATCATATAACTTTCTACTCTGTCAAGTCCCTTAATAATGGCAGCCCTTATGGCCAAATAGTTCCTAACAGGTGACAGCCCCCTCCCCACACACCAGGGAGGGACTCGAGGGAGACACATATTTTGTAAGACAGACATTCAGACAATGGCACTCAATCATCCCCCTAAACTCATGTCTTTTCTACTTTCAAAACACATTAACTCACCTGGCACCAGTGGCTCACACTTGTAATCTTAGGTGTTCAGAATGAGATCTGAGGTTCGTGGTTCAAAGCCAGCCCAGACAGGAAAGTCCATGAGACTCTTATCTCCAATTAACCACCAGAAAACCAAAAGTGGTGCTGTGGCTCAATTGATAAAGTGCTTGCCTTGAGCTGAAGAGCTGAGGGACAGTGCCTGTACCTAGAGTTCATGTGCCATGACCACCAAAAACCCCCAAGAAAACAAAATAGACACATTAACTTCATCGCAGTATTCCCCATCCCTCCATCCACAAAAAAGTAAACTTTGTCACTTATTCCAGCATCAACTTTAAAGTCTAAAATCCCCAGTATGACCAAAGTCACATACAGACAGCTTTAAATAATGCTTCCTTCTGAGTTTGTACACCAGTGGAATCCAATGTATAGTTCTAAAACACAATGGCAAATTGGCATAGAATGGACATCCCCATTTCAAGAGGGCTACATAGAACAGAAGAAAGGAATAGCCATTAAGTCTCCCAAATCCAACAGAGTGAGCAACATTAAATCTCAAGGATGGAGATGTGTCATCTTAATGAAATTCCATTTCATGGACACTTAAGGCCTCAGGAAGACTTTCCTAGGTGATGCTCAAGTTTCTGCTCATGCTGAAATTTCATGCCTATGACTTCTTTAGGTTGAGGCTGTACATTGTGGCTTTGTGCTTGTGTGTGTGTGTGTGTGTGTGTGTGTGTGTGTGTGTGTGTGTGTGTGTGTGTGTGTGTATAGCCTGGTCTTCCATCAGTCCTCTCAATATTGTCGTAGCAGAGATCTTGATAAGACTCCAGTGTCACAGCCTGCTCTCTATAGCAGCTCTATGATAAAGTGCTTGCCTTCAGCTGAAGAGCTAAGGGACAGTGTCTGGACCTAGAGTTCAAGCCCCATGACCACAAAAAACCCCCAAGAAAACAAAATAGACACATTAACTTCATCCTAGTATTCCCCATCCCTGCACCCACAAAAAAGTCAACTTTGCCACTTATTCCAGCATCAACTTTGTCTAAAATCCCCATTGTGACCTAAGTCACATACAGACCAGTTTTAAATCATGCTTCCTTTTGAGGCTGTATGCCAGCAGAACCCAATGTATAGTTATAAAATACAATGGCAGACTGGCAAAGAATGCACATCCTCAGGCTGGGAAGGTGGTTCAGTGGTAGAGAGCTTGCCTTGCATGCCTGAGGCCCTGGGTTTGATTCCTTAGCACTACAAAAGCAAAAAGAAAAAAGCCAGAAGTGGCACTGTGGCTCAAGTGGTAGAGCACTAGCCTTGAGCTGAAGAGCTGAGGGACAGCACCCAGGCCCAGAGTTCAGGCCCCATGAATGGACCCCCCCCCAAAAAAATAATGCGCATCCTCATTTCTAGAGGGCTACATAGAACAGAAGAAAGGAATAGCCATTAAGTCTCCAAAATCCAACAGAGTAAGCAACATTAAATCTCAAGGCTGGAGATGGGTCATCTTTATGAGATTCCATTTCGTGGACACTCAAGGCCTCAGGAAGACTTTCCTAGGTGATGCTCAAGGTTTCGCTCATGCTGAAATTTCATGCCTATGACTTGTTTAGGCTGAGGCTGTACATTGTAGCTCTGTGCTTGTGTGTCTGTGTGTGTGTGTGTGTGTGTGTGTGTGTGTGTGTGTGTGTGTAGCCAGGTCTTCCATCAGTCCTTTCAATATTGTCCTAGCAGAGATCTTGATAAGACTCCAGTGTCACAGCCTGCTCTCTATAGCAGCTCTGTCCCTGAAGTAGGACCCTGTCTGGTCATCAAGGCTTTTGCAAGCATCCTTTGAAATCTGGCAGGAGGAAGCCATGCCTCCATAACTCCCACCTTCAAATTGCCTGTGGAATTCACTGTATGTGGACACTATACAAACAAGGCTTGCATTGTGCTGGCCTGAGGCAAATCTTGGCCCTTGGAGCCACAGCTGGGGGTGTGGCAGAGGAGTGCTGTGGTAGAATGTAGGGATCAGACACAAGAACACCTCTGGGCAAGGAGCCCCGTAGGTCCCACAGGTACTCTGGGCCTGTGAGGGGATGGGTAACCCTAGAAATCTCAGACATGCCTTCTAGAAGCTTCTTTCTAGCCTTTGCTAATCTCCATATGATTACTTGTTCACAACTTTGCTTTTCTGTCCTCAGCACACTTTGTGTATGTGTGTGTATGTGTGTGTGTGTATGTGCACACTTACTTGTATGCATGCATGTGTGCATCCTGGTCTTGGGGTTTGAACTCAAGACTTTGTGCTCTCCCTTAGCTATTTTGCTCAAGGCTGGTGCACTGGAGCCACACCTCCATTTTTGGCTCTTTGCATGGGTACTAGGACTTGAACTGAGGACTTTGAACTCTTGCTTAGCTTTTATGCTCAGGGCTGGTGCTCTAACACTTGGGCCACATCTCCACTTCTGGCTTTGCTTTTTGGCTCATTAGATAAAGATAAGAGTCTCATAGATTTGTATATAACCAGCCTTGCTTTGAATCGTGATCCTCAGATCTCAGCCTCCCTGAGTAGCTAGGATTACAGGTATGAGCCACTAGTGCTCAGCTTGAACATTCTTTTTTGACTCTTTACATGGACCGTCTCAGAACTTTCCAGATCTTTCCATGCTCATTCCTTCCTGAGTGTAAATACTGGGCTTCAGATCATTTGATAATTCCTCTCTTCTTGCATTTTACAAGAAGCTATTCAGAGAAGCCACATAGATTCCTGAACCTTTGCTCCCTGGAGAGATTTCTCCTGCCTGATTCCAGAGCATCACCCCACACATTCTGCCTTCTATAGCTTCTGAGGAGAGGGACAGAATTCACCCAGCATCTTTGCAAGTTCACAGCAAGGCTGGCCTTTCCTCTTGTTTCTTTCTCACACTTTGCTCAGCACGTCTAACTGAGGGTCCATTTCAGCTGATTCTAAGTCCTGACTGCAACTGCTGAGAACACAGTTGTTTTCCCTCCCTACCACTTTATTCTCACAGAACCCATTGCCTAATGCTTCCTTTACAAAAAAGCAAGACTCCTCATGGCATTCATCTCCAAACCCTTCTAGCTTGGGCCCTGTATCCAGCTCCAAACCCACTTCCACATTGTTAGATATTTAGGAGAGCCACCACAGTGTACCCCATGGCTCTGGGCTCCATCTTTTGTCGTTTTAGTCCATCGTTATGACTATAACAAAATACCAGAGGCTATTAACAAGAGAAACTTGTGTTTTATTGCCTTGAAAATGGAGACAAGTTCATGGCCCAGCTGTCAGAGGCTCAATTGTCAGATGATGCTACACTTGGCTTCCAACATGGTGCTTGGAACATAGCATCTTTGGATGGGGACAGACACATGCTGAACATGGACACCAATGGTCAGACTCCCCTTAGATTCCTTTCTGATAGCATTAATCTCTCCACAAGGTCAGAGCCTTCCTGGCCTAAACACCTTCCCAAGTCACCACCTTCTAACACTGAGAGAATGGGGATTAATTGTTCAGCATGTGAACTCGTGTGTGTGTGTGTGTGTGTGTGTGTGTGTGTGTATGTGTGTGCACTCAGATCACAGTGATCTCACTTTCTGCATCTCTGATATAAAACATTCTGAGTGCTAAACAAGTATATTCAGGACTTCCATGTGAAATCATATGAGCACCAGGAAACATGCCAGGAACTTTAGATAGAGGGAGAAAGGATGATGGTTAGGATTTTTTTTTTTTGCCAGTCATGGGGCCTGAACTCTGGGCTTGGGCGCTGTCCTTGTACTTTTCAACTCAAGGCTAGTGCTCTACCACTTGAGCCACAGCACCACTTCCTGTTTTTCTAGTAGTTTTTTGGAGACAAGACTCTCACAGACTTTCCAGCCTGGGCTTGTTTTGAATCGTGATCCTCAGATCTCAGCCTCCTGAGTATCTAGGGTTACAGAAGTGAGCCACCAGCGCCCGCCTTTTCTAGGATTTTTATCCCTTTCTGCTGAATAGAATTAAACACACTGTGAACAAAAGTGTCAGTTTGTCCTCTGTATCTTGGTATTATTTCCAGGCCACCATTGTGATTTCTGAGAACTGGGATAAAAAGATTCATGAAGCCAGCTTTCCAAATATATAGCTTGGAGCTATATTTGGTGATGTCCATTCAAACAGCATAAGCTCATTTATGAATTCTAATTTGTATTTCACTCAGGAATCACATAGAATTAGACACCAGACTAAGGTGAGCTATATGGAAATGAAATGGACAGAACTCGAGACTTCAAAATTCTGTTGGTCAGCCAGGCCCTGGGGGCTTATGCTTGTAATCCTAGCTACTGAGGGGGCTGAGATCTGAGGATTGCAGTTCAAAGCCAGCCCTGGTAAGAAAGTCGATGAGACTCATGAACCACCACAAAACTGGAAGTGGTGCTGTGGCACAAAGTGGTAGAGCGCTAGCCTTGAGCAAAAAGAGCTCAGAGACAGCATCTAGTCCCTGAGTTCAAGCTCCACAATAGACCAAAAAGAAAAGAAAAAAAAAAAAACAAGACCAAGGATACTAGCCAGGCCCTGAGTTCAAGCCCCAGGACAAGCACAAAATAATAATAAAAATAGATGCAATCATGGTTCTAATGTCTGAATTAGCTCTTACTTGTTTGAATTCTCTTTATGAAGGGATTGAGCTACTAGGGGATACTGTGAGGAGGTGAGGAGTACAGAAGTAAGGCCATTCTCAACGTTTTTGTGTGACCCAACACTCAGTTCCATAACCTTGATGGCTGAGTTGTGGGGTGAGTTTTATAGTCCTTGCCTTCCTTCTCAGGGGTGCAAAGCATTCATTGAGTTCTTCAGGTAATGATGGTAGTGTGCATGCTCTTAGGAGGTCTCCTCATCTCTATCATCATGTGAATTAGTAATGGGGTTTACACAGCCATGCAAAACCACCTCCACCAGCACATTGACCCTATGGGAAGGTAAATATATGGGCATACTAACACTCAGGCTGAGTCTGAACCAGTGAGACAGATGGCTTGCACCATGAACAGCTCCTCTAGGGTGGAAACCTGCAAGCTGGATTTCTATCTCTATCAACAAAAGACTTGACGTCCTACAGGGTCTTCTCATGACAGACAGGGTTGCAACTGGCACCTGTAGGATCACAGATCAGCTCCACAACACTGATTGATGGTTTATAGTGGGTCTAGTAAAAAAAAGAAAAAAAGGAGACAAAGCATTCTCCTCCCTTTCTTCCTTTCTTCCATTTCTCCCTTCCCCTTTCATCGCTCCCTCCCTTCCTCTTTCTTCCTTCCTTTCCTCCCTCCCTCCCTTCCTAGCTTTTCTCCCTTTCCTTCCCTCCCTTCTGCTATCCCTCCTTCATTATTTCCTTCCTTCTTTGTTTTTCCTCTTCCTCCTCCTCCTTCCTCTTCCTGTTTCCTTTCTCTTTTTCCTTCTTTCTCCTTCCTCCTTCTTCCTTCTCCTCCTCCTTCTTTCTCCTCCTCCCACCTTTCTCTCCTTCCTCTTCTCTCTTACTCCCTGCTCCTTCTTCCCCTCTTTTGTCTTCTCCTCCTCCCCTTCCTCCTCATTTTCTTCTCCTTCTCTTGTTCTTCCTCGTCATCTTTCTTTCTGTGTGCCAGTCTCAAGGCTTGAACTCAAAACCTGGGCCTTGTCCCTTCATTTTTTTTAACTCAAGGCTAGTGCTTGCCACAGCTCCCCTTCTTGTCTTTTGGGTTGTTAATCTGTGATAAGTGAGTCTCACAAACTTTCCTGCCAGAACTAGCTTGGAACCATGATCCTCAGGTCTCAGTCTCCTGAGTAGCTAGGATTACAGGTGTGAGCCACCAGTGCCTAATTCTCACATTAACTTTTAGCCCACTTAAAAAAATCTGAAGAAAGAATTTGGAATTCTCTCACATCTATTTTCCCCCTCTGTTTTCTCCCAACAGTGGCAGCTATGTGCTGCCTTAAATCAATGCCTTGTTACAGAGTCCTGGGAGAGAAGATGAGGCAACCTCCTGCCTGCTTCTATGCCTCTGGTCTCCATGCACCTTCCAGTCATAAGCCGAGCATGGTTGCCAGACCCAAGTTTCTACAGCTCCCTCCCATCCTTCCTCCAAAGTATTCAATAACTCCCTATTGCCAGAATGAAGAGTGAACTGCAAAGGAAGTGCATGCCAGGTTCCAATGTCTATCTCTAATTTTCAATTTTTCATCTATCTATCTATCTATCTATCTATCTATCTATCTATCTATCTATCTATCTATCTATCTATCTATCTATCTATCTATCTATCTATCTATCTATCTATCTATCTATCTATCTATCTATCTATCTATCTATCTATCTATCTATCTATCTATCTATCTGTCTATCTATCTATCTATCTATCTATCTATCTATCCATCTATCTATCTATCTATCAATCAATCAATCAATCTATCTATCTATCTATCTATCTATCTATCTATCTATCTATCTATCTATCTATCTATCTAATCTATCTATCTATATTGGTTCTGGTATGAGGACTTGAACTCACGCCCTAGACACTGACTCTGAGCTTTTTCACTCAAGACTTGCATTCTACCACTTGAACCACAGTTCCACTTCTGGCTCTTTTGGTGGTTCAATGGAGATAAGAATCTCACAGACTTTCCTGCCTGGTCTGGTTTTGAACCAGGATCCTCAGACCTCATCTTCCTGAGTATCTAGGATGACAGACATAAGCCACGGTTCCCAGTAGATAGTATTCATTTCCATTCTTACCTATAAATAGATTTATTGACTGTAAGATGGGACATAGAGCATTGTCTTCAGAGTAATGGCTTTGCCAAGATCTAGCCAGCCTCTAAAGAAAGCCCTTCTTCTGGCTTGCTCACACTAGAGATGAGAGTAGAGGAGCTCGGAATGCTGCTCCAGGAAGGACGCCATCATGTTCTTCTGTGAGGGGAGAGATGTGGCCCTCCATTGGGCTGTGTCTTCATGGGAGGAGAAGATTGTCTGGCCCAAAGCCCAGGTAAACATCTACTTCTCCCACCATGCATCATTCTTGACTGACAGCAGCTTTTATGAGTGAATAGCTAGGCGTGGTGATAGTCATGGGAGAGCCTGGGAGAGCAAGTGAGGGCCTTTGGCCTTGTGTAGTCTAACCCCCATCCCCTTCTGATGGGGAAACTGAGCTCCTGAGAGGTGCCTCTGTTCTCTCATCTTCTCTTTTCTTAATCTGAGGCACTGAGGGGTTGAGATCACCTTGAAAAAGCAGAGGGCTGTGTTGATCTGCTCAGCCAGGGGCAGAGAACATTCCAGATATACTCCTAAATCCAAGGAGAGCCGAGGCAGAGAAGAGAATAGGAGAGGAGAGAATAGACATGCCTCTGTTTCAGAGAAATAGAATGCAATCCCAGAGCAGAGACAAGAACAGGAGAGACTTCAGAACCTATGTGGAAACTTCCTCGCTTGCTTGCTTGCTTCCTTGCTTTCCTTCCTTCCTTCCTTCCTTCCTCCCTCCCACCCTCCCTCCCTCCCTCCCTTCCGTTCCCTACCTTTCCCTTCCTTTCTGTTCCTTTCACTCCCTTCCTTCCTTCCTTCAATCTTTCTTTCTTTCTTTCTTTCTTTCTTTCTTTCTTTCTTTCTTTCTTTCTTTCTTTCTTTCTTTCTTTCTTTCTTTCTTTCTTTCTCTTTTTCTCTTTCTTCTTTTTTTTTGGGTCAGTGATGGGGCTTGAACTCAAGGCCCAGGCTCTGTCTCTAAACTCTTTTGTTCAAGGCTAATTAGCACTCTACCACTTAGAGCCACAGCACCACTCTGGTTTTTTGCTGGTTCATTGAAGATAAGAGTCTCAAGGACTTTCCTTCCCTGGCTGGTTCTAAACCACAATTCTCATATCTCAGCCTCCTGAGTAGCTAGGATTACAGGTGTGAGCTGCCAGCGTCCAGCTTAGAATTTCTTACTATAAAAACAGAGTCAGTGGCTGGGAAGGTGGCTCAGTGGTAGAGCGCTTGCCTTGCATGCATGAAGCCCTGGGTTCAATTCCTCAGCACCACATAAGCAAAAAGAAAAAAGATGGAAGTGGCGCTGTGGCTCAAGTGGTAGAGCGCTAACCTTGAGCTGAAGAGCTGAGGGACAGCACAAAGGCCCAGAGTTCAGGCCCCACAGCCAGACCCCCCCAAAATAAAGAGAAAAAAGAAAAGAACAGAGTCAGGGGCTGGGAAGGTGGCTCAGTGGTAGAGTGCTTGCCTTGCATGCATGAGGCCCTGGGTTCAATTCCTCAGTGCCACATAAGCAAAAAGTAATAAGCTGGAAGTGGCACTGTGGCTCAGGTGTTAGTGTTAGCCTTGAGCTGAGGGACAGCGTCCAGCCCAGAGTTCAGGCCCCACAACCGGACCCCCCACACACAAAAAAGAAAAACAGAGTCAAGCACCAGTAGCTCACACCTGTAATCCTAGCTGTTCAGGAGACTGAGATTTGATGATCATAGTTTGAAAACATCCCAGGCAGGAAAGTCCATGAGACTCTTTTCTCTAATGAATCAGAAGAAAACTGGTTGCGGAGATTTAGCTCAAATGTTAGCATGCCAACTTTGAACAACAACAACATAAAACTCCTCAGATACAGTGCTCAAGTTTCAAGTTCAAGCCCCAATAGTTGCACACACAAATGAAAAAAAAAAAGAATATATTAAGAAACAGTGATTGCTTTCTACCGAAAACCTGAAAGGGATGAAGAGGTGAACTTGTTAGGAATCTGTGTACCAGAGCTGGAAGTGTGGCTCTAGTGATACAGTACCTGCCTGTCAAATGTAAGACCCTGAGTTCAAATCTCAGTTCTGCCAAAAAAAAAAAAATCTAAGCATTGCTATGGGCAGTATTAAGTTGATCAGAGTGTTTGTCAAGGGGAGTGTTTGTGCCTTGAATCACAATGGGGGCAGGCATTCTCTGTCATTAAAATTTGAAGATAGATAAACAGTAAATATTGCTGGGGGTAATTCTTGCAGTGAGGAAAGACATGGAAGTTCCAACTCTGGCTGGCCCAAAGCCATAGTGCCAGGGGTATTTATCTAAAGCTTAACCAAACCATCTGAGCTGCAGAGGTGAGGTACAATTTGGAAGGCACTCTTTTTACACAGTTATGTTTGAGAGGTGTAATAGTAACAGTTTGGCTGGATGCTTGTGTCTCATGCTTATCATCCTAGCTACTCAGAAGCCTGAGATCTGAGAATCGAGGTTCAAAGACAGCCCAGGCAAGATAGCCCGTAAGACTCTTATCTCCAATGAACCACCAGCAAAAGGAAGTGTATCTGTGGCTTAAAGCGGTAGAGTACTAACCTTGACCTAAAGAGCTCAAGGGCAGCACCTAGTCCCTTAGTTTAAGCCCTGAGACTGACAAAAGAAAAGAGAAAGTGGGGGAAGGGAGAAAGAAAGGAAAAAAGGAAGGAAGGAAGGAAGGAAGGAAGGAAGGAAGGAAGGAAGGAAGGAAGGGAGGGAGGGAGGGAGGGAGGAAGAAAGGAAGAAAGAAAGGAAGGAAGGAAGAGAGGAAGGAAGGGAGGAAGAAAGGAAGGGAGGAAAGAAAGAAGGAAGAGAACTATAAGAAAGTTATTTTCATTCATGGAGGAAAGTGGCTTGAATGACAGAATGCTCATCGGATGCAGTCTTAACCACTGACTTTGGGAAATTACTTAATATCTCTGACTTTGAACGTCACCTTTACAGTGTGTGAATGAGCCTGGTGCATATCAGGATCATTGTGTGGATGGGCAGCACACAGTAGGATTTCAGTTGATGGCTGTCCCTCCTCTCCAAGTATCTGTTGTCCACAACATTCCACCAGAACCTCTCTGAGATGTCTGTCTGTTGATGAGCTGGCAAAGAGGCCTCTCTGCCAACTTCCACAATGCTATATTATGGGATGCAGAAACAGCTTTCTGCCATTAAACCTGTGAGGAAAGAACACTTGCTCATTAGAACTGCTCAGTGTGACTCTCCCAAAGGTCATCTCAGTTCTGCAATCCAGACTTGTAGGTTCTTGACATAGACCACTTTGTGCCTCTTGACCTATAGAAATGAAAACCTGATACAAACATCTAAATCGAGATCATGGCTGCAGAAGTAATTTTCCTTTCTGGATGGATGGCACAGTCCCAGGTCTTTTGCAATTACAAACAAATGGAAAGCAGCAGGATTAATCAAGAATGGGGAACTTTTAAACCCACAGAAGTTAAAAGCAGGGGAAGTTGACTGACACATGTAATGATAAAATCTAGACTATTTTGGCGTCAAGTATGGCTTGATCCAGGTACTCAATATCATTTCTTAGCATTAAAAGTCTTATTGTACTTTTGATCACCCAAGGTAAATACAACTACTGGAATTGACCCATGAGTTATTAGGCTGTTGAAATTCTTCTGTGACCACCTGCCTAGATGATCATTGTCTTCCTAATTGATGGCTTTGATGAGACCGCCTCCAGGTCTCATTAGAATTTTAGAGGAATCTCACTGTACAGAACCATAAAAGAATATGATACTAGGGTAGAAAAATGTCAGTGTACTACACACCCCCACTCCAAACTCCAATGGTTTCATAGAGGATTAAATCGAGACTTAAAAAGTAGTGATTGCCTCTCCCACCCAAATATACAGAAATTCTATGACATATCTGGTGTTGTAATGTAGATTTCTTGATCTTAATGGAATCAGCTTTTTTTTACTTCTATATTTTTGCTGCAACTGGGGTGGAAATAGGGTTGATAATAATAGCCTCTTGAAGATGAAACTAGCTGTCTTTTTTTGCCAGTTTTGGGGCTTGAATTTAGGGCCTGGGAGCTGTCTTTGAACCTGTGTGTGCTCAAGGCTAGTGCTCTACCACTTGAGCCACAGCTCTACATTTGAGCATTTTTTGGAGTAGTTTATTGGAGATAAGAATCTCATGGGCTTTCCTGCCCAGGATTGGTTTCAAACTGAGATCCTCACATCTCAGCCTCCTGAGTTGCTAGGAATACAGACTAGCTGTCCCATTCGGTTCCTTTGCTGAGAATTAGGACTCTTCTGGAAACTCTCAGCAAACAGGAGTCAGCTGTGGAGGGTAGTGTTGGCAGATGGCAGCAGGTGGATGTCAAGCTGCAGAGCACAGGGCCCTGTCCATGTTTGCTGACCCCTCTCCCCTGTGAGCCAGAGGCTCCTGGATCTGGTGTGACTTGTTCCTACTTGCACTCTCCAACACGTCTTCCATTAAATGATAACATTGTCCCCACATCATCCACGGTGGTTTTGAACACTCAGATCTCGGTTCTGCTGTGCAGAAAGACCTACTGGGCTAGAATCTCAAATGTTGCTTCCATCTTTGTTTTGTTAGCATCAGGACTGAACCTCTTTGAAGGCTCACTTGGTCCTTTTAAGGGATCTTTTACTCAACATCACCAGACAAGTGAGACAGACCTTCCTTCCTTCTTTCAATAAATTACCTTCCAGCCTTCCTTATCTTCTTGGGGCTCACACCTGTCATCCTAGCTACTCTGGAATCTGAGACCTGAGGATCATGGTTTCCAAACCAGCTTGGGCAGAAAAGTCCATAAGACTCATCTCCAATAAACCACTCAAAAGCTAGCAGTGGAGGTGTGTCTCAAGCAGTAGAATGACAGCCTGGAGCAAAACAGCCAAATGAGAGTTTGAGGTCTTGAGTTCAAGTCCCATTACTGGCACATACACACAAGAAAATTTGTCTTGTAGACTTGGCCACATATGTCTGAAAATTGGTTCTTCATGGGAACCTAGTGTCAAGTCTGTCTAGCCTTGGGTTTGCCTCAGGTTTGGCCTTTTGTTTTCAACATTTTGACTCTTAGATCTTAGATCTGTCATTCCTTCAGAGAGAGAGATCGTATTCCATTCCATTGCAACCTCTAAAATACTACACAGAATGCCACATTCATCTCAGTCACAACATCTTATCACATCTTCACAGGAAAAATGACTTCATGAAGTCTACTTTGCTTCAAGTTCTATTTGAACTGTGTGTGTTTGTGTGTATGACTTCTGGGGCTTGAACTAAGGGCCTAGGCACTGTCCCTTAGCTTTTTCACTCAAAGCTCAGTACTCTTCATCTTGAGCCATATGCCTCACATCTGCAGGAGTATTTTGGAGTATTTTTGGTGATTCATTGAGAAATAAAAGTCTTACAGACTCTCCTACCTGGGCTGGCTTTGAACTGTGATCTTCAGATCTAAGCCTCCTGAGTAGCTAGGATTACAGGTATGAGCCACTAGCACCTGGCTCTGGCCCCATTTGAACTAATTCTGTCTAAGAGAGAGAGAGAGAGAGAGAGAGAGAGAGAGAGAGAGAGAGAGAGAGAGAGAGAGAGAGAGAGAGAGAGAGAGAGAGAGAGAGAGGACGGACAGACAGACAGACACACAGACACACAGACAGACAGACAGAGATAGAAGGAAAGACAGAGATAGAGACAAAGATAAAGAGAGAGAGAATGACTTCTCTTTGGCTCCACTGAGCCTTCTTGGGTTAGAAGCAAAGTTTTCCCTTTTTGTTTTGATTTTGGTTTCTGAGGAGTTAGCAGTAGGTCTAATTAATGTCATCAAAAGGACAGCATTTAATTAACTAAATAACATATTGAGTCTAATGAGAACATACTTCAGCACCCACTAGGTGGTAATGGTCTCTGAGACTAATTCCCAGGAGGCCTGTGATTGGATACAGAGAAATCTCTGTCCACCAGTGTCAGCGATCCCCCTAGAGTTGCCAGAAATGGGGCAGCCATGGTGCCATGCAGGCAGAAGAGGTCTTGGCTTTGCAGTCTCCATCTGGAGAGGGCAGTAGGGGTGATGGTGGCTTCACTTGGAAACCCACAGGCATGTGAAAATGAGCTTTGCTTTTCAAAAGCTCTCTCTATTTCTTGGTGTTTTCCAGTCCCCACTGAAGTCTGACCATGACCTGGAAAGGATGGGGCTGTCTGTCTGAAAGCTGTGATTGCCCACTTCATTCCCTTTGTTGCTGCTGAGTGTGTGGATGTGGGTGCCCTCTGCTGGACACTAGCGGATCAACACCCACGTTTCTTCAGACCCCAAAGCCCTTTTACCACCTGGGATTAAACCTTCTGAATAAGAACTTTTAGGGGGCTTAAATAGGAACTACCATGATTCATTCATTAAAAGAAAAAAAAGAACAAATGATAAGGAACCTCAGATCTTTTCAGTCACAAACAGACCCCCTGAAAGGATATCCCAAAGAAATGAACTCTGTGTCTGGGGAATGACATGCATCTGTTCTCCCTGCGTTCACGTGTTTACTGAGACCTCCATCTTGGTCTCTCATTTTGTTTCCCCACAGATGTGAGAATATTTTCCTATAAAGTGATCCTGACCCATACTTTGGAGTCCTGGGTCCTGGGTTTGACTTTGTTATGTAAAAGCTGTGTATAGGGTTGTTGTTGTTACTATTATTTGCAAAAGAAGAAAGGGGTTTGTTTGGGATCTTCAGAATTGCAATTCAGGACAGTAACATCTGCATAGCTCTACAGCCATTTTCTGCAGAAAGCAGGAATGTGGGGGTGGAGCCTCTATTGAGCAGCTGGTGTTGGTTTCTTGCTAGGTGAGGGAAGCTGGTTCATGGGAAATCTTCTATAGGAGTTGAGTGGAGAGACTCTGTGACAGGAGCCATATTACTAATTGGAAGGAAACTCAAGAATGCAGATACATAGTCCAAGGGCCAGAAAAGTATGTAAAAAGAAAGCCTTGGAAGGCATTTTGAGTCATCTTGGCAGCCAGTCTTGTTCTAGATGAGAACGCAGAGGTGGCCCGAATTTACCTTCCCATCAGTGGCTGGTGTTCTGCCTAAGACATGCTTCACAATGGTCTCCTGATTCCCTTTGGGAAAAACCTCTTCCAATGACATCTTCTCCATGAGCCCATGACTCGTGTCTGTCATCTGAGCTACTCAGGAGGCTGAGATGTGAGGATTGTAGTTCAAAGCCAGTGTAGGGCAAGAAAGTCTGAGAGACTTAAAAATCTCTAATGAATCACCCAGAAAGCCAGAAGTGGAGCTGTGTGGCTCGTGGACTCGTGGAGCTAGTGGTAGAGCACAAGCTTTGAGTGAAAAAGCTGAGACACAACATCCAGGTCCTGAGTTCAAGCCTCAGTACTGACACCAAAAAAATTTTAAGGTGATTTTATCATGATTTTTTTCCTATTTTCCTCAAATTGAAGCATCTCTCAGAACACCTGTTTCCTTTTCTCAAGTGTCTCAGGGGAGGAACTCTGCTGATGATTTACTTTTCCCAGATTTCCCCGTTATGATGGTGCCATAAAAGCAGCCTTGGTGCTAGCCATCGTCTCAAGCATCTCACATCGAATAGTTCACTGTTGTTATCTCACGCCCAACTTCTAGCCAATGTGAGGTGGAGGAGCAGAGGGAGGAAAGCCAGGGCTCTCCACCTGTCTGTGTCAGTGTCTTTGGTTGACAACATGCTGGTTTGAGAGATCTCAAGCATTTGAAGTAGGGAAAAAGTTCAGCATCATGTCTGACTGATAGAAGGTGCTCAGTCAGTAAAATGTCTTATTCCTTCTAGGACTGGCCATGTGGATTCACTGGAAGGCATTGCCAGCGGTTCTGTCAAGAGTTCTAGAATAAAGTTCATTTTCAACAGTGTCTTGCACAAATAGACACTGTAGAACATCCAAAGTCTTCTAATTAAATATGGAAGTGTGCCCTCCTTCCAGGGAAGGGGATTCTGAGTGAGAGGGAGGGGTGCAGAGAGTTCTGGGAGATTGTTTGAGTGACTGATGCTTAGGCTTCAAGCTATGGCACACAGGTGGCAAGGAGTCTGGTGCTAGCAGATGGGCAGCTTTCAGTGCAGGGTGAAGCTGATTCCTGCATGGACTGAGGGGGCCCTGACTGGATACAGAACGAGGCCATTTTCTCCTTCCAGTTCTCTGTATGGCGTGTTTCTTTATAACTGGGATGCAAAGGCTGACAATTCTGCCCGCCCCACCAGTGATAGCTGTTCCTAGCATGCATGTGCACACAGACATGCCCACCGTCAGCATTTTCAGTATTCCATTCACCTTAGTATTGTCACCAGGGAACACAGTGTGGCTCCCAGCCATGGCAAAAATGAACATTGAGGGCTGGGAAGGTGGCTCAGTGATAGAGTGCTTGCCTGAGGCCCTGGGTTTGATTCCTCAGCACCACATAAGCAAAAAGAAAAAAGCTGGAAGTGGTGCTGTGGGGCAAGTGGTAAAGTGCTAGCCTTGAGCTGAAGAGCTAAGGGACAGTGCCCAGGCCCAGAGTTCAGGTCCCACGACAGGACTTCTCCCCCCTAAAAAATGAACATTGAGCCTGGTTGTCAGGGTCGCCTGGAGGAGGGGTGTGTGGCTTTTAAATGGAAGGTTGGGGTGGGGGAAATCACTTGGGGAAAAAATGGCAAGATGTTGGTTATGGGGACTGAAAGGAGGTACCCATCGCCTGGACAGGGGGGATGGGGAAAGAGAGCTACCTCTCCACATCAGGGAATTGTCTGCGGGCAAGGAAAGCTTCTGTCCCTTCTGCTCCCTGAGGGTACAAAGAGGCTCCCGCTGACTTCCCTCTTCCTCCTTTTGTGGGTGCCCCAGTATTGGGGCTTGAACTCAGGGCCTAGGTGCTATCCTTTAGATTTTCCTGTGCTCCAGGCAGCTGGTGCCTTACCATTTGAGCCAAAGCTCCGCTTTCAGATATATATATATATATATATATATATATATATATATATATATATATACACATATGTATTTATATCTGTATATATGTGTATATACATATGTACAAATACATGTATATGTATATATACAGATATATATTCAAATATATATTATGAAAACTTTATTTATTTAGTATATTTTTGTAAAGATACTGTACAGAGGGTTACAGTTACATGAGTAAGGTAATGAGTACATTTCCCATGGAAGCATTGTTACTTCCTCCTCTGTTTTCCCCATACCATCCCTTCCCTCCCTACCTGCCCACTCCTCCCACCCCCCCCAGAAGTTTTAAACTTCATTTTCAACACAATTTCTTGTACATCTCATTGTCACAATGGGTCAACCTGTATCTTTATTTCAGCATTTTGTTATTTCCCTTCCCTTCCCCAAATTAGAAAATTGTATATACAAGATGCAGGGCACTACAATCAGTGAACCAGGGGTTATACCAATGGGGAAAGAACAGACAAAACAAACAACAAAATCACATAGTACATTATACATACATTAAAATAACAGCAAGAAAGATAAAACCTCTTTTTTCCCTATCTTGGGGGGGGGAGGCGGAGTTAATTTCACTTAGCATCATATTATTTGGTCATATGACAGGCTTTTTTCTAACCTGGGCTTTGAACTACGATCATCAGATCTCAGCTCAGATTAAAAGTGTGAGCCACCCATGCTTGGCTTTGCTCAGAATTTTTATCCCAAGGGTCTTCTGCCAGCTCTCATTTGTCTGGGGGAGGAGGAGACACCAGTGGGAAAAGGAATGTAAGCTTTTGGTGGAGGGGGCTAGTGAAGCTAGAACTTTCTGGAAGATGGAGTTCTGTATCTCCATCAGGGCTTCAATGCTTTGGACTTCCAGTATCCACAATCACTTTTTTGGGGGGCTGTAAGTGGGGATTGAACTCAGGGCCTGGATATTGATCTTTAGGCTAGCACTCTACTACATGAGCCATAGCTCCACTCCCATCATTTTGGTGTAAATTGGAGATAAGAGTCTTATAAATTTTCCTGCCTAGGCTAGCTTTGAACCTTGAGCCTCAGATCTCAGTTTCCTGAGTAGCTTGGATTACAGGCATGAGCCACCAGTGCCCAGCTTACAATGACTGTTTAGTGAGAGGTAGCTATAGGCAGCCTGTAGGTAGATGACTTGTTAGATGGGTTTGGTTTAGTACCAGCGAATTGTTCCTGGAACTTAAGCTTGGAGCTTGGGTGCTGTCCCTGAGTTTTTGTGCTCCGGGCTGCTGCTCTATCACTTGAGCCTCAAGTCTACCTCCAGCCTTTTGGTTAATTGGAGATGAGAGTCTCATGAATTTTCAGGATGGCTTTGAATCATGGTCCTCAGATCTCAGCCTCCTGAGTAGGTAGGATTACAGGCATGAGCCAGGTGCCTGACTTAAAAATGAGATATTTTCACATGCAATTCACATGTGTTTCTAGCTCCTCTGGGACACCAGATTTTTTGATAACATTGGTCTTTTTTTGCCAGTCCTGGGGCTTGAACTTAGGACACTGTCCCTGAGCTTCTTTTGATCAAAGCTAGCATGCTACCACTTGAGCCATGGCACCACTTCCGGCTTTTCTATTTATGTGGTACTGAGGAATTGAACCCAGGACTTCATGCATGATAGGCAAGCACTCTATCATTAAGTCACATTTCAAGCCAATATTGATCCTTATACGTCTTCAGTAGTATACTATGAGAAATTGGTTTGTGTGTGTGTGTGTTTGTGCATGCATGCATGTGTGTGCATATGTGTGCGTACATATGAATGAGTATACACCTTGCTTTGCACTTACCCAGAGCTCTCTAGTTCCAGACCTCTTGACCTGTCTAGCCATTTTAATACTTGATGGCCCAATCATTTATGACACCTGATCCAGGCAATCATTTAACCTTAGAAGTAAGTACATGAGGCCCAGATAAGGTGTGTGACATTATCAGAGTCACACAGCCTCCACCACAGACAGAGTAGGCATTGTTTACATAATATGAAGTGGCCCTGTGGCTCAAGTGGTAGAGTGCCAACTTTGAGCAAAAGAAACAAAAAAGCCAAGAGCAAGTGCAAGATCCTGAGTTCAAATCCTAGTACTGACACAAAAGACAAGGCTTTCTCTGCATCTCTATGTTATGGCATCTCATTTCCCTCAGAGATGATCGTTGTTAAGATTCCTGAGTGCTTACTTCAACATTTTATTTGGATGAATCTAATAAATTCTTTCTCCCCCAGTATTTTAACACAACAGTAATTAGGCCACTCATGGTGTGTGCAGACCTCTTCAATTTTTGCTTAACATTTTTGCTTTCATTTCAGCACACAGGACTCTTTCATTTATCTCTTTTTTTGGCCGGTTGTGGGGCTTGAACTCTGGGCCTGAACACTGTCCCTCAGCATTTCAGCTAAAGCCAAGTGCTCTACCACTTGAGCCACAGTGCCACTTCTGGTTTTCTGGTGGTTTATGGAAGATATGCCAGCCTAGGCTGGCTCTGAACTGTGACCCTCAGATCTCAGCTTCCTGAGTAGCTAGGATTACAGGTGTGAGGCACTGGCACCTGGCTTTATTTATCTTTGATGGTTGCTTATGACAGATGAACGTAGGCTATTAGTCAGGACCAACAAAGTTAATCCACTAAGAAGCACAGACAAGAAACTTCTTAGACTTTGTGGATCCTAGGATCTCTGGACCTACTCTTCTTCCTTCCTCTTCTTTTGAACACTGCTTTAACAATGCAAGGATTATCACTAGCTCACACCAACAGTCTGATGGGGCTACTACCTCTGGTCTCAAATCACAGCTCATTTACTCAGGCCTAAGGTAGAAAAAACAAAATGTAACCACCAGACACTTTGGGGACACATTTCAAGCAAAATCGTGACCAGTCTTGCCTCAACCTTTGCATCTATGAGTAATAGAAGAAATCATGTGGAGACAGTGATTCACAGACTCCGGGCTATTCAGTGGGTACAGCAGAGCTGCTGGAAGCTCTTCAGTCATTCCTTCAGAGAGCTCTGTCCATTGTGATGAAGATTTGTCCCCTGCTAGAGGCTTACCTGGAAATTGTCTTGGAATACAAAATTGGAAAGACTCACCATTTTCTCAATTTGAGAGGGAGGCTCAGAGCATAGCCGCACCCCTCCCCCCAATGCTGCTTTATCACTTTCCTCCTTTTTTTTTTTTTGGTACCACTTCTGTTGTTCACAGTCTTTGGTGATAGCCCTGCTACCCACACTTTTAGGGCCAGTGAGTGGATCCATGTGGAATGGAGGGGAAAGGAGTTGTTTCATCACTTTGGAGGCTTCTGGCTACCATGAACAGAACCCTGTGGCACAAATGAATTTAAATAAACAACATCAGATATATACCACGTGCAGGTACAAAAGGAAGGATGTGTCAAGATAAGACGCAGAGAGTAGCTGGGTGGGGATGCATCATGGTTTATTTTGGCATATCTATTCAACATATTAAGTCCATCTTTGGGAATAAGATGGGTGGCCTTGCTCTAGGAGACATTGTCTGCTGTTGCTTCACAGAGACAGGAAACTTCTCCCCTCCTCCCTTACACCCTTGACATGCATTCCCTCATTGGCCAGAACTGCATCACCTGGCCAATTCCTGAGCCAATCATTGATAAGAGGAATTTAGAAAACAAGCCCTGGCTGAGAAAAATTCTCTGGGGTTGAACAGATAGCTGTTTGGGCTGCCACTGCCCTTTTTAAAAATTCACTGTGTATTTTTGTTTGTCAAGCAGATCACATCTGGGACACTGGCAGAGAGGAAAGTGGGTAGAACTTTTCTTCTTCAGGGGAGAGATAGGGAGAGTTCTTTCTCTGCAAATCCCTTATCTGAGCAAACCTAGGTCCTGGGAATGAATGGACTCGGAGGAAGGCATTAGAGTGACAGGGAGGAAGAGGAAGAGGTGAAGCTTCAGAGTGAAGCCTGTCTCCTACTTCCTTCTCCATCTTTCTTTACTTTTTCTTCTTCTAAAGTTTCTGTTCTCTGCAGAGACCCAAGCATCCAGAATAGAAGCTCCCAATAGATTTATCTACTCATTTATCCTTCTCTGGGAACAATTGCTTTGTTAGCAGTGAAAAGATTTTTTCACCCAATCTTTGTTTTCACCCTTGTGGGCTTTCTGCTTATTATTGGTTGTTTTTGTTTTGTTTTGTTTTGTTTTCTTGCTTTTCCTTTTTGTACCAGTCCTGGACACTGTCTCTGAATTATTTTTTGCTCAAGGCTGGCACTCTACCACTTGAGTCACAGCTCCAATTCTGGTGGTTTCTTTTGTTAAATTTTTTTTTGGGGGGGGGTCCTGTCATGGGGCCTGAACTCTGGGCCTGGGTGCTGTCCCTCAGCTCTTCAGCTCAAGGCTAGCGCTCTACCACTTGAGCCACAGTGCCACTTTCTGGCTTTTTTTCTTTTTGCTTATGTTGTGCTTAGGAATTGAACCCAGAGCCTCAGGCATGCAAGGCAAGCGCTCAACCACTGAACCACCTTCCCAGCCCTGGTGGTTTCTTTTGGTAGTTAATTAAAAAGAAGAGTCTCACAGGCTTTCCTACCCAAGCTGGCTTTGAACTGCGATCCTTAGATCTCAGCCTCCTGAGTAGTTAGGATGACAGCGGTGAGCCACAGGCTCCTGGCTCTGCTGATTATATTTTAAGCTTAAAATTGAAAAGCTTCTCTTTGAAATCTTCGCTTATGTGTCAAATGTCACTGGAGAGTTGGAACCAATTTACCATGTGTTTATATCATTTCATTCATTCCCTAATGCATTAATTCATTCATAATCCTGTAATATCATAAGCACAAGTCCAATGCTGGCCCTTCTTTCTTGCCATAGGGGGGATTTGGGCATTCCCTTTGAGGCCAGACTCCCAGGAGAGTCAAAGGAAGAAATACCAAGGACTGAGGCAAGTACTGAGAAATATAGTCCCCAAATTCCTTCCATGGAATTTTGCTCCAGAATCCATGCTGCCTGAATCCTGGAATAGGTCACCTGCCTAATCTTGTTTCACAGACAAAGTTGGCACAAGTCAGCTGATGCTTTCTGTTGATCTATCCTCCACATCGTCAGGAAGGAGACCACATAATTACATGACCAGAAGATCATGTGACCGTGTGACCACACGTCTCTTTCGCTGCTCCAAAGATGGCAGACACGTGGGATGGGGAACCACATTGGTTTCTGCATCAGGCTGACTCATTCCTTCTGTCTCTACTCCTTTCCAGCATCACAAATCTTGAGATAATGTTTGCCTGTTCTTCAGTTTTCTGGTCTACCTAATGGGAACAAAGATAACGTTTACCTCACAGGGTGATTGCAAAGATAACTCATGGGAAGTCTCTGGTCTAGGCCCTGCCTCTAACAGTGCTCGATACACTGTATTCTTTTTCCTATCTGAAAGTGTATTTTGGTCCCAAACAGTACTATTTTCATAAGCAGAGAAGCATGATCATATGCTGTTGCTGTTTAGAAGGAGGTCATCAGCAAAAGGTTGTTGCTCAGACTGGATCTCTCTCCTGCTTGGGGGCTCGAGTTGTTTGGTCACCCCATGCCTGTCGCTCCCTCAACATGTTAGAATTGAGCTGCATGTCTCACTTTGAACTATGATAATTGCCAGTAAACACTGGGCATAAACTGCATTGGAAATGATTCTTGAAGAGTTTAGCGGGACAGAAAATACACAAATGCAGAACATAGGCAACTAGACTAAGAGCCTTGACCATTGCCAAATGTAGAGTAGCAAAGAGATCAAGGAGAAAACTCCATGATTATTTCATCCACATGAGTCTCTCTGCCTTCGTTTGTGTGTGTGTGTGTGTGTGTGTGTGTGTTTAAAAGAGACAATATTATGATGATATTATATTGTGCTATAGATCCCCCAGATTGGTACCCACAGACGGTTTTGCTTGACCCACAGAAGATTTTAGACTTTCAAATTAGTTTGTCAGGTCTGGTGCCTGTGGCTCACACATGTCATCCCAGATACTCAAGAGGCTGAGATCTGAGGATCAAGGTTCAAAGCCAGCCTGAGCAGACCAACTGGAGAGGCTCTTATCTCCAATTAATCAGCAAAAAAGACAGAGGAAGAGGTGTGGTTCAAGTTGGTAGAGCACCAATCTTGAATTTTTTAAAAAGCTAAATCAGAGCATGAAACCCTGAGTTCAAGTTTCAGTGCCCACTACCACACACAAATTAGTTTTCAACATTTAAAGAATAGATGGTTTCATTCTGCATCTGGAGGAATAGATAGCTGGAGTTGAAAATTGCTACCATTAAAAAATGTCATTCTAGCTGGGAGCTGGTGGCTCACATCTGTAATCCTAGCTACTCAGGGGGCTGAGATCTGAGGATCTCGGTTCAAAGCAAGCCGGGGCAGGAAAGTCTGTGAGACTCCTATCTCCAATAAACCACCCGAAAACCGGAAGTAGCGCTGTAGCTCAAGTGGTAGAGAGCTAGCCTTGAGCTGAAGAGCTGAGGGACAGCGCCCAGGCCCAGAGTTCAAGCCCCATGACTGACAAAAAAAGAAAAAAACATCCTTGTTATTATAAAATAAATGATGCACAGAGGGGTTACAGTTCCATAAGTCAAGTCATGAGGACAATTCTTCTTAGCCAGTGGTCACCCCTTCCCATGCTCTCTTGCAGTGTTTCCTCCACTCCCATCTCCACCAGTAAGTTGGATAGTTCATTTAAAAGTGTCCATTGAGTACTGTTACAGCATTGGTTCACCCTTTGTCCCTCCATTTCTATGCCTCCAACTTCCCACCATTTGAAAGGCCAGAAAGGTGATTGGGGGGGGCAGGGGAAAGGGGGCGCTACATTTCCTGGAACTTCATCTCCACTCACCCATATGGATCAGTGGAGTTTGCTGCCTGTATCCCTGAGCAGATCATCTGCTTAGCATGATCCAGATTCTTCTGAGGGTTCTAACTACAGCAAGGCTTGCTCCATTCTTCCAGCCAAAAGGGGAAATAAAGGCAGATTGATATTTTCCTGTCTGTCTGACATTTCACCCCCTGTCCCAGAAAGAATGTGTATCATTAACTTTATTGATCATAACAGCCATTATTTAGTAGAATTTAGGATGATTTCAGCACCTTCTCTCAATGGCTTCTTTTGAATTGTAGGCATTAACTTCTCCCACTTGGTAGAAGAGGAGAAAGAAGTTCAAAGAAGCTAAGGAATTTACCGGGCCAACCTCTGATGCAGATTGACTGACAAAACACAACCCCCTGCCCTGGAACATTAAGTAAATATGATAAACTGTACTTCTCCTTTTCTGTTCTTTATCATATCTAAACTGCTACAGGCAAAAGAAATAATAATCCTTGGAGAAGTATAAGATGTTATAGTTGTCTAAAATGGTTCTCATATGGTGCTGGGAAGGTGGCTCAGTGGTAGAGTGCTTGCCTGCATGCATGAGGCCCTGTGTTCTATTCCTCAGCACCACATAAGCAAAAAGAAAAAAATCTGGAAGTGGTGCTGTGGCTCAAGTGGTAGAGCGCTAACCTTGAGCTGAAGAGCTGAGGGACAGCGCCCCGGCCTAGAGTTCAGGCCCAACGACCAGACCCAAAATTTTAAAAAATGGTTCTCATACAACAAAAAGAGATGACTATAAGGTCAACAATGAAATTAAAACAATCCTTTGAAAGACTCATATTACTTAAAGAATAACCTAGATAATCATGTATTTACTACTGAAATTAAGTTTTGAATGTATAAAAATGGCACTGAAGCAATAGAGAATGGCCCTAGTTCTCTCTAACCAAATAGACTTAGGGTCCCATATGCAGTTCCCCCAAGAAATAGACAATAACGAATAAACAAACATGCAGAGAATCACAGGAATTTGCACACACAAAGATGGAAAATCTCAAAGTCCACCCCCTGACCCCTCATGGCAGTGCTGTTAAGCATTGAAAGGGGCCCACTGCTTGTGTCTTCAGGAACACCAGCCAATCTCAAAAGGCAGACACAGAAAACTCCCATAGCACTGGACACAGACCAGGCAGAGACCAAGACCAGAGACCAGGCACAGCAACACCCAGTCAGAGACAGCTCCCACTGCCCCACTGCTCAGCCCACAATTGATATGAAGGAACATAGTGGCCTACCAACCTGAAATCTGCAACAATAGATACAGAAATCTGCCACAGCACTGACAGTCAGCCAAAACCAGTTCTAGGATCAGTAAGTATCAGGCTGGAGCCACTCGCCCCACACAGGAGACCAGTACTGCAGCACTGGTTAGTGACCCACAGAGGTTGATCTGGACCTCTCTCCCTGCTAAGAAGGAACAGCACACTTGAAGCACACAAAGAGGCCTGAGCCCTTCCATATTCCCACCACCCCAACTGCTGGCTTCCAGTGGAAGGCTACAGGAACTCCAACTAGACAGGTGCTAGGACCCTGTATCCCCCATAGCACTGGCTATCCAGAGAAAGGTCAGTGTGAGAACCAACGTTCACTCACCCACAGGGACATGCCCCCTCATCCCAGAGTAGTCCAAATCTCGGCCCTCCCTAACAGACAAGACAGGCACTGGTAGAGGGCTCTCCTGTCAGAAAACACAAACATGTGTGCTAACCAGCCACCTGTAGAGCATTTCCACCAGGAACAGCCAAGTGAATGCATGCACCAGCCCTATACAGGAGTGCAAGCTGCCTAGGTGCCAAACCCTGACGAGAACTGCAGGCCCATTAAACATTTGCAGGTCAAATCACAGGTACATGCTGTCCACCAACAGAGCACACCCTTGTTGGTAGCTGCAGCACTGAACCCTGCCAGGACCCACTGGTCCCTGTCTGGAACTGCAAAAAGAGTAAATGTATGAGCAACAGGCAGAGCACATGTAAACACATACAAGATGCACCAGACCAACTGCTGGTCACTTGTTGGAAGAGAACCAACCCAGGGCCAAGGCACAAAAAAAGCCCTGTGCACAGTGAGGACCCCAATCCTTCTGAAGCCAATGCCTAACCCAGACTCCTGAAGCTAACTTCAGTCCCTGCTGCAGACCAGACCAAGCTCCTTTCAGTTATCCCAGGGCTGATTATGCACACAGGTGCTAGCCAGCTTGGGGACCCTGCTTCAGTTACCCTACCCAGTGTAAACCAGCCCAGGCAAAGTGAAGGCTGTTGGTACCTGACAGGCAAAAATTGGGCCAACAGACAAAGATTAGACTACAGCACCGACAATCCCTGAACCCAAATGCATATACCAAAAGGAAAGATTACAAGAGTCATGGACAGTAAAGAAAACAAACCAAATCCAAAAGCCAGCAGCAATCCAGGAAAGAACTACAGTAACAAGGAAGAAGAAATGGAGGACAAAGAAACCAGTAAAGAAATGATGGCCAAATTGGCCAATGAAATAAAAGGGAAGATGGAAAAGCAATTTCAAGAACACAAAAAGAAATATCAAAGAACTTCCAACACTTCAAAAAAGATACAGACAAAAATAGACACAGTATATACCTCATTAAAAGATAGAATTAACAATGAGACCTGATATAGGAACCATAAGTTGTCAATTTCCACAATGCAAACCATAATGGAAGCTATAGGTAACATAATAAGTGAGATGGAAAATAGAATATCAGGAGTTGAGGATAAAACAGAGAATCTGGAACAGCAATTAATAGGTATGGAAAAAAGAACTCAAAAATTACCAAAAGGAAATCCAAGAATTGGCAGAAAAAGCCAAGAACTCAAATCAACATATAAATTGGGATAGGTGAGATGGAAAAATTTCAAAAGAGTTATGGAACACCTATTCAATAAGATCATTACAGAAAATTTCCCCAGTCTTAAGAGAGAAAATCTCACCTGCATAACAGAAGCATATAGAACACCTAGTAGACACGATCCTAGAACACTTCTATACATATCATAGTAAAACCATTAGACCTGAGTAGCAAGGAACTGATTTTAAATGCCACAAAATCAAAGAAGGAATTACATTACAATGGAAAAATCAAAATCGCTGAGGACCTTTCCACATAAACCCTCAATGCAAAGAGCCTGATAATGTAGTTTCCAACAACTGCCTACTCAAATTGGTGTACCCAGAGAAGCTATAGAAATGAAAACCTTTCATGACAAAAATTAAAGAAATTCATGAACACTAAACCCACACTGCAAAAAATAATAAAAGAAGAATACAATCTGAAGAAAACAATTAAGATCAGGGAATCATATCAGACAGAAATCACTAGAAGATCAATTTAGTAAGCGCAGGGAAAGGAAAGAAGCAACAAGAAAACAAGAAAATGGCAGATAACATAACACATCTCTCTCTAATAATCCTAAACATTAACACACTCAAATTCTCCAATCAAAAGAAAAAGAACTACAGACTGGCTCAGAAAAGAAGATCCATGGGGGAGTTAGGGGGTGAGGGGAGATGGGAAGGAATGGGAAGGGATGGGAAGGGGAAACAAAGGAGGAGGCAACAATACTTGATAATAAATGTACTCATTACTTTGCCCATGTAATTGTAACCCCTCTGTACAGTATTTTCACAATATAAATAAATAAATAGCAAAAAAAAGAAAGAAAACAAGATCTATTAATTTATTGTCTCCAAGAGACCCATCTCACAGCCAAAGTAAAAACAAACTCCAAGTCATGTTATTGAAAAGATCTTCCACCCAAATGTACCCTGTAAGAAGGCAGTAGTCACCATATGGATATCTGATAAAAAACAGACTTCTCATTAAAATCAGTACAAAAAGACAATGTAGGTCCCTACATATTAATAAAGGGAATGATCCATAAAGAGAAAATCATAGTGGTCAATGTCTGTGCACCAAACAATAGCGCATCTAAATGTGTTAAACAAAAACTCTTGGATTTACAGAACAAGAAAGACCCAAACAAAATAATAGTGGGAGAGTTTCACACTCCATTCTCACCAAAGGACAGGTCAATCAAACAAAACAAGCCAAGAAGCCTCTGAACTAAATGACACCATAACCTCTTCTCAGTAGCTTGTGGAACATTCTCCAAAATAGATAATTTTATAGTTCACATAAAGAACCTAAACAAATAAAGACAATTGACATAATCCCTTGCATCCTATTAGACCATAGTGGAATTAAACTAGTTTGTAAGAACAAAGCATACTGTAGAAATTAGTCAAATACAGGGAGGCTGAACAGCACACTACTGAGTAACACCTGGGTCACAGAAGAAATTAGAAAGTTCTTCCAATTCAATGAAAATGGAAACACATCACAACAGCACCTCTGGGATACGGCAATAACAGTGCTGAAGGGAAAGACCTAAGCATAAAGAAAACAGAAGCAGCTCAAGTAAATAATCTCATGATATAATTAAAATTGCTAGAAAAGGAAGAAAAAAGTTAAATCTAAAGCTACATGGAGAGAGATGTTAAAAAAGGTTATGGCAGAAATCGAGATAGAAATTTTTTAAATATACCTGAAATTAATACAACAAAAAGCTTCTTCTTTAAAAAGTGATTAAATTGACAGACCACTTGTGAGGTTACCAAAAATGAAGAAGAAGGAGGAGGAGAAGGAGGAGGAGGAGGAGGAGGAGGAGGAGGAGGAGGAGGAGGAGGAGGAGGAGGAGGAGGAGGAGGAGGAGGAGGAGGAGGAGGAGGAGGAGGAGGAGGAGGAGGAGGAGGAGGAGGAGGAGGAGGAGGGGAGACAAACCAACAAGATCTGGGATGCCACATGAAAAATTACAAAGTAGGCTTCATCCCACAGATGCAAGATACATACACAAGATATATACATACATACCTACATGCCACATATGCAAATCCATAAATGCAATTCAGCACATCAACAGAGCCAAGATCAAGAACCACATGATCATCTCAACCGATGTACAAACAGCCTTTGACAAAATCCATCCACTCCTATTCAAAGAATATAAGGCACTTATATTCAAAGAACAGAAGGAAAATTCTTTAAAGCAACAAAAGTAACATATCATAGACCAACAGCCAAAAGAATACTACATGGGGAAAAACTAGAACCATTTTCCCTAAAATCAGAAACAATGCATAGATGCCCACTTTCTCCATTCTGCTTCAATATGGTTACAGGATCCTTAGCCAGAGAAGTAAGGCAAGAAAAGCACATTCAAGGGATCCACATAAGGACAGAAGAAATGAAACTATCCTTATTTGCAGATGACATGCTGTTATATCTGAAGGACCCCAAATACTCCACTCCCAAACTCATAATAGACCACTTCAGCAAAGTAGCAGAATACAAAATTAATCCACAAAAATGAGCAACCTTTGTGTATGCCAACAATGTTCAAGCAGAAAGGGAAATCATGAAAACAACACAATTTGCAATAGCCTCAAATATATATATATATAGGAATTAACCTAACCAAAGATGTAAAAGATCTATTTAGTAAAAACTATATACATCTAAAAAAGAAATCAGACACTAGGAAAGTGAAAGACCTCTCATGTTCTTGGAGAGGTACAATCAATATTGTGAAAAAGGCTATACTGCCAAGCACCAGTAGCTCACACTTGTAATCCTAGCTACTCAGGAGGCTGAGATCTGAGGATCACAGTTCAAAGCCAGCTCAGGCAGGACCAAGGCCCCGAGTTCAAGCCCCATGACCAACCAAAAAAAAAATGAAAAAAAAATGGCCCAATAATATAAACATTAAATGAAATCCCCACCAAAATCCCAATGGTGTTCTTTACTGAAATAGAGAAAACAAATAAAAAAATTCATGTGGAACAACAAAAGACCTAAAATAGGCAAAGAAATTCAAGTTCTACAAGGAGCCATGATAATAAAAACAGCTTGGTATTAGTACCAAAATAGAACCAAAGACCAATGAGATTAGAAGACCTAGAAGTAACACCACATACTTTCAGTTATCTGATATTCAACAATGGATCCAAATACATACAGTAGGGAAAACATAGCCTCTTCAACTATTGGTGCTGGAAAAACCAGGAAGCCACATGCATGTTTGTCAACATGCACAAACATCAATTCAAAATGGATTAAAGACCTCAACCTCAGACTCAAAACTCTGAAACTACTGTAAGACAGTGTAGGAGAGACTTTAGAACTTATAGGCTCAGGCAGGAATTTCCTAAATCAAATCCCAGGGGAACTACAGATTGGAGAAAGACTCGACAAATGAAAAGACATAGGTACTAAACAAGGAAGACAGCCAATCAATTGGGAAAAATCACTACCAGCAATACATCAGACAAGGCCTAATATTCCATATAAACAGGGAACTCAAGAAACTAAGCCCCTCCCAAGTCTAATAAACCAATCACTAAATGGGCAATGGACCTCAAAGGAGGTTTCTTAGAATACAAGGTAAAAATGGCAAAGAAACTGTCATCCCTGGCCATAAAGGAGATTTAAATCAAAACAGTCCTGAGATACCATCTCACCCCAGTTAGACTGGCCAATATTCTGAATTCAGACAAAAACAAATGCTGGCGGGGATGTGGAGAAAAAGGAACCTATTACACTACTGGAGGGTGTAAACTAATACAACCACTCTGGAAAGCAGTCTGGAGGTTCCTCAAAAAACTAAACATAGACCTTCCCAAAATCCAGCCATACCACTCCTAGGCATTTATTCTGAGCATCATGAACCAGAATATGAACAGGATACCTGCACATCCAAGTTCATTGCTGCAATATTCACAACCTCCCACAAGAAGCACTCAGATGTCCCACAACAGATGAATGGATACAAAAAATGTGGTACCTATAGCCAATGGAATTTTAAACAGCCATTACAAAGGATAAAATAATGGCATTTGTAGGGGAATGGATGTAACTAGAACAAATCATGTTGAGCAAGGTAAGCCAAGATTATGGAGACAAAAGGTGCATGAGCTGGGCGTCAGTGGCTCACGCCTGTAATCCTAGCTACTCAGGAGGATCACAGTTCAAAGCCAGCCCGGGCAGGAAAGACTGTGAGACTCCTATCTCCAATAAACCACTAGAAAAATGGAAGTGGCGCTGTAGCTCAAGTGGTAGAGCACTCGCCTTGAGCTGAAGAGCTGAGGGACAGCGACCAAGCCCAAAGTTCAAGCCTCATGACCAACAACAACAACAAAAAAGGTGCATGTTCTCTCTGATATGCAGATGTTAGATTTAAAGGACAACAAGATATGATCAAGTATACAGGGTTCTAGACACAGATATATAGTGAGACCAAAAGAGGATAGCCTTAGGAGAAAAGCACCAAAATGTAATACACAAGCAGCTCTTCATATATATATATATATATATAAAAATCATAGACATATATATAAAATCATACACATATTGAAAAGAACTCCAAAGAAAACAAAGAACTTTTTCTTAATTTGTCTTATCATTTTTAGATTACTCTATTTTTTTACCTCATATATGGTGTATTCACATGCATATGTGAAAAAAGGTGGGGACAGAGCACAGAATCAGTGGAAGACAAGTAAAAATAGATAGCAGTGGGGCTCATCAACTGCATTGGACATTGATGTAAGTGAACCAAGCAACTCGTGGAGGAGATGGAAAGAAAGGAAAGAGAGAATGAGGGAACAGATGATACTAAGGAAAAGGAAAGAAATGTACTTATCACCTGACATATGTAAATGTAACCTCATTGTATATCACATCTAAAACATCAATAAAGTAATTTTTTAAAGCTATGTATAATGGGGAATGGTAATACTCAGCACTGTGGAGGCAGAAGCAAGGGGACTGCAAGTTCAAAGCCATCTCTACAGTAAAATTTTTTGTCTCAAAAAAACAAAAAAAGGATATGGATGTTACAGGTCTTGATAGACCATGTGAGGTTCTGGGTTAGATCTCTAGCACAAAACAAAACAAAACAACAACAACAAGAACTACTCTTTGTATAATTAATTTACAGTGATAATTACTGAAAGAAATGGCCTATATAGGGCTGGGAAGGTGGCTCAGTGGTAGAGCGCTTGCCTTGCATGCATGAGGCCCTGGGTTCTATTCCTCAGCACCACATAAGCAAAAAGAAAAAAAACACGGAAGTGGCACTGTGGCTCAAGTGGTAGAGTGCTAGCCTTGAGCTGAAGAGCTGAGGGACAGCGCCCAGGCCCAGAGTTCAGGCCCCACGACTGGACCCAAAAATAAATAAATTAATTAAAATGCCAAAAAATATTAAAAAAAAAAAGAAATGGCCTATATAAATAAAAACCAAGAAAGAAACCAACTAAAATGGTGCACAATAGAATCTGGCAGGGGGGAAAACTACAAAGGAAACATCACATCTGCAAAATCTAGTTTCAAGAAACATTAGTATGTATAAAAATCTTCAATATATAATTAATTTTTTTAAAAAAGTTTTTAATTCCTCCTGAAACCTCTAGACCAATTTTTTTTTTCACTGAAGAAAAATGTCAGGTGATTTTGACACAGTAAATAATTTTACAATAAATGATGTCCTAGGAGTTGGCACTTGTAGTTTTAAAACGTGGCTTGGGAAAATTGGGAGGGAGCAGAGGAAGGGCTGATATTGTCCAAAAGAAATGGACTCATTAATTGCCTTATGAAATTGTAACCATTCTGTACATCAACTATATAATTATAAAAATATTTTTAAATATGCCAAGTTAAAAAAAAAAAAACCTCAGAAGAGTTCCGGGAAGATGGCGGAGGAGAAGCTGGAATCTGAACAAGCTCTCGCATAGAAAGTAGTTTTAGAGTTCCAGTAAACAGTCCTAAGCCAGAGAATCACACCAAGTGTGCCATCACAGGACAGAGAGTTAGACAAGAGAGGGGAAGCCAAGGAAACGCATCAGTTGCCGCTCCGGCGGCGGCGGGGTCGCGGCGGCAACCACCGCCGCGGAGTCATACCTGAGACACAGAGAGCCGGAGATGAAGGAGCCAGACGCAGCGGACGAGCGGATTCTACTCAACACCAACAAGAACCGACAAGAAGCAAACATCTTCATCCTGCTGTTTGCAGACCAGAGACGACCCAGGATCCAAGACTCGGCGTGAGTACAAGCCCGAAGTCCTCACTCCTCAGGGAGCAGAGGAGGGAAGGCCACCCCTCCCCCCCCCAGCACCGGTGATCTCCATCTTGGATACCGACAAAGCTCGGAGGAGCTTCTAGCTCCAGCTCAGGCCTTGGAATAAAATGAGTCATTTAGCAGGTCACAAGAACTTAACGGCGAAGTGACCTGCCAGACTCAGCTCCATCCAGGGAAAAGTCACCCAGCTCAGGCGCCAGCCATCGGAGTGCCTTGCCTCACAGGGTAACCAGAGCCAGAGGCTGCCCCTCCCTCTAGCAGCCACCACAATCAATTGAAAAACAGAAACCCTGAGAATGGCTCCAGGCTGGGCACTGTGAGCTTTATCACAAAATAGCCCCAGGGAAAAGCTACTGTTTGTTGAAAGGCCTCAACTCTACCCAGAACCTAGCCTCATCACCACATCCCCCTCTTTTGTGACTCTCAAAGCAGACCACCCTCCCAGAAAACTAACCTGGGAGGGGGAATCTCAAAATCTTGGGTAAAGCAGAGCATTTTTCTGCCTCTTCCAACCAACCGACTTAAGAAACCAATCAAGCCACAGTTCCTCAAGCTGACCAGAGACTCCAACAAGAGACTGGTGGAAGACAAAAGGGAGATACAGGATTCTTCCCACTCCTCCCCCCCCCAAAAAAAAAATCAAAAGACTTTTTTTTTCTTTTTCTTTTTTTCTTCTTCTTCTTCTTCTTTTCTTTTTTTTGGCTTGTTTTTTGTTTTTTGTTACCATATATATATATATATATATATATATATATATATATATATATATATATATATATAAATTTTTTCCCTTCTAAAACTTTTATTAATCTTTAATTTTTGCCTCTTCTGAAAAAATAATTGTTTTCCAGTAACTTTTTTTTTTCTCATCTTATAATTTTTATTTTAGGAATACGTGAATAAGAGTTTTCCTTTCTTTTCTTGTCTTCTTTCTCTTTTTCTTTCTTTCTTAATTATCTTTTTGTTTTTTTATCTAGCTCTACTGAACTTCTGATCTTTTCTTCTCCCTTTCCCATCCTTAAAGCTTTTCACATCTCCTCTATGTCCCTCCCCTTCTCTGAACATATTCACATTCCTCTCTAAATAGACGGTCTTTTAAGCTCTATAATAACATTAATTTTTACGTTTCTATTCTTTTTCTGGTCTCTCTTTATTCCCCTTTCCGTCTCTTCTTTTTCTCTCTCTCTCTACTTGCATTCTACCCAACCCATTTCCTGCACTGTGATTAGGACATAGTTAACTCTCCCTGTGCCTCCCCACACCAATCTATTCCTATTTTTTACCCACATCTCTCCCTAATCCTAATAATTTCTGGTTTTCCAAATTCTTTTCTGCGGTTCGAAGTCCTTTAACATATAGTCGTTTGATGTTGAATAGATGTATCTGTTGAACTAGATTGTATCTGTAGACTATTGACTGTACAAATGCAAACTTTGGTTGATGGTTGCCTTAAGATATTGTTCTAGCACAAAACTGGTGCAATCTTTATCTCAAATGGGCCGAGTAAGCCGGAAAAACACAAGAAAAATGGCAAATTCGGGTATCTCAATTCCCAACCTGGATAATCAGGGATTAGAACAGATAAAGAATAATCCAGAGGAGAGTTCCCAAATAGCTCTACAAACACTAATAGCAAACATGATAAATGAGAAGTTTGACAATGTACAAAGGAATCTGTATGAGTGTGATAGGGAGAGAGAGGAGGCATCCCAGAAGTTTATACAGGAATATCATAAGCGTGAGGAAGCTTCTCAAAAACTGATACAGGATTTGCGTGAACAACTTGAGAATACTCAAAGAGAAAGGGAGGAATGGCGTGAGCAGGCAGAGAACACTCAAAGAGAACTGCAGGAATCCCACAGAAGGGAGGAAACTAATCAAAGAGTAATTCACGAATTAAGAGACCAGGTAGAGAATACACAAAGATCACTAAAGTCATTCATGGAATCCATTAACAAAGAGCTGAAGGAAGTCAGGGAGACCACAAAGGGAATGCTGAATGGAACCCAACAGAAGGAATGGGAGTCCAAAGAAACCATAACCAATCAACTAAGTGATTTGAGAACAAACACTGAACACCAAATTAAGGAAGTAAAGAAATTCATACAAGACCTAAAACAGAGCTTCAACAAAGAACTTGAAGCCATCAAAGCTGACCAATTAGAAGGAAAAGAAATAAAAAACAAAGTAGAGAGTCTTGATAGCAGGTTAGACCATGCAGAAGATCGAATCTCAGGGATTGAAGACAGCCTAGATATTATAGAGAAAGAACATACAACCATCCAAGACAAGTCCAAGAAATATGATAGGTCTATCCAACACCTGGAAGACACCATCAGAAGGCCCAATCTAAGGATAATGGGTGTAGAGGAGCACCTAGAAACAGAAGTTAATGGTCTAGGAAATTTGTTTAACAGGATCCTAGCAGAGAACTTCCCAAACATACAAAAAGATAGGCCTATTCAGATAGAAGAAGCTTTTAGAACCCCAAATAGACCAGACCAGAATAGGACATCCCACCGTCACATTATAATCCACACAGGATCAACTCAGACCAAGGAAAAGATCCTTAAAGCTGTCAAGGAGAAAAGGTTAATCACCTATAAAGGGAAACCAATTAGAATTACCTCAGATTTCTCAGCAGAGACAATCAAAGCAAGAAGAGCCTGGAATGACGTGTGCCATGCCCTAAAAACAAACAACTATCAACCAAGAATGCTGTGCCCAGCTAAACTCTCCTTCATAACTGAAGGCCAAATAAAAACCTTCCATAGCAAAGAAAAATTGAAACAATACATCTCCACCAAACCAGCCCTGCAAAAGATCCTTAAAGATGTCCTACACATAGAAAACGAACAAGAATGCAACAAAGGCCAAGAAACTGCACCCAAACTGAGAATCCAAGAACCTTAGGAAGAACCCAGTTTTCACAGCCCCCAAGAAGGTGGATAACATGGCAGGAACTCCCAAATACCTCTCAGTCCTATCTCTTAACCTTAACGGACTGAACTCTCCAATTAAGCGACATAGACTGTCTAGTTGGATTAAAAAACAAGACCCTTCTATCTGCTGCCTGCAGGAATCACATCTCGCCTGTAAAAACAAACATATTTTCAAGGTTAAAGGCTGGAACAAAATCTACCAAGCAAACGGCCCTCATAAACAGGCGGGAGTTGCAATCCTAATATCAGATAAAATAGACTTCAAATTAAAATTCGTGAGAAGAGATAAAGAAGGTCGCTACATACTAATTAAAGGATCTCTCCTTCAGGAGGATATTACAATTCTAAATATCTATTCGCCAAACAATGGAGCACCCAAATTTATCAAAGAAACACTACTTTCCCTCAAATCCCATATAGATCCAAAGACATTAATTGTTGGGGATTTTAACACACCACTCTCCCCACTAGATAGATCAACTTGGCAAAAACTCAACAGAGAAACCGCAGATCTAAACAGCTGCATAGATCAACTAGACTTAACAGACATTTACCGAACATTTCACCCAGCAGCATCAGAATACACGTTCTTCTCAGCAGCACAATGAACGTTTTCTAAAATAGACCACATTTTAGGCTACAAAGCAAACTTGTCTAAATTCAGAAACATTGAATTTATACCTTGCATTCTCTCTGACCACAAGGGAATAAAATTAGAACTCAACACCAAAAGTCACCAAAGAAAGCCCGGTATCACATGGATGCTGAACAACACCCTGCTGAATCATGAGTGGGTCATGGAAGAGATTAGAAAGGAAATTCAAATGTTCATGCTATTCAACAAAAATGAACACACAAATTACCAGCTCCTCTGGGACACAGCAAAGGCAGTAGTCAGAGGCAAGTTTATAGCTCTGAGCTCCTACATCAACAAATTGGAGAGATCGGAAACTAACAATTTAATGACACATCTAAACCTCCTTGAAAAAGAGCAGCAAGATAAACCCCAATCCAGTAGATGGAAAGAAATAATCAAAATTAAATCAGAATTAAATGAATTAGAATCCAAAAAAACTATAGAAAGAATCAACAAAACAAAGAGTTGGTTCTTCGAAAAACTTAACAAAATTGACAGACCCTTAGCAAACCTTATCAGAAAAAGGAGAGAACACACCCAAATTAATAAACTCAGAGATGAGAATGGAAACATCACCACGGAAACAACCAAGATTCAGAACATTATAAGGGAATACTTCTCAAAACTTTATGCTAATAAGTTTGAGAACTTGACAGAAATGGACCTTTTCCTAGCAAATATTGACATGCCAAAACTAAACCAAGATGAGTTAAACCAGCTTAACAGGCCCATATCAAGCATTGAAATAGAAACAGCAATAAGAGACCTCCCAGCTAAGAAAAGTCCAGGACCAGATGGTTTTACAGCGGAATTTTACAAGGCCTTCAAAGCAGAGCTCACACCAATACTCCTCCAACTCTTCAATGAAATTGAAAGAGAAAGCTCAATACCGAACACATTCTATGAAGCCATCATAACCCTCATGCCAAAACCAGGCAGGGACTCATCAAAGAAAGAGAACTATAGACCCATTTCTTTGATGAACATTGATGCAAAACTTCTCAACAAAATTTTGGCCAATCGACTTCAACAATTCATCCAAAAAATCATACACCATGATCAAACAGGATTCATTTCAGGGATGCAAAGCTGGTTCAATATACGCAAATCAATTAATATTATTCATCACATAAACAGGAGCAAGAATAAGAACCACATGGTTATCTCAATAGATGCAGAAAAAGCATTTGACAAGATCCAACACCCCTTTATGATGAAGGTTCTGGAAAAATTAGGAATCCATGGAACATTCCTCAATACAATAAAGGCTGTATATGACAAACCTACAGCCAGCATTATACTCAATGGTGAAAAACTAAAGCCATTTCCTCTTAACTCAGGAACAAGACAAGGATATCCACTCTCTCCAATTCTCTTCAATCTAGTATTAGAATGCCTAGCTACAACAATAAGACAAGATGCAGACATAAAGGGGATCCAAATAGGGAAAGAAGAAATAAAACTCTCCCTCTTTGCAGATGACATGATCTTGTATTTAAAGAATCCCATAGAATCCACTCCCAAATTACTCAAGCTGATTCAAAACTTTGGCAAAGTAGCAGGTTATAAAATTAACCCCCCAAAATCAATGGCTTTTCTATATGCCAACAATGAGAAAAGTGTGGCTGAAATTAGGAAAGCAACTCCATTTGTAATAGCCCCACAAAAAATAAAATACCTAGGAATTAACTTAACCAAGAAGTGAAGGACCTCTATGATGAAAACTTTAAAATCTTGAAAAAGGAAATCAACACAGAACTTAAAAAATGGCAAAACCTCCCATGCTCCTGGATTGGCAAGATTAACATCGTGAAAATGGCAATACTTCCCAAGGCTATCTACAAATTCAACGCGATACCTATCAAAATTCCACCCTCATTCTTCAAGGAAATAGAGGAGGCAATCCAAAAATTCATATGGAACAATAAAAGACCCCGAATAGCAAAAACGCTCCTCAATGGAAAGAACACTGCTGGAGGAATATCAATACCAAATTTAAACTCTACTATGAAGCCATAGTAATCAAAACAGCTTGGTATTGGCATAAGAACAGACCTGAGGACCAATGGAATAGAATTGAAAACCCAGAAATGAACCTACAGACCTATAGCCATCTAATCTTCGATAAGGAAGCTAAAACAATAGAATGGAAGAAAGACAGCCTCTTCAGTAAATGGTGCTGGCAAAATTGGTTAACTACATGTAGAAAAATAAAGCTAGATCCTTATATATCACCCTGCACCCGAATCAACTCCAAATGGTTCAAAGACCTTGAACTCAAAGCAGACACTCTGAAAACATTACAGGATGGAATAGGAGAAACCCTAGGTCTCCTTGGCTCAGGTCGAAATTTTCTGAATAGAGACCCGGAAGCACAACAAATCAAAGAAAGGTTGGACAAATGGGATTGCATAAGATTGCAGAGCTTCTGCAGGGCAAATGACATAGCTGGCAAGATCAATAGAAAGCCCACCGATTGGGAGAAGATCTTTACTAGCCATACAACGGACAAGGGTCTCATATCTAAAATATACTTGGACCTCAAAAAATTAAACCCTCCAACAACAAATCCTCAAAGAAACAACTGCCCAATAAATAAGTGGGCGAAAGATTTAAAGAGAAGCTTCTCTGAAGAAGAAAGAAGGATGGCCGATAGACACATGAAGAAATGTTCAACATCCCTAGCCATAAAAGAAATGCAAATCAAAACAACATTGAGATATCACCTCACTCCAGTTAGAAGAGCAAAAATCAAGAACTCTAACAACAACAGATGCTGGAGGGGATGTGGACAGAAAGGAACCTTACTTCATTGTTGGTGGGAATGTAAACTTGTTCAACCACTTTGGAAAGCAGTATGGAGGTTCCTCAAAAGACTTCACATAGATCTCCCCTATGATCCAGCAATCCCACTTTTGGGCATTTACCCAAATGTTTACAAACAAGACCACACTAAAGCTACCAGCACAACTATGTTTATTGCAGCATTATTTACCATAGCTAAGATATGGAACCAACCCAGATGCCCCTCAGTAAATGAATGGATCAAGAAAATGTGGTATATATACACAATGGAATTCTATGCCTCCATCAGAAAGAATGACATTTCCCCATTTGTTAGGAAATGGAAAGGTTTGGAAAAAATTATATTAAGTGAAGTAAGCCAGGCCCAAAGAAGCATAGGTCCCATGGTTTCCCTTATTTGCAATATCTAGTATAGGTATGAGTCAAGCGGAAAAGGTCAGATAATGTGATGTTAGGAAAATGAACCCTTAAATATGTATTTTAATGTTTTCGTTTCTTTCATGCATGTGTTTCTAACGCATTTATAAGATTATTTCTTTGTTGCTTTGTATGTCCCTCCCCCACAGTGTAACCCCTGCTTTCACTATATTTGATGTCAGTATAACATGTGGAGGAGATGGGGACAAACAAGTCGTTTAAGGATTCAGGTGGACCTGTTGCAACAATGAGAAGTACAAAATGTCATGTCAAAACCAGCTTTACAATGTCGGTGTGGGGGGGAGGGGGGTATAATTGGGTGGGGGGAGGGGGGTAAAATTGGGTGGGGGGAGGGGGGAGGCGGGGAAAGGAAGTGAAGGGTAAACAAAGGAGGAGGCTGCAATGCTTGGTAAGAAATGTATGCATTATCCTGCCCATGTAATTGTAGCCCCTCTGTACAGTATGTTCTCAAATAAAATAAAATACAATTAAAAAAAAAAACCTCATAGATCTAAACATAACCCACATACTACAACACTTTAAATGAAAGCACATGAAACTTCATGTATTTGTGTTGCTTTGAAAATGACCTCTGTGTACACTTTAATGGGTTTTTTTGTTTGTGGTTTTAGTTTTGTCTTTGGATTGTTGTTCTTCATCACTGATGTCATGAAGCTTGGACTCAGCCTGGGTGCTGTCACTGAGCTCTTTATTTCGAGGATAGTGGTCTACCACTTTGAGCTACATCTCTAATTCCAGGTTTTGAGGACTGTTCATGAGTGCGCCACTAGCACCTGGCTACACTTCGGATTTTATTATTTTATGTCGGTTGTGGGGCTTGAACTTTGTGCTTGGGTGTTGTCTCTTCAAAATTCTACCACTGGAAACAAGGTCAATTCCGGTCTTCTGAAGATTAGAGTCTTACGGACTTTCTTGCTGGCTAATACTAATACTGTGTCTTTGAGAAATCATTAACGACAGCCCGAGATTTCTATAGGTAACAAAGGCCTGGATATTTTTTCATGACAAGTTGATTAAAGACAAAGCATTGGGGAAGCTTTACAGATATTTAAGAAAAGGACACAAAACACCATCTCTAGAAAGATGGCTTACATTTACATTTTCATTCTAAGAAGGCACCCTCTAAAACTTCCTTTCTATTCATAAAGTACAAGTAATTCCATCAAAAGATAGCAGCAGCACATAAATAGTCTGCAATATGATACAAAAACAGCAAAGATGTAAGCCATAACGTATTATGTAAAGAACTGAAAATATTCAAACAAGACCAAGAAAAATGATCCCATTTACACTATGTATCTCCTATATGCTTACTTATAGTACAGCATTATATGGGCCAACCTTGTCTATCTGCTTGTTTTCATTGCCAATTAGGCAGAAAATAGCCACAAGTGAAGGTGTGATACAAGAGGTAGACCTCAAGCCTTTAACAAAAAGCCAAGTAAGAAAAGCAAGTTCCTGACTTCAAACCCCAGTACTAGCACAAAAAATAAAATAAAACTATTATTATCTCGATGAAAATAATAGGGAAGGTAGTGCCATTACATCAGCATTTTAGAGCTTAAATATAAATAAATTGATGTTATTTAAATGAAATTATGAATGTATATGGAGGAAACAGAGATTATGTTTTCTAACTGTGGAGTCAGGGAGGAACTTTAAAGCAAAATGTAAATATCAGAAACAAGAAAAAAGATGGACTAATTTTGGCATAAGATAGTATGTTGGTATATATCACTAACAAAAACTAGAATAACATATTTGTAAAAAAATAATCTGCAACATATTTGATAGGTAATATATGTTGTAAAAATATTTTTAAGCTTTCAGATGCAGAGTTCTAGCTCAACAAAATGAAGCTGGAAATTGAAATATAACAGGGGAAAGTAAAGGGGAGGAGTGTAAATGAATGAAGAGTGGGTAGTAATGGCAGTATGCAGTGATAATATTCAATGCATATCCTATGAAATGAGGAAAGTTGAAGAAATGGCTTGGGTTGGTGAGAGGGAGTTGGTAGAATGATGATAGGATTGATATTGAGTAAGATACTTTGTACTTATAAACTGGTACATTGACAGATAAACCCTTTGTACAACTACTTGAAGATAATCAAAATATAAAAAACAAAAAAAAATTAGCTGGGTGCCAGTGGCTACAACTGTAACTCTAGCTTCTTAGGAGGATTTGAGTATTGAAGCCAATCTGGGCAGGAAAATCCATGAGATTTTCACCTCTAATTAATCACCAAAATGTCAGAAATAAAAGTTCTGGCTCAAGTGGTAGAGCACTAGCCCCAAGCAAAAAGAGTTCAAAAATAGTGCCCAGACCCCATTGTTCAAGCCCTGTACCAACAGACACACACACACACACACACACACACACACACACACACACACACACACACACACACACACACACACACACAAATGTCTCAAAACTCACTAAAAAGAAATCTTCCTAGGCTGGTAGTAGTGACTCACACCTCTAATCCGAGCTACTCAGCTTGATATCTGAGGCACTTAGTTCAAAGACAATCCAAGCAAGAAGATCCTTGAGCCTTATGTGTAAATAAATAATAAAAAACCAGAAGAGGGGCTGTGGCAATACACAATACAGGCACAAAAGGCAAAACAAAACTTGTTTCAGTCAAATAACATCATATATTATACTCAGAGTAATATAAATTGTCAAAAAGACCTTTTGAAAATATATACAAAAAGCACTAAAAATACTAGTACCCTTCAACCCACTGGCTGTAACAAAACAATAAAAGAGAGGCAATTGATAAGCTAAGATGATGTTTACCATGCTAATTCATAACTTAAAAAGTGAAGAAACATATAAACTAGCTAGTAGGTGATTGAATAATACAATACTTTTTATCATGACATTCAGACATACAATGATAGTCTACGTATATATTTATGTAGATAGATGATAAATAGCTAGATAGGTAGATATATGAGCAGAAATATATTTGCTGCTAATTATTCAATATTAAAAGCCTCCACAAGCATTTATATATTCCTATTCTAAGTTCTTGTCTCCTGCCTCAACATAAAAGGAAAATAAACATCCATAACTAGCATTTTACTTTTACAGGAACTGAGCACAATCTTCTCAAACAGCTCACTCCATCTTTCACCACACAGTCAAGCCCTCTACTTTTTAAATTTACATATCTCCTTTTTAAATTTGAGGCTAGAATTCTTACACTTCTCCCCCCTCCTCTCTCGTGACAACTAAAAGTGTAAATGGTCATCATGTTTTTTAAATATGCTCATTGAAGCCAGGACCCAATCACCTTCTTAGTCTTACTTTATTTCCATTCTTTTTGTTGTTGTTGTTGGTCATGGGGCTTGGATGCTGTCCCTCAGCTCTTCAGTTCAAGGTTAGCACTCTTAACACTTGATGCACAGGGCCACTTCCAGTTTTCTGAGTGGTTTATTGGAGATAAGAGTCTTATGGCCTTTCCTGCCTGGGTTGGCTTTGAACCGTGATCCTCAGATCTCAGCCTCCTGAGTAACTAGGATTACAGGTGTGAGCCACCAGTGCCCAGCCTCACTTTATTTCCAAAAGAAAGCTTCCAGCTCTCAAAGCAATGCCTTATACAAAACATGTACCAAATAAATTTATTCCATTAACATTTTCTATGTACCTACTGCATGACAGCAGGACAATACAATACTGTGTTTGGATCTCAAAGATCATGAAATATGTTCATGTATAAACATGACTAGTGCTTGGGAAAATTGGGAAGTGGAGTAGAAGTATCAATAGGTTATTGATATATTATTATCCTCACAATAGTATGTATATTAGCTCAAATTCCCAAAAATAGCTCAACAATGTCTTATGCATGTTTTAAATATTTGATAACAATATGTCTATATAAATATATCAAGTATCAATAGATATTTGGGAATAAGAGAGGTAAAATAGAGAAAAAAGGCTTTGATTAACCTAGACATAAACAATAAACAAGTACTACTATACTGAAGCCTGTATCTTGAGAGGTGGAGATTAACACTGTCAAATTCAGATTCACCATACATCTTCCAAGAATACAATTCTGAAGATATATAAGCAAAAGTTATGGTTATAGTTTGGAAAGAATCCAATGATAGATCTGAAGTTTGTCTTCCTTTCTTAGGGAAATAGAAATGTAAGAGGAAGATATCAAAACATTCCCAACACAACAGTTGATTTCCTCCTGGTATCATTTAGTGCAATTTAATCTAACTTGACTCATTTTCTAAATTGTTACAGTTCCTCAAACTATGGTGCAGAATGACAATATGAAAAGAATGCAAATGCAGTGAGACAAAGGTAATCTCTACAAATTAGTTGATTTAAACTTGCTTGCTATTTTCTCATTCAAAAATGCTATATTGATGCATTTCACTCAAAGTGGATTTCACTCAGTATTCTTTTGCTTGCTTGCGTTTTGAGTTCTGCTGCCTACTTTGTTAGCATAGGGTTGAGTAAGGGCAGTTCATGCTGCAAAACACAAGAAAAAAAACAGAATGTCTGTAATCTTAATGCAAAATGTTGCCATCTATTGTTATAGGAAATGATATTGAAATTTCAAAACCTAAATGAGTAAGATGAATCAGTAACTGAATAGAATTTGTCACATAATGTTTCCAATGGGCATAATAAAACAGTACAATCATCAAGGCATTTTTAAAAAGAAAAGAAAAGGTAGGCATGGTGATTCACATCTGCAATCCCTACTCATTAGACTGAGGAAGATCATTGTTCAAGGTCAATATGAGACAGAACTTTACAAGACCCTATTCTCAACCAGAAAGAGTGTAGAGGTGCACACCTATCATCTCAGCTAGGGCACATAGACACACACACACACACACACACACACACACACACACACACACACACACACACACACACACACACACACACACAAAGAACAGGAGGATTACAGCCTATGCTGCCTCATGCCAAAAGCAGATATTTTTATCTCAAAACTCACAAGCACTTCTGTGCTCATAAGAGAGTAATTGAGGGGGCTGGGAAGGTGGCTCAGTGGTAAAGCACTTGCCTTGCATGCCTGAGGCCCTGGGTTTGATTCTTCAGCACCACATAAGCAAAAAGAAAAAAATCCGGAAGTGGCACTGTGGCTCAAGTGGTAAAGCGCTAGCCTTGAGCTGAAGAGCTGAGGAACAGCTCCCAGGCCCAGAGTTCAGGCCGCACAACCGGACCAAAAAAAAAAGAGAGAGTAATTGACTACCATGTCAAAGACTTGATTTCAAATCCTAGTATTTCCAGAGAAAAAATACTTTAAATGATGATAATATAGCAACTTTCAATTGACTTTCCTTTGAAAAAGGGGACTTAAAGATAGATATTTGAGGCATCTGAACACTGGTTTTAAGGTGAAAGTTTCCAAGAGTTGGCTGGGAAGGAATTCTGGACATGGGTTCTCTGCAGTTTTTCAGTGCATGAAAATACCATGGCAATTCAGAAAATTTCGGCATGAGCCAAGGAGACCTAGGGTTTCTCCTATTCCATCCTGTAATGATTTCAGAGTGTCTGCTTTGACTTCGAGGTCTTTGGTCCATTTGGAATTGATTCTGGTGTAGGGTGATATATAAGGATCTAGCTTTAGTTTTCTACAAGTAGTTAACCAATTTTGCCAGCAGCATTTACTGAAGAGGCTGTCTTTCTTCCATTCTATTTTTTTAGCTCCCTTTTCAAAGATTAGATGGCTATAGGTCTGTAGGTTCATTTCTGGGTTTTCAATTCTATTTTATTGGTCCTGAGGTCTATTCTTATGCCAATACCAAGCTGTTTTGATTACTATGTCTTTATAGTAGAGTTTGAAATTTAGTATTGATATTCCTCCAGCAGTGTTCTTTCCGTTGAGGAGCGTTTTTTCTACTCGGGGTCTTTTATTGTTCCATATGAATTTTTGGATTGCCTCTTCTATTTCCTTGAAGAAAGCAGGCCAAAATTTTCTGAATAGAGACCCGGAAACACAACAAATCAAAGAAAGTTTGGACAAATGGGATTGCATGAAGTTGCAGAGCTTCTGCATGGCAAAGGACATAGCTAGCAAGATCAATAGAAAGCCCACGGATTGGGAGAAGGTCTTCACTAGCCATACAACAGACAAGGGTCTCATATCTAAAATGTACTTGGAACTCAACAAATTAAACCCCCACAACAAATCCTCAAAGAAATAACTGTCCAATAAATAAGTGGGCTAAAGACTTAAGAGAAACTTCTCTGAAGAGGAAAGAAGGATGGCCAATAGACACATGAAGAAATGCTCAACATCCCTAGCCATAAAAGAAATGCACATCAAACAACATTGAGATACCACCTCACTCCAGTTAGAATGGCAAAAATCAAGAACTCTAACAACAACAGATGCTAGAAGGGATGTGGACAGAAGGGATCCTTACTTCATTGTTGGTGGGAATGTAAACTTGTTCAACCACTTTGGAAAGTAGTATGGAGGTTCCTCAAAAGACTTCACATAGAGCTCCCCTATGATCCAGCAATCCCACTTTTGGGCATTTACCCAAATGTTTACAAACAAGACCACACTAAAGCTACCAGCACAACTATGTTTATTGCAGCATTATTTACCATAGCTCATATATGGAACCAACCCAGATGTCTCTCAGTAGATGAAAAGATCAAGAAAATGTAGTATATATAAACAATGGAATTCTATGCCTCCATCAGAAAGAATGACATTGCCCCATTTGTTAGGAAATGGAAAAACTTGGGAAAATTATATTAAGTGAAGCAAGCCAGGCACAAAGAAACATAGGTCCCATGGTTTCCCTTATTTGCAATATCTAGTATATATATATGAGTCAAGCGGAAAAGGTCAGATAATGTGATGTTAGGAAAATGAACCCTTAGATATGTATTTTAATGTTTTTTTTTTCTTTCATGCATTTGTTTCTAATGCATTTGTAAGATTATTTCTTTGTTGCTTTGTATGTCCCTCCCCCACAGGATAACCCCTGCTTTCACTATATTTGATGTCAGTATAACTTGTGGAGGAGATGGAGAAAAACAAGTCGTTTAAGGATACAGGTGGACCTGTTGCAATAATGAGAAGTACAAGTTGTCATGTCGAAAATGAGCTTTACAACGTTGGTGTTGGGGTGGGAGGTGGGAGGATTGGGTGGGGGGGTGGGGAGGAGGCTGGGAAGGGATGTGAAGTGTAAACAAAGGAGGAGGCTGCAATGCTTGATAAGAAATGGACGCATTATCCTGCGCATGTAATTGTAACCCCTCTGTGCAGTACGTTCACAAAAATAAAATAAAAAAAAATAAAATAAAATACCATGGCAAGGGCACTGAAAACCAGTGAAATAGAAATCTCCCTTGTATTTTACTGCAAGTCTTCAGAAATACAAGAGAAGCCTCATTGGTCTAAAGACTGTAATAAGAGTATTGTTTCATTAGGAGAGAATGGTGTTTTCAGCCACTGTCTTCTTCTAATACATGGAACAGATTTTAGTAAATATTGCGCAATTGATTCTGTACAACTTAAAATTTTGAGGCATGGAGTAAAACCAGATCTTTGGAATCAAGAATCAAAAATAGAGCAGTATAACTTGGCAGAGTTAAAGAGGGAACAAGAAACAAAGGAAGTAAACAAGAACGAATAAGGGAAGGGCTAAGAAAATATTATAAGTAAAAGAATCAACACATTAAAAAACTGAAGCCTATCAAAATACATCGAAGTATCCTATTGACTTGGTCAACCCTTCTACATTTAGTTCTATCCTAGTTATTATGGCTGCTCAGTCTCTGAAAGCTCAGATCTACAATGTTTAGAATTAAGAAGTAAATTGATACAATATAAAAAAATAGGAAAGTAGCACATTTTTTTTCATTTGCAACTTATTCACATCCTTCAATTTTAAAATACATAATGGGAAAATACAGTTAAATAATTACCTGGTAAAGCCAATAAAATTTGACTCAGTTTGGGGGGAAAGATTAAGGTGGTTATGGATTTAGAATTTCTTACAATGACATTATGTACAAGACATTATGTCGAAAAATGAATTTTACAACTTTGGCGGGGGTGCGAGAGCACGGGATGGGAGGGCAGGGATGGTAAGGAGGAGGCAACAATGCTTAATAAGAATTGTACTCATGGGCTGAGAAGGTGGCTTAGTGGTAAAGAGCTTGCCTTGCATGCATGAGGCCCTGGGTTTGATTACTCAGCACCACATAAACAAAAAGAATAAAGCCGGAAGTGGTGCTGTGGCTCAAGTGGTAGAGCACTAGCCGTGAGCTGAAGAGCTGAGGGACAGTGCCAGGCCCAGAGTTCAGGCCCCATGACCGGACCCCCCACCCAAAAAAAAGAATTGTACTCATTACCTTGCTCATGTAATTGTAACCCCTCTGTATGGTATTTTCACAATAATAAAAACTTATTATTAGTAAGTTTTAGCAATGTTTATCTTACATCTCTAATTTTGATGATCATCAAAAGAAGTCTGACTCTTAAAAGAACATATGTTTTTATACAAATAGAATATTTATCTGAAAAGTAAAGCTTTCCTTTAAATGCTAATTTCTTCAATTGGCTATTTCATGATGAGATTTGAAGTTTATTGTCTTTCTTCTAGAGTTGATTTTTTTGTTATCAGCAGTTATAAGAATAAGTCAAATGCATGATTTCAAAAGAACATCTGGATAGTAGAACATTTGCCTAGCACAAGTGAGAGGTCCTGAGTTTGATCCTCAGTAGCCCAAGAGAAGGTGGAGGAGGAAGAGGTAGGCAGAAAGGGTGTGATGGGTGTGCAGAAGGATAAAAAGGAAGAGAAAGCAGAAGTAAAGCATCATATTATTCACTGTGAAACTGGTAGAAAAGCATGACCTTATTCTGTTATTTCTGCTGACACTATAAGCAGGAGGATTCATAGATTTCTCATAAGGAACAAAAGTGCTGAGCCATACCCAGGATTGGAAAAAGCAATTGTTCCTGTTTCCATCATGTTAAATGTTTGTATGTTGGTTACCCTGAGGATAATTTCTTTCAAAATTATCTCTATTTTTCCTGCAATTAACTTCATGTCTACGTATCTATAGGTTTAACTTACCTAGGTTTTAGTTTGATGTGTTTTCTCTCTTGAGTTGAAGAGGTAACTGTGAAGAGTATGGGGCTCTGAAATGGAATTAACTTTGTCCAGAATGTTATCTTGTGCTGTCAAAATAGTTACAATAAATATTTAAAGATCTGTGATGTATCATGCATCATATAGCAAGCAGCTAATGTATTAATGACATACTTCTGGTGTACATTAATGACTGAAATTTCTGATGTACTTATTAGTAAAGTTTTTTAATCTCTCTTGTGTACTTATTTGTAAAGTTTTTTTTACTGTCTTCAAGTATAGCTACATATGCATTTGTCTGACCATATATCATTGCAAGTATGGCTAATTTCTTAGGGTTCCTCATTACATGGTCATTTTATGGTATCTCCAAATTTTTTGGTTGTCAGAGCCAAGGGTGTTTTATTTCCCGTCTAACTGCCATGAATTCCCACAATGATGAAAACTCATTGGGTGGTTAGTTGAGATCCTCAGTAATCCGTGGCTTATATTTACATTTTTCTCTTAAGAAGAATTTTTTATTAATATCAGAACTTAATATTAATATTACAATATAATATAATCATATCATAATAACATTATTAGTATTGAGGCTTTTCTTGGCCATTCCTTGAGGATTTTCCTTGGAAATCTATTGTCTTTTTCTAGGTATAATTGTGTATCCTACCCCCAAGGATTTTGAGATCCGAGGTTTCAGAGATCCAAATTTCAAGCAAATAATTCAGAACTCTGTTTATATTGCCTACTTTTATATTAATTTACAGCACTATGCCTTCAAAATACTTTATAAATTTGCCCATTCTTCTGTCCTCAAGAATTTGGACAGGCTTTTAAACAATATCTTAGAAATCTATTCTCTTGGTGCTTTATGTACTACTACACTTACCTTATTAGGATCTGTTAAACATAATCTTCTGGTACTATTGCTCTTATCTTTTTTCTATTCTTCTCTGTGGGGTATCATGTATCCCCTGAGGTGAGCCCAATTTTAGGCCATATATGGTTCCCTCATCTGTCTCATCTTTCTTCCCAGACATAAGTATTAAGAACTAACTTAGCTAGTTTTCTTGCTCACCTGAATGATTTCTCAGTACAATGTAATTCAATAGTACATCTTACAGATGAATAATCAGAGATGTGTGATCTTAGATTTCCTTTTCTTCTTTCTGTTAAGTCAAATATATGCCTTCCCAGTTCTCCAAACCTCAAAACAATCTGTATTAAAAAATAAGGCATCAAAGGTATATGATAATTGGTTATTATTTTTCATGAAGTTTTTTTTAATGACTGGTAGACAGGACAGACAGAAATGGCTGCCTTGCTTTTGAAGTTTTTTTTTTTTTTTTTTTTTTTTTAATGACTGGTAGACAGGACAGACAGAAATGGCTGCCTTGCTTTCCCTTCATCTGGTTCACCTAATTCCATTTTGGACATTTTGAGATGTGTTATCACCTCAACCTACAGCTACATTCAGAAATCACTAATCATGGAAGTTATTTTGCTACTCTTATTCTGAATGATTATTCAATTATTTTACTGAATATCAATATAAGTTATGATATGCCACTTTCAAAATAAAGAACATAAAACAATTATCACTCATACAATGCTATTCATTCATTAATCATTTAACAAATATATTTTGAACAGTTTTGTGGGTTGGGGGACATGGGTATATCTGCTGTACTGGAGCTTGAATTCCAGGCCTGGGTGCTGTCCCTGAGCTATTTTGCTTAAAGCTAAAGCTCTACTACTTGAGCCACTTCTGACTTTTACATAAGTTAATTAGATATAAGGGTCTCACAGGCTTTCCTGCTCAGTCTGGCTTTAAATTGTAATTCTCGGATCTCAGACTCCAGAGTGGCTAGGATTGCAAGAATGAACTATTGGGCCGAGCTGAGAGCTAGAGATATAGTGTTGAGCAAAAACATTATATCTAGTCTTATAAACTGTAAGTCTTCTACAGAAAAGGGTCATTAGACAATTACCACACAAAACAAGTAAAGAATAGCATTAATTCCACAAGGTGCAAAGCAATTGTACTCACCTATTCAAGTCTACAATTGAAGGGCAAGCTGATACAAAAAGTTTTCCCAACAGACAAGGAAAGTTTACAGGAACCCAGGAAGCCTGTGAATAACAACTTCCTTTAGATAGGTAGAGTTGAATATCAGCACTTTCCTGTTTCCTCTAAAGATGCTTTTGGTCTAAACCCTTTATCTCTGAGGAGTTAGGTGAGTCACAAAGGAATGGATTGGTCACAGAGAGCCTTGTTTCCTAGTAGTGATCAAGAACCCTGAGTATCCTATGTTATAACCTCAGGTGAGGGATGTCTTTTTTATACTGTCCTGGAGCAGCTGGAGGTCTATAGACATAATGAGATAAGACAATATTCAGTAAGCTAGAAGACATTTATCTGCACTTGCTGTTAGCAAGGAAGCTTCTCCCCATAGTTTTCAAAGGTCTAGCCTCTCTAGAGTAGGTTCAGTTTTGGACAAGTGGGTGGAAGAGCCATGAAACCGGAGAATCAGCAGGAATTTTGCCAAAAAGAAATTGCCCATTCACTTTAGGGTGAAAAATGTATTTTAGTAAGACTTAGAAGAGTGTGGCTTCTCATCAGTGGCACAAGCTCAGCAGCATCATGGGACAAGCCACTGATACATGCTGCACTGCAGGAACTCCAAAACATGACAAGAAATGTTACAAATGCTATCATACATCATATCTTTTTTGTAATGTGTACAGAAAAGCTATATGCATATATAGAACCAGTAAGTAGTCTCTCTTGGGGCCAAGTATCAGAATGGGGTTTGCCACATTGACCCCAAGATGGGATGCATCATAATTGCATGGGGTATGGCATGGTAGGGTATATCTGTAATCTAGGCTATTAAAAAATTAGAGGCAGAAAGAATTACTTGAGCCCAAGAACATAAGCCTAGCCAAATATAACATAAGCCAGACAAACAGCAAACAAAAAAGCGTTAGTAGCTCCCCAACTGGCAGGGTAAAGAGGCTTCATGGAGGCAGTACAGGTACCAGTCCTTGTCTTTAATTGTTCCAGTCCAGGGACCACACATGAGAGTAATGAAGCCTTTCGATCTGTGAAGATTTGGCCTGAATTATCACAGCATGTAGCACCTAAAATGCATGACCAGTAATAAAACTGCACCATTATATACATCTAATCCAGATAAGCTTTCAGAGAGCAAAAATATTTTTAAAAATACAGAAAAGAAATTCAAATAAACACATGCTCCAATTTTGTATTCTTATTTATTATCCCAGTAGCAAGTTCATAAATAGATGAGGGAGCCATCTGGGGTAGAAATGATAAAGGAATGAAATAGAAGGAAAAAGTTGTTTTTTCTGACTACATTGCCTTATATTTTGTAACGAAAGATCTTCTCAGTCTATGTACTCTCTCAGAAGTTCGTATACAGAACCTTCTATAGAGGAGAAAGAAGATCAACTGACTTGTCTGGATGGGATCCTTACAGATCCCATTTTTCCTAAGCTGGTGGGTCTTAGGATTCTTGCACTGCATATGGAAAAGTCAGACCCATAAAAATACATACTTATATCTATTTTTTTCCAAAAACTTCCATGTATTTATTACTCAGTTCATTCTTAGGGCAAAGTAAAAGAAAAAGGGAAATCAGACTTTTAATTTAAACTACAAATCTTTCTGGGTAGTATTAAATATTTCAGTCTGAATTATGTAGAGCATAAATATTTATGAATTATCTTGATTCTTCTCCAATGTAGGAGTTGTGCATAACTTTGTTATGAGCTTTGTATTTTTTTTCTAAAACCATTGGAAAATGGGCCATGTTTGCTTTTGTTTCTTGAATGACTACACTCACTTCATCCTGACAGTCTTTGTAAAAAGACCTGGTAAACAGCCCTTCTAAATATATACATCATGTTGAAGGCATAGAAAAACATATCTATTGAAAGTTAAAAATCCATTGTTGTTCTATGTTAAGCAAATCAAACAAATTTGTCACACAATACCCAGTCTTTATAAATTGGTTCTAAATTGATACACTAAAAAAAATCTAGTGATTTTTCATTGTTTATATGGTGAATTTGTCTAAGTTGTCAAAACCTTTGATTTCTTTTAATTTTATGTCCAAGACTGGAACTCTAAATCAGTATATTCTGCTTTCGCTCATTGGCTCTACCAACTAATCCAAGCTTCCAACCTCAATTTAATCCCCTTTAAAATAAGAATAACTGATTTAGGAGTTACTCTTTGGCTTACTTCTGTTTTTTTCTATAATGTTAAATAATTTTTGATGCAGTTAAATCATATTTCCATTGTTAAAAATGTTTTAGGATGTTGTTCCATTACATAATCCTTGTACTTGGTTTTCTAGAATGTTTCTTAAATAACTCTAGTCATTTTAGTTGGACAGAAAGCTCTACAAACTGACATTTTAACATATATCAAGTATGACTCTATAATCCACAAATCAAACTAAAAGATTGAAAGCCAATAAGAGTCAAATTGTAGGTTACTGTCTAAGAACTTGGAAAAATCACCAGGATTGTTATGATGTTGAAAAGATTACGTTACTGCATTGTTGGTGGGATTGTAAACTTGTTCAACCACTTTGGCAAGTAGTATGGAGGTTCCTCAAAAGACTCCACATAGAGCTCCCCTATGACCCAGCAATCTCACTTTTGGGCATTTAACCAAATGTTTACAAACAAGACCACACTAAAGCTACCAGCACAACTATGTTTATTGCAGCATTATTTACTATAGCTAAGATATGGAACCAACCCAGATGCCCCACAGTAGATGAATGGATCAAGAAAATGTGGTATATATACACAATGGAATTCTATGCCTCCAGCAGAAAGAACAACATTGCCCCATTTGTTAGGAAATGGAAAAACTTGGAAAAAAATTATATTATGTGAAGTAAGCCAGGCCCAAAGAAACATAGGTCCCATGGTATCCCTTATTTGCAATACCTAGTATATGTCTGAGTCACGCAGAAAAGGTCAATTAAGGTGATGTTAGGGAAATGAACCCTAAGATATGTATTCAAATGTTTTTTTTTCTTTCATGCGATTGTTTCTAACACATTTATAAGATTATTTCTTTGTTGCTTTGTATGTCCCTCCCCCATAGTATAACCCCTGCTTTCACTGTATTTGATGTCGGTATAATTTGTGGAGGGAAAGGATAAAAACAAATCATTTAAATAGGGATACAGGTGGACCCATTGCAACAGTGAGATGTACAAGTAATTATGTCGAAAAGGAACTTTACAACTTTGGTGCAGGGGGGTAGCAGGGAGCATTGGGTGGGGGATGGGGGGAGGATGGGAAGGGATGGGAAGGGGAAACAAAGGAGGAGGCTACAATACTTGATAAGAAATGTACTCATTGTCTTGCCCATGTAATTGTAACCCCTCTGTACAGTATTTTCACAGTAAAAAGAAAAGATTAGATGATAAAAATGTATTTCAAGTTGTTTAGCATGATTTGTCTAGGCACCAGAGTTCTGTGAGGGGGAAAAAATGAAATCTATGTTGAAGTTCACATAGATATATAAAAAGTGCTTCCAGTTTATTAGGCATAAAGCCAATAGGCCCCAAAATAAAGTTTAATTATAAAGCCAAGCTGGATATGAAAAACAATGAGGTAAAGTAGAAAATTCTTGAAGGAAATTAATATATAACTGAAATGGCTTCTGGAGCTTTTAAAAAATTATAACTGGCAGATTAACTAGAAATCAATCATCTTATAAATATGTTAGAAACAATAGCAAGAAAGAAAAACAATTTAAGTCCTTATCTTGAGGTAAATGCTTGATAAGAAATGTACTCATTACCATGCTCATGTAATTGTAACCCCTCTGGTATGGTATTTTCACAGTAAAAACAAAACTTATTAATAAAAAATCAATCAATTGCCTTTAAATCAAACATTGGTTATTCTTCATCAGAAGTTCTTAAAACATGACTGGTGCATATTGTAGAAGGCATGAAATTTTTGTTTTGCTGTTTTCTGGCCCTTCTATACCATTAGGGATACTGTATTATTCTTTGTGTAATCACCTCAAATCCAGAATACTTTATAATTATTCAACTTGGAAGTTCCTTTGCTATACTCATATCCTGACACACTCTTTAACTATTCTATACTGAGTATTGATATAGTGAAAAATATTCCAGTGTTAAAATAATAAAACAAATAAGCTACCACTAAATGAGAGCTATTCATTCACAATTCAATTAACAAATTATTTTAGGCAGTTTTATATACATAGCCTCTGCTAAGGGCTAAAGAAACAATGATGACCAAGACAAAGGTTATTTCTAGTCTTGTGAGCTGTAAAGTTTTGTATGGAAAAGAGACACTATGCTGGTAGCTCATGCCTATGGTCCTAGCTACTCAAAGCCTCATGTGGTAGAGAACTAGACATCACACACACACACACACACACACACACACACACACACACACACGTACACACAAACAACCTCAGGGACACTTTTCCAATCCTTAGTTCAAGCCCCAATAATGGTACTAAAGAAAGAAAAAAATAAGAGGCACAAAAAAATATCACACAACCCACATGACTGACATTGTTACACAGCAAGGAAGGAAAAGAAAGTACTCACCTATTCAGATCCACAGTCTAAGAACAAGTTGGTGAAAAAGTGTTCCCAGAAGACCAAACAGGAGACCCAAGAAACTTCCCAATAGCAACCTCTTATGGGTAGGCACAGTTAAGTATCACATCTTCCTTCTTGCTCTGAAGAATGCTATGACCAATTACAGAAAACCTAATGGGTTAGGTGATTCACAAAGGAATAGAATGTTCACAGATACCTTCTATAGTTTTCCAGTAGTGTTATCAAGTACCTTGAATAGGTCTGGGAAGTTGACTCAGTGGTAGAGTGTTTGCCTTACATGCATGAGTCCCTGGTTTCATCTCATCAGCAACACATAAGCAGAAAAAAGCTGGAAGTGGTGCTGTGGCTCAAGCCACTCAAGCTGAAGAGCTGAAGGACAACACCCAGGCCCAGAGTTCAGGCCCCACAACCAACAACAAATAAAAAAGAAACGTCAGTAGTCCAATGTAATACCTTCAGATCAGAAATATCTTTTTCAGTTATCCCCAACACTGAACAACTCTACAGCCAGGGAATGTGTGGAGGCTGAGCAGGCAGTATTTGAAGGAGGAAGGACCATGCCGCCTGCATCTTTTACAGCAATTATATTCAAAACATAATAAAACTTCAGTAACAAAAAAAGAAATACCTTTTCTCATGATACTTGCATAGCTGGAGGACAGCTACACAAAATCCAACACAAAACATAAGTAAGAAATCCTTTCCTTGTTGTGCTTCACTATCCAGGCTTCTCTAAGGTGAACTCAGTTTTGCCTATTCCCCAGTCGATAGAGAAGCCATGAGGCAGGAGCAAGGGCACGACTTTTGCCAGAAAAAGGACTGCCAGTTTCCTTTAAGGAGAGAGGACAAAATAGGTCAGAGGAAAAGTGTGTTAAGAAATAATGTGAAGTCCCATGGTTTCCCTTATTTGCAATATATAATATATGTATGAGTCAAGCAGAAAAGATCAGATAAAGTGATGTTAGGAAAATGAACCCTTAGATATGTATTTTAATGTTTTTTTTTCTTTCATGCATGTGTTTCTAACGCATTTATAATATTA